>NC_052404.1:9235145-9558479 GCF_009389715.1 Phoenix dactylifera | reverse complement strand
TCAAATTACTCTATAAGAGTGGGAAGTACGAAGATTCCTCTTGGGCTCCTTCGCCGGTGCTCAAATTTGTTTATATGAACAACCATCATTGATAATTAACAACCATGAAGCATTCATGTCTGCAAGAATCAAAAGAAAATTAACATGATCTGTAGGAGTTTGTCCATGTTTCTAATGTAGCAAGCTATTAAAATCACATGAGAAGGTCTCTCTCTCACACGCATGCGTGCCGTGCAGGAGTTGCAATCGGTTGGGTTTGGGTTGGTTTGAACTAGATTTAGGTCAAAAAAACTCTCAGCCATGCCAGACCCATTTATAATCATGTTGAAAGACGTAAACATGTGCGCAGTTCATTTATTTTATATAAGTCCATACTTGCCCATCGACCCATTTAAGTTTTTACTCATTATACATATAACTAGAAATTAAAGCAAAATATTTCATTCAAAGATCACCAATAGTAAAATTAAATTAAACTTCAAATATATCATCATAAACATAATAAGAAAAAAAAATTAGGATAAATAACAATCATGGACTAACTAAGACTAAAAACTTGCTAAAATACAAACACATATCCTAAGACCTAATTGATCATCTTATCCATGACTCACTATAACATTTTCCCTTTGAGTGAACTGAACCATATGAAAAAAAATTAAAGACTCAACTATGCGAGGCCTTATCGGATCAACCTTGGTGATCTATCGAGTTTAGGGAATAAATTTAAACCCACCTTATTACAATCAAGTTGATACCGGGTCGATCTAGAACTGACCCACTTACAAAAATAAAATTAAAAAAATAAAAAAACATATCCATTCATGCCAATACGTTCTTGTGGTTTGGTAGGTCAGGGTTAAATTTTGCTACTTCTAGCCAAACAACCTAACCTAATCAACATCTTTTAACCCGATATATTTGATTTTAGTCCAAATATTATATCCTACTTATCCGTAAGATGTTGTAGGAATTCACCACCCATCATAAAGCTCATAAAGTTCATTTTTATGTTACTAAAAAGGCTCCATTTAGTCCAAATTAATGTATTCAAGCTTTTAGGGCTCGTTCGATCATTAGTGAATCTAGCCTAAAAGATACAGTGTAAATACGTAATGCTCGAGCACGCCAACTCTAGCTCAGGTTGGCTTGTTTTATGATCAAGCCAAGTTCAAGACAACTCAATTACTTGTGACTAAACTCGAGTTGCTCACAAATATCGTGTTTAGCAAATTCAATAAGAATTCAAGATCCCCCAAGACCTTCATATACAAACTTTGAGATAATTTCCGTCACTGCATTTCAATTCTTGGAATATCTTCTTTTATCTACTAGCTACAATTCACGTACTTACGCATGTGAATCCAACAAAAGATTAACATATAATGCAAACTATATTATTTGCAACAAAGTGAAAGATGCAATTATAGAAAAATTAAGTGTGGAATTTAAAAAAGAATTACTAATTTCTGTGAAGACTATTTATTCACAACTCTTAATGTCAGTTTGGATCTGACAAGTTCATGAAGGGATTAAGAGTTCAAGATGAAGTATAGCTTTGGAAAGAGTCCCTCTTTGCGAGTTGCTCGGAATCCAGCTAGAAAGAGGAGATCTGATTCATTGATGTACACATTACAGGGTCTTTTCAGGAGAGGGATATTTTAAGAGTAAAAGAAAATCCACATGGCAATTAGCACACCAATATAGTTTTAGATTTATATTAAATTTAGATTAGAGAAAGATTTAAAAATATATATTGCAATCAAATTTTTATAAATAATATATTTATTTATTTCTATTTCAAGTTTAATCAAGTCAAATTGAATCTAGCTCAAACTTGGTTCATTTAGTAATTGAGAGAGAGCCAAATTCAAGACTAATTTTGAACCAAAGATGCATGGTCTGCTTGTGCTCAAAAATAGAATATCTAAACACAGCTCCAGCCGCTTAGAACTGGCCATGTATTGTTATTATAACTTCTTGCAAAAAGGTAATTGCTCTCTTTGAAAACTATTTTTAATATCATACCATCGAACCACCTTTTTTTTTTTAACATACTATACCAGGTGGTCTGCATTGTATCTAGGACAACCAATTTTCATCTTTAAATTATGATTTTTGAACAAAAAATCTCTGCTACACGCGCGAAAGAATATCAAATAGAGTGAGCTTTATATTTTACCATTTTTTCTCTAGTACCCATCTTAAAGAGAAACCAAAAAAATTAAAACGAAATGAGACTCTTGCTATTAATGGAGTCCGTCGGTTCTATGACTTAAAAAAAAAAATCGTGTGCTTGAAGAGAAGTTATTTTTCTGCATCCTTTTAATTTTCTTATCCAGCTTCTTTCCCTCTGTCCTCTTCCTCATTAAACCATCTCTTTCCTCCGTAAAACCTTTCTCCTTCTTCTTGATTTTTCTTCTCCTTCTCCTTAAAATTTCTCTCTTTTTTTTAGTATCAAAGAAGCTTATACTATATATCAGAAAGCCAACGAGTATGTATCACCTGGCTATATACTATGTACTAGTAAACACCATGTTTTGGATACTATATATCAATTTATCTAGAGCATATATTGGGATGTTGAATAGCTATTTTACTAAACGTATATCACCTAACTATGTAGTGCGTATTGGTAAGCACCATATTCTAAAAACTATATATCAATTTATTTTATATGTGTGTATTAGGGCGTTCAATAACTATTTTGCTAGGTGTATCACCTAACCATATGCTATATATTAATGAACACCATGTTCTAAAAACTGTATATCAATTTAACTAGAAATATGTATTAGGTTGTTATTGATATCAAAGAAGCTTATGGTATATATTAAAAAGCCAATGAGTATGTATCATCTGGCTTTGTACTGTGTTCTTAATACTATGTTCTAAAAATTATGTATCAATTTATCTGAAGGTGTACATTAGGATGCTGAATAACTATTTTGCTATGTGTATATCATCTGACTATGCAGTGTATATTGGTGAACACCATGTTCTCTAAACTATATATCGATTTAATCAAAGATATATATTGGAATAATAGATGACTATTATGTTAGGTGTATATCATTTGACCATTTAGTATAACTGGCGAACATCATATTCTTGAAGCTACATATCAATTTACATGGAGGTATATATTAAGACATGTATTGTGTGTTGTGTATCATATAGTATTCTTCAATTTTTTTTTTTAAATCATAGAATTGGCAGTCCTCGTTAGTAGAAGAAATTTCATTCTGATTTAACTTTAGAATTTTCTCTTTAAATGAGCACTAGAAAAAGATACGACAAAACAGAAAGATTGCCTCATATGATATTCTAAATTCCATGCCCCATAATTTTTTTTTCATGATTTTTGGAAAACCTAAACTAAGCTAAACATGATTCTGACAACCATTGCGGTCCCTTCTCATTCAGAAACTGCTCCTATGGAGCAACCATAATCATTTGCTGGCCATCCTGAAAATTTAAATCCGTTTTATTTGCCCTTCAACTCGTTTCACCGCTAACCGTAACGTTTGAATACTTAATATTTTTAACTTCTATCATTGTAAAGTTCAGACATGCCAATCCACAATAGGATTCACCATATTGCTTTTGTGGCTAAAGCATACCATTCATATTATTCGTTTTGTCATCTTTCAGTGATGGGACCCGCATGTCAATGTTCCAGTCTGGCCAGCTCCATTAAAGAGGATCTCCCTTTGTCTCTCTCTAATCCAAGATTGACTTGCTTTAATTACATTGATAATGCTTGTAATTGCCCACTAAGAAATGAGTTGGAGGCAACGGAATGAAAGCAGAAGTGACAACGGTGGCATAATGTCTTTTCCACGAAAGCAAAACTTTATATTGCCCAATCAATTTGCAACATTTATTGAGTTATGAGCCTCTTAGGACCCATGTTAAGTTGGACCTGTCTTCAACCTCGGAAAAAACTCTGATCAGGAATCAGTGGGGCTGTTGGGCGAGTGGTTCAAACAATACCCTAAAAATTCCAACTAAATATAATTTTTTTTTATTCTATTTTTCAGGGTAACCTTTTTATCAACCAAATATGGTAAAAAAAATTTCTTTTATAACTATTTTTTCGGATGAATAATTTTCATAAATTATTAGATTATCTCGTAATCTGACATATCCAAACTAATCTAACGTTAAATAGAATTAAGTGCTATATGCACCTAACTAATCTTTCATCAAACAAAAAAAAAAAAAAAATCCATTCACTGCATAGATCACTCAAGTCTAATCCTTAGATCTTATATCATCCAGTGCAAACGCAACAATGGATCAAACAAGATTAGGTAGCTCTCAAATGCCCACCTGTTTTGTCCAGGTCCGCCATAATGGTGATGTTAGTTCTAGCATTCACTAATGAATCTTGAAGTTGTTACATCCGCTTGGGTGCTCGATCATTACGTGGGGACGCAATTTCTCTCACTTTTATGACCCGTTCTCTCCATTTATTTCTATATGTTTTCTTCACAAGAACTGCTTGGAAACCAAGAACGCGTTTCATTGGTCCATAACGTGCCCAGGCGACCTTAAGCTTTGGCCGCTTCGAATCCATGTTTGACGCGCTCGGATCGATTGTGGCGGCCAACCCGGAAGGATTGCCCTTGTTTTCTTATCTCTTCTCCCATCGATTGTGACTAATGAGACCATCTAGAAAGTGAAAGAAAAAGATATATATACATATATAAAGAGGAAAAAAAAAAGAAAGATGGGAGAGAGAGATTATTTTTGCTACTCTTCATCCCGAACGACCAACTTAAACCGGTTCCAGTAACCGTGAGATAAGACGACAGAGAAGCAAGGGGCATCACTGTTGCTGGAAAGATATCTATACATGATCTATCCTCCCACCACCAGACCTATCATAATTGCTTAAAAACATCTGCCCTGAGACCCTGGCCCCCACTGTCTGCAATTCTTCCTTTGGTTCAAATTCTACGATTTCCTTTTAGGGCAGGGACAAGGGACGGTGTCCCATCCTGCAAGCACCTGGACTTCTAGCCCCTGGAAGCCATTGCACTCTTGCTCGTCCTGTTCGGCGCCCACGTTAGTATCAAACCACACATGAAGCACACCACAACCTACACAGAATGACCTTCCCCTATACAAGGAGAAGTTAACAAGAAGAAATCGAGAGAACCGCGTCTGCTCCAAGCGGAGGGGCCACACCCCGTGTTCGGTAATTCCCACCCCCCTTCCCAGTTCTTATTCGTTCACTTCCCCCTCTACCCTTTCTCTTGTATTCCTACCATCCTCCATCTACCGATCCATTAACATTTATTTCTCTTTTAACGTCCCATCAGAGCCATCTTTTAATTTCTCTCCACCATCCTTTCTTCCCTCTTCTACTGTGTACACCCTCCCACCCCAACCTCACACGCACAGAGAGAGACACCAGCCTCTTCATCAAACAAACGAAGTAATTAGAATAGTAGTGAGCCAAGCCAAGCCAAGCCAAAAATAGTCAACAGAAGCGAAGCTGGTGTATGGAATCTGGCCCCGACGCTCCCGGCGAAGGGGCAGAAGGCCCCTCGTCCTCCACCGCCTCAGCGGGCGGCGACCCCAGTTCACAACCTGCGGAGCAACAGACGGCTCCACCTCCAACCCAACCCCAACCTCCACCTCAGCCCCAAGCTCAACCACAGCAGCAGCAGCAGCCGAGTCGATACGAGTCGCAGAAGAGAAGGGATTGGAATACTTTTCTTCAGTACCTGAGGAACCACAAGCCACCGTTGACGCTGGCACGGTGCAGTGGAGCTCACGTTATAGAGTTCTTGAAATATCTGGACCAGTTCGGGAAGACCAAGGTGCACGTGAGCGGGTGCGCCTACTTCGGCCAACCCAACCCCCCGGCGCCCTGCGCCTGCCCCTTGAAGCAGGCCTGGGGCTCGCTCGACGCGCTCATCGGCCGCCTCCGCGCTGCCTACGAGGAGAACGGCGGCCGGCCCGAATCCAACCCGTTCGGCGCCCGGGCGGTGAGGATGTATCTTCGTGAAGTCAGAGAGAGCCAGGCCAAGGCGAGAGGGATCCCGTACGAGAAGAAGAAGCGGAAGCGGCTGCCACCGCCCACCGCCGGGGCGTCTTCCTCCGCCGCTGCTGGTGAAGGAGGCGCAGAGCGGTCGTCGGGAGGTGGAGGGGAGAGTTCCGCGTCTACTGCTGCTGCTACTGGTGTTACTGCAAGTGGGAGTAGCGGCGGCGGTGGGAATAGTTCGGGAGCGGGGGAGGGATCCGGTACTCCGCCGTTGCCGCCGGGCGGTCCGGCCTCCACTTCCTGAGTATAGATACTCTCTTAGTCTCTTTTTGACTGTTTCCTTCTTAATTTTACTTCTTTGTTACTGTTCTTATTATTATTTGGTGGTTAACGGGTAGCGGAGTAGAATACATATTACTCTTGGCGATTCTCCCTATTTTTCATGAGGCTAATAAAAAGAAAAATAATCCAAAAACTTCAGAAAACAGTAAGACTCTGATCTCTCTTCTCTACCTATCTATCTAATGAGTTCAATGGTGACGGAATTATTGACTGTCTGGCTTTCTTGTTCAATTCTTTTCGTTTGTTTCCTTGTCATTTTGGACTGGTGCTTCAGTTAGTCCAAAACCCTCTGCTTTAGATTTGAAATGGTGTGAATGTATACTAGCTAGACTCTTGTGTTTTTTAACTGTTGAACCTAGAACGCATGAATTTGGTGATATCTTTCTTTTGTACGAGACTGCAAGTTTTTAATGGAATGCGAAGAGTTACTGTATACTAAACTCTTAGTATAGCATCATAAACTGCCATCTTCTAGTTTCTACTCAGCATATTTCACCTTCTTTCTCTTCTGTTACCCAGTTTTGACATCAACAGTGAAGTATCTACTTACGTGATACTATGACCTTCCAGTTCTCGGTCCCTACTCTCTCTCTCTCTCTCTACATTCCAGGAAAGCTTGGATAAAACTTCTCTTTCCTTTTGAGTGCCATCACATCCTCATTCTATTTAGTTTTCTAGTTTCTTCTTCTTTTTTTTTGTTTTAAAAGAAACTTTTTCTAGTTTCTTATTAATAATATTT
Organism: Phoenix dactylifera; assembly: GCF_009389715.1. NCBI lineage: Eukaryota > Viridiplantae > Streptophyta > Magnoliopsida > Arecales > Arecaceae > Phoenix > Phoenix dactylifera. Next base: position 9,551,400 of record NC_052404.1, on the reverse strand, counting down.
AATACCAACCGAGTAGCATATGAATGCGCTCCTCTTCTTCCCTCTTTGCGAGGGAAATGCTGTCTCCTCCCATAATGTTCCAGGGACCCCGAGAACCAACGAGCGCAAAATTTAGATTTTCTTCCCCCTTTTAAACAGTTTTTTTTGTCTCCAGTTAATAACAGCACCGATTCACTCTTCCTACTCTTCTTCGTCGTACCGAAACTTCGCTTCCTCCTATTTAAAATCCTCGTCTGCTGTCCCGATTCCTCCCCCTCTTTGCAACGCTTTTCTTTTATGGCGCTGCTGACGCCAGAGACCGATTGGTTAGCATAATTTAGTAACAACTCAGTCCCTGGTCCCCGGGCCTCTGCAGCCAAACCAACCCCCTCCCATCCCTCTCTCTGGCTTTCTGGACTCCCTGCGACGGAAATTTACCGCACGTGTAGCGTCGCAGCCCCTGGCGCCCAAGAGAACGGTCTTTTACTCTCTCTCTCTCTCTCCCTCATTATTCTATGAAATCTTGAATCGCCACCTATTGAAAACGACGCTTAGTAGTCTGAACTAAATCTCCATGAATCACAGTTACAGCATTGCTCCGTTTTCTTTACATCCAAGCAATCCTATCCATCTCACCGTCATTCCTCGAATCTTCCTGTTTAAAACTTCCTCGTCTCATTCCTCGTTATTTCCAACCAAGAAATGAGGGTACTTCTTTTTCTCCTTACCTTCTGTTGAAGTCTGGGTTGGGTTCTGAGCTTCCTTATCATTGACCGATGTCTCCTCCTTCCGCTTTTCCTCTTGACCACCACAACAGTAAGTTTCTTCTCGCTCTTCTCCCCTCTCATACGCAAGGAGAGCTGCAGCACTGTACACGATGGTAGAAAGGGTGATCCGCTCCCTTGTTTTGTCTGCACATAGTGAAAACTGGTAGTTGCTGACCCAAAGGGGCAGCCAGAGGGAGTCTCTTGTACGGTTTGTTAATTTGAGGGCCCACCTAAGTTTTGAGGTCTGAACGGGAAGGGGTGGGGTGGTGGAATTTGTGGGTGCGCGTCTTTTTAGTTTAATTTTTTTTTTTTATAAGAGAGATGAAAGGGAAAGCACATCAGCACCGTCTGGTCTTGTCCTTTAGCTTCCCGGCAACATTATTATGGAGACCGGGCTTGACAGGAATATATATATATTTTAAATAACCCAAAACGCATTTGCTTCCAAGTAAGACACCACATCCATTAAAATAACATTACCCTCATTCCATCTCTATTTTTTTTTTAATATAAGATTACAAAAACACCCCTTTAAGTTTATGTCAACCTTATGGACATTCTCGACTTCAAAAAATTTCAAATAAACCCTCAAACTTGCAAACGGTTTCAAACCAGAAAATGCTCTCTCCTGTTTAGTCTATTCCAATATTAAGAGCTGGGCAGATGGATGAGTAAATTAGATTATTTTGAGATTCATGCTGTTGCTTTGAAATTATGTAGATGGATGAATATTTAGATCAATTATGGTTACTTCGAGATATATACGGACGAATGAATATCCGAATCATTTATGGTTACTTTGAAATCTATACAAATGGATGAATAATTCTGATTATCCACTGATCGTTTTGAGATATGGGCAGAAGGATAAATAATCTAGTCATCGATGCCATCGCCTTAAGATCTGTATAGATGGATGGATGATTTTGATCCTACAACCATGTGTTACAAGTCGCAGAAATGCCATTATCAATGATTATTGAGTTAAGATTTTAGGTGAAATGGGAATTGTAATTCTTTCTACGTCTTGAGGTATAATGATAGAGGAGAATGAACCTCTTCGGCAAATAGATAATAAGGTCAAAAAATCCAAAAGGGTAGTCATCGTGAATTCATACAAAGAAAGGTGAGTCCTAATACCATTTCTACGATGAGATTTTTTTGTGATACGAAGAGCAGTTTGGTTATAATATAATTTTGTACTGCCACGTGATGGTCACGAGATGCCGAGATTAATGATTGGACTAGTTTGAAATAGATGACAAATTGAGAGGTTGTCTTCAAGATTAGCCCAAAATTGAAATGATGTTTCTGTAACTTTCTTTCCCCGGTTCAGTGTGGAAAGGTTGGTAATTTCAGTCCTTCACGCCTTGAGGAACGTAACCCTTTCTCTACTTAATTTCACACTGGAGCTATTTCACGAGTATTAAAATCATTAATTCTACTACAAGTTGTCTTAGTCTTGGATTTCCATCTGCTGTTGGTTGACCGATTGGGAGTGCTGTTTTATCTTCTTTCTTTTATTCAATCAGAAGCCACCTGCACAGGGAGGAAAAGAAAGGCTAGAGCTAAGAAACGAACACCCACGCGGATCGACTGATGTGAATTTAAGAATTCTAGGCATCTTACTGCAGCCCATTGAAATAATTCATGATGTAGTCGTTGTAGCTGACGTGGTTCTGCTTCGTGATTTGCTTCCTTCCTTTGTCTCCTTATTTTAATCTAATTGGCGCACCAATTGTCAATAAGTATTCGCGAATCAGTACCCGGGATTTCTTTCGGTTTCTTGTTTTCTAATATTCCTTCAGTTGGTTCTAAATCTTGTACCTTTTGGCTTGGGGGATGCTTTGGGTAGCGCAAGCCTTAATTTTGCCAATGGAAATAGGACAAGAGATGCTGACCAATGGCGACGTAGGCATGGTGAGGAGACCATCCGAATTGACCCAATTGGTGCAGAGCAACATCAATAGACCCTATGCCTGGGATGATACTCATGTCTCAACCTATTGTCTCCATTTTTTTGGTGGGAGTTTTGAAGTTAGGTGATGTGCTTGGACTTAGTTGAAAAGGCTCATTTTAAATATATGATTGCTGTAGAAGTATACTGATATACATGATGTTGATGGATTTTTTATAGCCTAGATGAAGGAGAAATGTTAATCCATCTTAAATATCATGAATAATTTATCATGCATGCATGGATGTGCTGCTTTTCTAGAACTTGCACACGCAATGGTGACGTATGCAGCATATTTTGATGCTTCTTGTACCAAACTTATGAGACAATACTGTTCAGCTTTAGTTTCATTAGCTGGTCTCTGTTTAGATTGCAAGGGAGGTCAAATGATCATTTTATGGAGTAGTAATAGCTAACGAGTTGTGCTTTTGCAATGCACCAAGGATGATTATTCTGAGATCACATTGACTATTCTGAGATGAAATATGAAACATATGTTCATATACAATTTATTTAACGTCGAACTAGCTAATCTTTTTTCCTTCTTTTGGTGGAGAAAAGATGGTATACCCACCCATATCCCTAGGCTAGGCAACAAAGGTTAAGAAGAACAGAAAGAAAGGGAGGAGATTAGCTGCAACAGGGAAAAAGGATGTGAGTAAAATAAGAAGTTAAGAAGTTCACTTTTGAGGTGTCATTAAAAGATATGAGTAAAATAGTACTATCTAAGTTCGCATAGTCTTTTAATCATTAATAGACGTGGAAAATATAATTACTCCTAGAGACCATTTGAAAGGAAAGATACAAAAGTTGCAATTAACACAATTATAATCATCAGCCCAAAAGAAGCTAAAGTTGGAATAGATTTAGGTACTTGTATTGCTACCAGGTGCACCCTACCCAAGGAATCAATGGTGGGGTCTTCGACAGATTCAACTACCTTCTGATGATGAGATGGATGAGATGATCACAAGAACAGCCCAATGCATTTGGGGGCCTAAAGTGAACTCACTAAGAAAGGTCTTTTTCTTTTCTGTTTTGTCTTTGAGACTTTTCCTACAGTGGATCGGTCCGGCATATATAAGGCAAACTCGCTAAGAAGGGCATTTTTCTTTTCTATTTTGTCTTTAAGGCCTTTCCTGCGGTGAGTCTTCTTTAGGCCGGGATTTTAGGCAACCACCTCAGTCGCCTAAGGGTTGGGCCGGTCCTCGATGACCATCCTAGTCTCTACAAGGTGAAGTGAAAAGCACCCGGGTCTTTCCATTGGTTTGAACATGCGCTGTAACATCTCAAGGAAGATTTTGAGTTCATGCAAAAGAAGAAGCTTCAAGAAATACACACAAATGCAGTAAGGTTTAAGCATGCATTTGGAAATCATTGTTTTATTGACTTTGTTATATGAATTTTGAGCTTATATTATGCATTGGAATTTGAACTTCGTCTTGATGATCCTAAGTTTGAAAATAGTTTGAATGGGGTTTAAGTAACTTTCAGGTTAAGTTTAATACATTGATAGGACAAATTTTGGATAGATAGAAGTTCTTAGACTGGCAGTATTAGGTACTATTAGAGGAAGTACTTGTAGAGGAATCTTATGTTGGATTGCAAACTAAGTTCACTACGTTTCCCTGAAGAACGAGTTACCCTTCCTAATTGTCACTCTTTTTTGGGTTTTGTTGAGAAAATCACATGAGATGGAATGAATGTAGAGGTGAGAGTTATGCCAACCAAACCACAAAACTATATATCTTAAAAACGATGAACTAAGAATCTCTGCAGACAATTTTTGTACTGCAAAATTCTGTACCAAAATAAATAGTCATCATATCATCTATTTTGGAGATAGATATTTTTCATCACCTTGATGCACCGTATATTATACAATCAATATCTCATCGTATTCAAGAAAAAATTTTGAGCCTTCCGTTTGTGAAATAAATAATGCGGCAGCTACCTGCAATATTACGGGGGTCCACAAGGGATCCGAATTCGAAAACAGCAGCCTGAGGTGGTCAAAGTTAAGGGATCCGAATTCGAAAACAGCAGCCTGAGGTGGTCAAAGTTACCCTAGTACTGTCCGAACATTAGATCCTGAACTTTATTACATCATGATTCCTAGCCTCAAAAAATGAGCATTTACCAATTAGTCAGCTCCTGCACATATTCTCTTAGGAGTACATATGGAACATCGTTGTAGATCGTGCTAAATTTATATTGATATGTAATGAGTTTGTCTATACGGATGTTGTTGTGGTAGTAACTTAAGAAATCGAGTAGGAGTTCAGCAAAAAAAAAAAAGAAATCGAGTAGGACGATGAGTGACAGTTAAAGCAAAAGAAAAGAAGATTTAATTCCTAAAAGCATGATTGCGCATAATCGACTGTCGGGCGAGAAGCCAAAGTAACTTCATCCCTTTCCGTAGTTAATAAAGTAATTTTCCTCCAGAAAGATATTTGCATGAGTTTTCTTTTTTTTTTTCTTTTTCTTTTTCTTGATGAGAAGGGAGGCAAGGCCATCCGGATTTTATTAAAAAATAAGATATACAAAAACTATTTATAAAAAAAATTATAAAAAAATAATAAAAACTTTTACAAAAGATAATGGCGGGTAAGTACATCTATTAAACTATTCAACAAGTTGAACAATCTCATAAGTAATTTGAGGATTGTCTGTATTTTCAATATGCAGCTATATAAGCTCTCCATCCTAATTTAAAGGATCTCATCCTTATTTCAAGCTTTTGGACAACCTTCACGTAGAAATATGCTATGGTGTAAGTTGAAATGAGGGAGTCTGTGATTGGCTTTAATTCACCAAGTAGTGCGCGAATACTTGGTAAGTACTTGTACTATGAGAATTGTTAGTCAAAAATGTTCTACTATGGGAAATCAAGGGCCAATAGAATTGATCGATGGTAATTAAGATTACTTTGGAGGAGGAGGATGTTAACAAGTGAATTTAGACATAATCCTTCGACCTTAGGAATTCTCAGGGCACCTTAATGGAAAACCATCATGAGTAGCAGTTTCATTTATATTTAACATGGTGATTTTTGCTTCGATGGATTAAATTTCAGCCTCAGCTAGCTATGCCTATGATAAAGAAAATCTATCTCATGTTTTGGGTCGATCAGTTCAGTCCAACGCACACTGCGCTTTGATGGGTAAAAGTTTGAGTACGAATTAAAGTGTAGACACTTAAGAGGAAATAACTGATATCAAGCAGACTGGTGTGAAAATAAAAAGAATGACATGATCTAAACAAGAGTTCATTAGAAACCTAAGCAAGTTTCGAAGTACGTTGGTTGAATCCATCTATGATCAGTTATCTATATGAATCTCTCTTGAGCTAGCTTACTACAAGACGAGTACCATTTTAAGGGGTTTTCAGGGACTGGATAATTGCACTGGAGATCAAACTTTCACATATGATGCCATTGAGAGTTGAAAGCATGAGATTGAGAGTTGAAAGCATGAGGGTTAATGTGGCTGCAACTGGTGGCAAATATGAAACAGGCGTGAACTGCTGGGATCCACACGGACGCATGAGATAACTTGTGAATGCGTTGTTTACGTATGCATGGTCATGCGTATAAAGGAAATCCCGCACTATTCCGACAGTTCGAGTAGGCGCGTCGTAAACTTTAACCGGCAATTTCCGAATGGCTTCCACTCTCCACCCCTTCACGTTCAACTCCATCTGCGCGAGCGAGCCGAGAAATAAGCATCTCTCGCGTGCTCATGATGTAGAAAATTTCCACAACCAAGACCACAGAGATTTCCTAATTCTGACATTAATATGCGGCTGCACCATCACATATACGTACATGAGCATGTAATATGATTGATACTGAGCATTTTTGTATCTATTTGATGCAAAAAATTAGAGGTTACTAAAGTATATACATTTAGTTTTTAAAATATTTTTATAGTACAGATCATGCTCTAGAACTATCTCAACTAAGAGTGCAAATAGATTGGGTCGATCGGATCCTGAGTAATCCTAGTCCGACTCGATTTTTTGTTCAATTTCTAATTTTGGATCCAGATTTGATCCGGCTGAAGATCGGGTTGAGTCAGGTCAAGTTGGATCGGATTCGAATTCGAGTCGGATTTGTGCTTTTGGAGAAGAATTTAGGCAAATCTAACGTGGTCCTATCATAATTATGAGGTGTTGTGTGACCCAGGACTTGAAAGACTTGCAATTGACCTCCAGTTAGAACAGACGACCCATGACTTACCAACCAAGTCGGTCTATGAGCCAAATTGCATATCACACTATTTTCTATCCATTTGACTGATTGGACGGAACCTTGTGTCTCCCAGCTCCCCCCTCACGAGGACAAAAAAAATCCCAGACTTTCTTCCAAAATCCAATTCCGTTGCAGAAAACTGGCACGAGTCATGACCCATATTTAGTTCAGTGTTCCCTCACTTTCTCCCTTCAAAAGGTAAAAGAAACAGAAACCAAAAAATAGAAGGAAAAAAAATAAAAATCCAGCTACCGAGACACCAGAGCCAGAGGTATCAACAGTGTAATAGATCAAGAGAGAATCCTGACGGACGGAGATTCCATTCGATTCTGTGAATCTATGCTTGTTGCTATCCTTCCACGCTTGAACCCTACTCTCCTTTGGGCTTTTTTTTTTTTTTTTTTTTTTTTTGCGTATAAAGCTTTCACTCCTCGTTGGCTGGCATTTCCCATCCCTTAGGGAGCAAGCTCCTAAAAAACCCATATCTCCTTCCTGTATGCCTTAAAAACCCATCATAAAATCACTTAAAAACGACTGATGGTACAACGACCCACACACACAAAAAAGAAGAGACCCCCTTTTATTTTTCCTCTCTCTCTCTTTCTCTCTCTTCGGGTCCATTCGGATTGGATCGGATCCGCTCGGTAAACCCAAATCCGAACCAGAAAATAATTCGGATCTAATTTTAGGACCTGACCCGCACCCACGGGTCCTAAAATTTCAGTCGAATCGGATCTACATGGGTCGGGTCGGGTTGGGTCACGGGTCGACCCGACCCATTTACAGCCATAATCTCAACTATCCTCTTAAAAGCAAGATACATTGTAGTGCCTATTAATATATATAAACGACAATTCAAATCCTAATCTTGGACCGCTGATAATTGGCACGACAACCATTAACATTGTGGGTCCTCTATAATGTATGATTAGCAAGCTAGATCCAGTGCATTATAGTTTGCACGCCAATTACGGAATAATTCCAGTCTCGACTTCTTCATTATAGATCCATTGTATTAGCTAGCTAGATCCATTGCATTATGGATCGCACGTCAATCACGGATGACCTATAATTCGAGACTAGACATAAGGCTAATAGCTTGCCAATCCAACATCTAATCAGCTTCATATAACACACCAATTCTACAAGTTATGGTAATTTCATTTGCACATTAAGTATTGCACAACACTACTTATGCAGAAACCACTGATTTTTGGTTCGATAGTACAACCTCTACCATTTGTAGCACGGATGGTGGTTTGATTTCAAAGGGTGCCGGCTTTGGCCTCTATCATATAAATGCTTGTTTTCATGACTAGTGAATGCATCAATCTATACAAAGCTCCGGCTTAGATAAAGATAAGATGGATATAGAATAGGCCGCAGAAAAAATGCTCACACACTTACAAATATAGAAATTTCATGATATGTAACTAAAGATTCGGGTTACATTTTTGGTGCAAAAAAATGATTGATTTTTTTTTTCGCGATGTAGCCCATAAGATCATGCTCTGCACAACAATCAAAGTATTTTGAACATGTTTATTCATCTATCTGTATAGGTTTTGAAACATCAAGCAATCTAATAATAGATTTGTGTGAAAAAAAAAGATATATTATCCATTCTCGTGAAAAATACAATTCTGTTTCTGTAGCTAGAGAGCTGTGAGCGCAGTTTCCGTACGCCTGATCGCATGCGCCCTCGTAGCCGCGCGGCATCGCCAATAATTAGCAAGGAATCAATCACATCGGCGGGCGGGCGGCCCTGGCGTCGACGGAATATTTTCTTGTGCAACGAAGCCATTTGCCTCACCATTTGAAGCGATCGGAGACTTTCATCTAGTATTTTAGAGGACAGTAGCACGGGCTTATCGTTCCAAACGTCATGATCCAGGCTCGTAATCATCGTCGCACGGAAATTTGACAGGACGCCTTCAATTTTTCTCCCTTTTTCTTTCGACGGGCAGCGCCATGGGACCTGAAGATTGGGGGGCCTGGAACGAGAAGGCCTGCTCACGAGCACGCCTACGGAGAAACTTTTCCTTTTTATGCGACTCTTGGAGATCAATCATTGGTAGGTTTGCATTATTGTCATCGGCCGCCTCGGCCTTTGGTTTTGTCTTCATTCCCGCTTTCAAAGCCAATCAATCACCTGACGCCGGACCCTTTCGCTCTGAATCTGACCGGCTCCGTTCGCGTACTTGAGATTCCGTTTCACGATTGGAACGAAAGGGTCAAATTTTATAAATAATATTTATTAAAAAAATAAAATATCCATTACGATCAACAACTTCCTGCTAGCGTGCTGAGATAGGACACTAGATAAAGGCTCCAAATAAAATTCTAGACCCAGCATCCTTGACCTTACGTGGCATGCGTCGCAGAATACTGTACAACCTTCAGCAGCCTCCAATAGGAGGTGGACTGCTATGAGAATATGAATTGCTATCAATAGCGAAGTATCGTGTACGGTACGTAAGACTGTCTTATTTGATAGTTGTCTATTTCTTGATAGCTACTATTGATTATAGTAAATCACTCTGCGACCAACATAAGAACTATATTCGGAATTCTAAGATAGGTGACATTATTGGGAATTGAGTCTAGCATTGTATGTGCAGCAAGCTAATAATATGCAAAGTAAATTTTATTCTATTGATTAAAACTCTCTTTTTTAGTAATTATACGAGAAATAATAGTAAAATTCTATCTTTTTCATATACCAATTTCAAAAAAGATAGTTAAAAAAGTGATTGAGAATCCAGATGATATAGAAGAAGTATGCATCAACCAATAGCCTGGGATACAACTTTTACGTTTTATTCTCCATTTCCTTCATGTAGTTTGCAAATAATTTTCAGTAATCTAGTAATCAACAAAAATAATTTTACTTAAAATTAAAGGAAAAATATATAACTTCTTGAAAATATTCTTAAAGAGTACATAATTAGGACCGGACCATCTGAAAAATTAGTTTCTTGGGCATGAAATGCTAGTAAATCTTACACCGACCGAAACAAATAGAGTGCCCAATTTATATATCCACATGGATCTGGTGTAAACTGATGGCCCAGCTAAGATATCAGCTAAGATGAGAACCAAGTTGTCATTGTAGTCCTCAACAGCGGGCGCACAAGCAGTCCAAGTGACTTTTTCAGGAGAAAAACTCGCATGATTTAGTTATGGTATAAGCGTGAATCATGCATGGACCAGGATAAATCACCCCGTGGTTGCTGCTCGCTCAGTATACATTCACCTGCTTTTCACTTAGATCAATCAGTATAGATCTGGAAAAATGGCACAACTCAAAGAAAAGAAAAATAAGAAGGGCAAACAGATTTATTTTGAACAACATGCTTATGCGGCAATGATAAGCACTCATGCAAAGCACTGACATGGCATTCTTTCCTCGAAAGTTACAAACAGAGGTTGAGATCTGATTCAACACGAGGCAGTGCAATGCTTATTGGGGCATGCAAGTTTGATCCTGTATTATTTCCCCAAGAACCTCTTTGTTTGCATTTACACAGTCATATATCTTTCATGCATAAAGAAACAGCAAATTAAGATCCTATTAACAAGACTGCCATTGAAGGACATATTTTGGCTTGCCAATTGCTATAAGGGTAAGAGCTTCTGTCAGAAGATAGATGATTATGGGTTTGTACAAAGTCACAGTGCAAGTCTAAATTATCATTTCTATCTTCATTTCATCATTCTCCATGGTTATGGCAGGACCAGTCAGTCTCATCAAAATGTTTGATTGTTTGTTTTCCACTCTGGGCTTTAGCTTGAGAGAGAGTCCGGCACAAGCCTTTGGCAGCTCACCAGTACCATAAGCTTTGCAGACGTAAGCTTCGAAGTTTTCATAATCCTGGAATCAAGAGTAGCAGATGTCTATCAGTCAGAATGCGATATTGGTACGCAATTATATTCAACAGTAGAACCTGTTTGACTTATGAGGTGTTAGATTAATAATCACCATAAAGATTCACGGCAAACATCCTTTTGAGAAACAGTAAAGCTACTCGCAGATCTTTATAAGCATATAGGATAAGATAGAGGAAGAACATAGGTCTGAACAATCAGTAGAATTAGTTGGAAAGAATAGATAGAGAATAAGAAGCCCTCTTCACCCAGAGGCGGATAGTATTCATATTCAGTTTAGAATAAGTGCATGTAGTTGAGAGAAAAATTAAACTAGAGTGAGAACTTTGGTTTCTAGTAAGCCTGACGTCTCAAACATGTCTGTTTTGAGACACTGGGAGTTTTAGCCAAAGAGAAGGAAGAATCGAAAATCTGTATGCCAGTTTGCTAAAAATGCTAAGACGATGCAAGCAAGGTAGGGGTCTCACTCCATGGAGCTGTACAGATCGTTAAAAAAGGTTCTTATAATAAAGGTACAAAACAAAGACTACAGCATTGCCATCATATACCTTTTCTGGCAGCTACTAGGCAGGCATTGCTGCTAGAAGAATTGGGCTAGTGGGATAACTGTGGTTTGGTATGGGTTTCATGCTTGGAGCTAATTCAGTATTTGCATCAAGGACAATTGAAAGGCAGTTGAAAATATTGTTGTGAACTATTCAATAACAAAAGCATGGTAACAGAATCACTAATGAATTTATGTGGACTGTCTAGAAGATTGTTATCGTACCAAAGAATAAACAATGCTAATTAAATAGATTGACCTCTTTCAGAAGTAGTAAATTGGCATTCTTCATACATGATTGGGAATGTGAGATAGGTTCGATTTGGTGAGGTTTCTGTACTTGCAATCCATTTCACAATTCTTTGAGGAAATTAGCACAGGGTTTGAAAAGATCGCCATGATCTAACTTGGCTGGATGGAACATACTTAAAAACTGCTATCTTTGTTGTTCTGCCCACCATAAAAGAAGGGGATTTTACAGAAAAGTCTGCTTCTCCTACAAAAGTGCTGTTCTGGACTTTATTCGACCATGATGTCCGTGTCTTCAAATGAATGCAGATATTTATCTAAGTCAACGAATGTTTTGGAAATAAACGCATACATAATACAAGTAAATGCATGTATCAACATATTCTTATAAATAATCATGATGGCGGGGGTATAATGGTCCACTAAACTTCATGATGTACCATTGCTGCAGAAAAATAAAAATGTGGCCCAATTTTGCAAGCATGTTTTCTTTTTATTCCCCTAAAAGAAATCTGGATGACATCCTCTACAACATCTAAAAATCATGAAGTATGATGGAAATAGGCTCTAAGTAGTCAATTAAAAAAAGTGTACGAATGCCCGTGAACACCCCAGGAAACAGCCATTGAAATTTCTAAAATATATCAAAGCATCAAGTTTATATAGTCAGAGAGTATGAACTAACATCATAAAGTGGCTGTCCATCCACTACCACCCAAGGCACATATGTGTGAGGAGGTTGAAGGGAATCCGTTTGTGATGCATACTGTAATTCAAGCTGCAATTAAAATTCCAATCATGTCAGAAGAAAGAATGGTTTAGCTTATTGCATGTTTCTACATATGCAGATATGCATGTAACGACTCCTGGATCATTAGAAACTTAAAAAAGCAAGCTATGCTGTAAGTAAAAGTGAACACCATTCAAAATAATAGTCGAGAACAGAACAGGATCACATTGGTGACAATAAGATGATTTAGTGGAGGAAAACCAGTTGCTGTGTGGCCAAGTACACTTCCACAACCTATTAAGAAGGGGTCTCAAGTTTAAGTTGGAAAGTCAGGAAAGATGAGGGAGAGAGTCGGGAAAGTCTTTGATTTGAAATTGTGAGTAGAATTTAAAAGATTTTTCATTCCAAATGACTTCAATTAGGTTTCAACCAATAAAGAAGTAGGCAACATTCAAGCCGAACCATATTATTAAAGAAAAGCTGCCAATCATATCGAATGATCATTAAAATGGCGAAATTTGTTGTTTGAGCCAAGTCAGGGGGAAAATATAATTACACTATCATTTAAGAAAATGAGGTTCAACCACCACAAGTTGAATTATCAATTGATTATTACACAATAAATCAAAAATTGAATGGCCCAACTATGTTGTATACATGAGAAAGCTCTCTGACATGGACGAAAAAAGAAGCTTTAGCATGAAGCTTTGATTGCAGAAAAAGCTTAAAAATGAACATAAAAAAGGAAAATGGTAACAACCACAGATTTAAATCTCCAAGAAAACTGGGAGACTAAAAACATACTTCTGATTTATTTGCAGAAGACAGTGGTAACATAAATACAATCTCTGCTCAGTTTAATATTTGCCCCACATTGGTAGTAGACCTCATTACACCATGGTCCAGTGCATATGTCCCCGTTGTGCTGTCAGGTTGTACTGTCCAGCATTGGAACAAAAAGATCTTATGTGGACCATATAATTTTATACAGAACCAATAGCCGGAAGTATTATAAAATGTACAATCTATATGATCAGTCAATTGGGAAGTTGGATTCAAAGCTAGATATGTGGGGAAAACAGGGCAACTTAACTTCCAGTCCTTTGTTTTGCCACAATTAACGATCAGGACCTGCTGAGCAAAAATTTAAATCCCAAGCCCTTGATATCTTGGTCATTTAATTTTTAGTCCCTTGCCTTTGTATAAAAAATGGCACAAGTGCATATGAAATCCGCACCAGAGGCTAAAACAAAATATGATAGGGCACTTATCAATAAATGGAAGTCAAACCAAGGACCAGGAATTGATCCCCCCCCCCTGCCCCGAGAGAGAGAGAGAGAGAGAGAGAGAGAGAGAGAGAGAGGGGAGATAAAGAATTGATCATGCAAATATTCATTACATTCAGAATCATGTATAAAGTAATGTTACACTGAATTAACTTAAGAGAGTCAACAAGATAAGGAATTCATCATGCAAACATTGCACAAATAATCAATAAGCGAATTCTCCACCTCCCTAAATACATGGCCATCATTATAAATCTACAGCAAAAAAATATGTAAATCAAGTTTGATATCTATATAATGAAAATTAATAAAACATGGAAGCAACCTTTTTCCCGTATCCACTTTTATAGCAATCCATAACAGCATGCGAGTCTAACCCAGTTCTTGAGAAGCAGGATTCCCAGTCAAGGTACTCATGCTCCATGACCAAACTCTCAATACAATAGATGAAACTGAAATGCTCATTCTGCAAGGGATTTTGAGGAAGTCAATTCACCATATATAGGGAATTAACAGAATATGAGTATTACAAGTCATTTATGCTACAGATAAAGATAGAAATCAGGGAAATGATGACCTAAGATAACCTGCACCGAACATGTCAGAGTCCTTTTGCAGCTATAGTAAATTAAATATTTGATATAAGATGAGCTGGTAAGCGCTCGCTAAACAGCTGTACATATGTTATATACTTTGTAAAAAATTTCTAGACACCTCTTAGATATATGCCTCCTGGACTGATGACGGTCGAAAATTCTTATATGGATTTTTCTTTGTAAGGATGACAACCCAGGAGCTAGCTACATACAATTATTTTTAATCATTTTCTGTTTTGTCAGGATTACTAGAAATAAAATGGATTGCATATAAAAGAATGTCATGTTATTATGGTATTTTAGAGTGTTAGCACTACATTTTGCATGCCGCATAGGTTATATGGCACACTTCCAAAACTCAAGACAAGCATGTTTCGATTGAGGATCTATTATCATGATATATATTGATGTCCACAAAAAAAAAATTATTGAGCAATAGAGAAATGATATTACCACATCAGGCCAGGCACTGATGGTGCAGGCTTCTACGGTGTTCAGCACACACTCATTAGGACCATGCTGCAAAATGCAATGTAAATTAGTGTCACTTACAGCAGACAAAAGGATGTCAGTGTAATACTAAAATGCAAGAAGAACATTTTAAGGATGCAAAAAGGAAAAAAGAAAAAAGATGGGCATCTTTTACATCACATTGCAAATAAAATAATTTAAGAATAATAATGCAGAATACAAAATACAAGAGTGAGCTCCTCTTCAACTTTTGTGAAATGAGGAGGGGCCCTTTTACTGTTTTACATGAATAGCCATATTATGATAACAATAAGTCACCTTGGGCTCCTAAAATGAAAGGCAGTTTGTTGGGTTAAATATTTGCTTTCCCCTCGGTCATCTTTGCTTTTTCTTGTGTGGGTGTTAATAATTACTCAAATAATCTATTGGAATATATTGAATAGGGCTGCATCCTTGGGAAACAAATGGTGCATGTGATTCTTTATGACTAATTTATATAAGAGCCATGAAAACAAGGGGAAAATAAGCTAACAAATCGAGTCTTTGATTAGTTTGACATCAAATCCAGCAAAATATACCTTTGCTACCTGGAAAGCCCTCATATAGTTTGTTGGGAAAAAATGGATCGCCCCAAAACACAAGAACACAGCGCCAGCACGTGACTGGAGGCGCCCAACCTGAAGGCGCCCGACCTGGAGACCCCCGACTTGAAGGCGCCCGACCTCAAAGCCCTCGACCTGGCACCCGACCAGGCGCTCGACTTCGAGGCGTCCGACCTGGACCCCCCCCCCCCCCAAAAACCTCAGCATTTTTGGCCTTGGAAGCCCGACCTCGCCATCCACCCGCTGCGGTCACGTCCTTCTGCAGTTCAACCGGAAACCATGCCCTGCTACCGCCGTCAACAATTAAGGCACATGGCCTCCGCAAATCTCCGACTCACTCAACAATTAAGGCGCATGGCCTCCGCAGATCTCCGGCTCACTCAACAATTAATGCGCATGCTATCCACGGATCACAGACCCTCCACGGCAACCAGTTGACCCACTCGACTGCGTCCGATCACCCACGACGATTCATTGACTCCAGCCTGCTCTCCCACGGCAATGCATTAATTCACACGATCGTGCTCAATCATGACGGTAACTCGTTTGTCCCGTCACGTCACAGGTAATCCTGTATTTCTCTATAAAAGGAAAACCCCTCCCTCTTAGGAGGGGGCAAAAAAAACTCTAAAGACTCTGAAAACTCTAGGAGACATTTTCTCTCCCTACACACATTAGCCCCCTCTGACTTAAGCATCGAAGGGCCGCCGCCGGAAACCCCGGCCACCGGCTTTTTGCAGGTCCCCCGGAGGACGCCGCCCGCCGACGGACCGCTACCCGCCATCTCTCGCCAGAGCACCCTACTTCTCAGCCACTGGTCGCCCCCGGGTCCAATTTCCAGCAACATAGTTAATTTGTCTTATGGATGAAGTTTCTCTTCCTGTTTCAATTTCTTATGTTTATTGCTATCATAAAATTTCTATTGCTTCTCATCTATCATAAAATCATTTGCTTGCATCACCCCTGCACATACCGGGCATTATCTCACTTAGTTCTCGAACATTCTATGCAAGGGTCTACTAATTTAAAATTCCTCTGAACACCACTGTAATCCGATCGGGAAAAGATCAATTTTTATTCATTCCTAGAATCAAACCGCCTCCTATCTCACAGACAAGCCCATATAACAACCAAAATAATAAGAACAGAGCGAGCAGAATATGGAAAAAGAAAAATTAAAGAGGAATGGGAGGAGAACCTGGCAAGAGATGGTGCCATTGGATCCGACCCTGGCGTTGCCGTAAGGGATGAGATCGAGATCGACGATGTCGATCAGCCCATTTTCGAAGATCTTGGCGAGGTAGTTGACGATGAAATTGGAGCAGTAAGGGCACAGGGTCTCGTAGTACAGAGCCAGCGGCACCTTCCACGCCGAGACAGGGGAAGAAGCGAAGCAAGAGGAGGAGAACAGGAAGAAGACGAAGAGAAGGCGACCGGAAGCCATGCGAATCGAGAGGCTTCCAGGACCTAGGGATTAATCCGGAATCAAGGTTTCGGATTTGGAAATCTCCTCCGTTTCATGCTATCATCGCGCCCTCCACCCGGGCACTAGGAGCTCGGAACAGGGACCCGAAAGAGATCCTTGTCTTTTTTTAAACGTCCTGGGCGGAGAACTCTAGAAGTACTATGTTTTAAACATTATTTGATGGACCCAAATGCGCACCCAATCATCAGAAAATGGAGAGATACCGCGGAGCGGACAGGGATAGAAAAGGTCTCGTATCAATAATAAAATATTAAATATTATTAATGGCCATAATTTTTTTTAAATTGATTAAATTTTTTTACATAAATATCCTCCTAAAAATTTAAATTTACATAAATATCCTCATTAAATTTATATTATTTCTGTATCATCATAAAATAATTTTTTTGCACAAATGCTCATGATTCTTCTAACACCGTTAATAAAAACCATATTTATTTTAATTAAAAATAAAAAATAAAATTTCTTTTTTTGTCTTCTATTACAATCGTCTTATAAATATTTTTTTGCACATCTATCCATTAAAAATATTTTAGTCATTTTAATTTGAAACCGTTAATTTTTTAACGGTATTAGATGGCATAGGTATATATGTAAAAATAAGAATAAAAAAATGACAGAATAGCAAAACAAGTATTTTACGATAGTATATATATGCAATTATCAATTTTGGAACGGCATTCATACAAAATTCGATATTTAAAAGAATATCTATGCAAAAAAAAACTCCAACTAAATATTATAAACGTTCATATATATTCTTTACATAATAGTTAACTAGAAAAAATATTATATTATTACTTCGTTGGACCGTTTTGCTCCCATGCTAGTTATTTTCAGAAGATTGTCACAAAATTTTTGCAACATACATAATATGAGGGTTTAAATTCAGGAAGTAGATAGGAAGAGACTATTTGAGCTGATGGAAAAAATATCTATATCATATTTGTAAACTTGTAGTAAGATGTTTTAATGGATTAATACAAAGGGACAGTGGCATTATAAATTCCTAGAGCAGTCCTAGATGTATATGTCAGTGTAAGTGCATTCATGTAACAGCACGCATGTGTCAAACAAACGTATCAAAGTTTATGGATTACGAATTCGTTTGGGTTGCAGGCTACATCAGACCAAGATTACGTACTACCACTCTCCTCATATTGCATGCTGTGTGTATTCTTTTTTGTCGACTCCGATCACTAATGACTCTCTGATCGCCGACGACTCTGATTACAGACACCATGCACGTGTGACGGGATCATATAAGTACTTTTTTTTTGCTAAAGGGTACTTCTTTCTAATGGGGAAAAAAGCCATAATGTGTAATTATCACAGGGACAGCTTGGTGCAATTCAAAAGTATTGCCTTAGTTACAAACTTTAAGGTATAAGTTCCGTCTTATTAGCCGTAACTGGACATCGGAAATCAGTTTGATCCAGTAGAAATTCTTCATTTAGGTATTTGGTTGGCTCCAAACATTTATAAACAGGAGAAACAGGTCATAGTGGTGGTCATCTCGGGGAAAGTGGGCTTCTCTCAATCCACTTATAACAAACCAAAGATGCTTATTGATCGGCCCAGCCCGGCTATCTTTGGGTAGGTCGGATTCTAGGGCTGGAAACGGGCCGGACTACTACCCTACCCATGCCCAGCACAAGAGTTTTTCAAGCTTTAGGTTGAGCTTGGCCCTAAAAACTTTCAACAAATCTCAGCTTGATTCTGACCCGAACCAATTAGATCTGCCTAAATTATCCATTTGAGCTGACCCAAATCTGATTGAAGCTTAATCTTTCAATCTTTCATATTGCAACTTTACTTTCTGGATCAATGATTGGACATGCAAAATAGAAATACTTTTTCTTGGGTAAAGGAAATCTTTTTAATCAGATACTGAAACTTTACGATAGCAAGCATCTCATGATTAAAAATATATTTACCAATAAAACAAATTTGTAAAATAATTAGAAATGATATTTTTATTTTTTAAGCAGTTCATAAACAAATATTTAAGTTCTGGCTCGTGTCAAGTCTTATTTGAGTTTAAGCTCAGGCCGAGCTTTTATCATGCTAGATATATTCGAATTAGACGTGGACTCTATACTTAAGCTCAAATTTAATCCAAATTTTTTTTGAACTGAGCCAATAGCTCGATCGGATCAGGCCCAATTCCAACCCTATTGCCCACCATAATGCAATCCTGTCTGTATGGCTCACGTGTCTCCCATATGCTCTTCCATTAAAAAAAACTAATACGAAATTTTAACGATTTAATAAATTGAGATGCTGTGAGCCAAGCTTTTTGCTTTTTGCCTTCGCTTGAGTTACATGCACCTGGACCAATAACACCAAGCTTCTTTTTTTGATGAGACTTACAGGTTGCAGCCGGACAGGCTACGTGCTTCAAAAGCATGGCACCGACAGGAAAGCAGGGGATTACGTGTGCAACTTGCATGGTCCCCAAGAAGATATAAATTACTCTAGACCAGGAAGGACATCTGTTCATGTCGCTCTCTATCATGTTGCTTGCTTGATAAGTATGCGTGATCTGCACAAAGAGACAGGAAGAGGATGGAGGATAGTTTGATCGATAGCGAGGGATTGATTTCCCTTTCAATGCTGAAGACAGAGGGTCAAGCTCTCGGAGAGCAAGAAAAGGATGATGAAGAGAAGCAAGATAATGAAGCAGAAGAAGCCGGAGAGGCTGAAGACGATGGCAAGAAAGAAGGAGATGACTCCAATGGTGGCGGGCTAGCCGATGATCAAGCTTCGGGCTCGATGGTTTCCATTCCAGGCGTCTCTCCAAGAGAAACTGAGGTGGATCATAAGAGAGAGGACGGGGCCTTGGGTGGCCTTGGCTCGCTGTGGGCTCTCGGATCAAGCTTCGTCACCAACTTACCTGTCTCGAAGCAAGGTTTCTCTTTCAATCTCGCCTTCCATAGTCTTATGATAGCATATTATGATCATTTAGTCAATTTCCCAATCCTTATTATAGTCTTTAAAAACTGTCATGCCTGCTTTTTGTTTAGCGAAGTATTTTCTCAGAGGCTTGTCCCTTGAAGCTCTATTCCTTTCCTCCCTTCATGTTTCATCCGTCCTTAATTAGTTTCGTCTACTTTATTTGATTTATAAGATTTTCAGTAATATGGAGTCTCTCTTGTGTGACCAGATGAGCCACCATCCCTTTCAGCTGATGAGGCTTCCCTGCTCATTTCCATCATAGAGGACTAAGAGGACTCGCTCTCCCGATATCTCTCGTCATATCGAGTGATTCGTTTGTTTTCTTGGTTTTCATGGTCATGATTTTGGGTCTTGCAACATAGAACATTTCATCAAACAATTCTATTAAATTGAGCACAGCTGTATGTGGGATAGTATCGACTATATTAGAAATATCAATAAATTGAAATCTTGCAATTGCTTAGAATATATATATATTTTTTTTTTAGCTTTTTGGCCTATTTCTTAGCTTGGCTTGTCATTATTATGAACATATTTACTTTTCCATATGTAAAAGAGTTGGAAAGATTTAATTATACGCCAGGATAAAAATTTGCAACATGAGAATTTCATACCTCCCATTTCTAGTTGGATCTTACCAACAGACAATGCCGGCCTAACCAGAGCAGTCATCTAAGACCCTGGCCCAAAAAAGGCTCACTATAGAAAAAGCCTTAAAAATAAAATGGAAAGAAAAAAAAAGCCTTCTGTGAATTTGCCTTAGGCTGGCTCACTGAAGAAAAGGCCTCAAAGGGTAAACGACCTTAGGCCTTTAAATATATTAGGCCGCTCCTGCCAACAAATACAACTAGGATCTACTACATGAGTTCAAATTAAAACCTTTGGAAGATTCAGCCTACCACTAAAATGGAAGTAATCCGTCCGCTTCATCTGATCATGTAACATCCCACATGAAATCCATCGATCGGATCATCTGAATCAGTCTCCTGAGTTATATATAGCCAGAAATAACTTTATTATAAAGTTCGGAAAACATGCATCGCTTTGACGTCATCAAGTAGGGTTGTCGGTGGGTTGGGCCGACCCAAACGGCCCCAAGACCCAACCACGCTCTAGCTCAGGTTTTTGGGCCTGGACGGGCTGATAATTTAACGAACGAAGGGCCCCGTACTAAACTTGGTCTAGCACTTTAGATGAAAAGCATGCCGAGAGTCGGGTTGGGCTCGAGCCTAACACCCCCGGGCCCAGACTTGACACCCAAGCGCTCCCGTCGGCACCAGAGAAAAGGACCAGTGATGGATAGCATCTTTATCAGATGGATAAAACCATCTTTTGAGGGTACAATGGCTTGTGGGTGCATCCCATGCCACGAGTAAGATCACCTTGAACAGCCTGATCCAACCCATTCATCTCATGCCCTGGTATTTTTGAGGTTTGTTTGGCTATTTTTGTACGATTAGACCAAAATTTTTATAAAACTTGAGAACTGCACCGTTGGACATACCTCCATATCAACCAAACTCCATCTAACTCAAATTTTATGTTTTTTTTCTACAAATGTTAAATTCTGAGCTAGATTTAGATAGAATTTTAAAAAATATAAGTTAGATGGTCCCACAAGTTGGATTCTTAGAAAAAAATAAATAGCTCAATTATCTTGGAATAAGCCTTCAGTTCTATACAACCTTTTGACGGTCCACTGCAAATATACTCATGGAATTTCTGCGGGCTTATAAAAGGGGTTAATTTTTTTCTAGGCTACTCATATTTATTGGAAGAATAATATTGCTGCCCAGATTATCTTCTATGTTGTGTACCGTTTAAATTTTTTTTTTCTTGAAACAGTCTCAAATCTGTGTCTATATATATATATATATATATTGACCTTCCTGGATATACTTATTGGGTAGTGTTTGCCGCTTACCAAAAAAAAAAAACTAATGTAAGAAACATTGCAATTATCGACAAACCACTTATTCATTTGAACATTAAATTACCGTTCAATCTTGCATCCAAATATGTTCTTTTACCTCAAATTGAAACTATTCAACTCATTTATTAACTACAATGTCGGTAGGAGTAATATAAAGAAGAAGATTTAGAGAGGCCAACGAGGTTGCAGATTGGGTGGCCTTGTATGTGGCTGACCATTCGAGGGAGCTCTTTGGGTTGGTGAGAGGGAGCTGTTTAAAGCACTTCAAGACTTGTTATTTTTTAACTTTTTTTATATGTTCGTACTAGAAGTGTATGAGTCATCCATTGTAGTCAAAAAAAAAAAAAGAATATTGATGCACAGGAAGGCTCAAAATACTTGTGCAAAGAGCTTGCACCATCCTATAATTTTCACTTCTTTTCTTGTCCAATTAAATTTTAATTGAGTTGAGATAATTTCTCTTATGGAAAGATGTCTCAATTCAAATATTCATTATTTTGTGACTTCAATTTAAAAATTCAAGAAAAGCTTGCAGTTTTGTATGATTTTATTTTATATTAATTTATTTTCTTGACGCACGGTGCATGCGCTCTTTCCTTCTATTATGCTAATGGATCAATCTGAAACTATTTCATAGATCACAGCCGTCGATTTTGTGGGGGTAATCCTGCGGACTGCACCCGGACAGGGTGTTACATACTTGACGCGCAAGTTGCCAGGCTAGCCATCCTAATCCTTTATCCGGAGCCTCCACTCTTACCGTTTCTCCGTATTTTCCTAGTCCGAGACCAGGAAATCGAAATCATGCCCGCCCACGTGTTAACACCTCTCCATCTCAACCGTCCAGCAAGCGCCTTATTAACCTTCCTTCGAACATTTATAGGGCTCTAATCTGTCGCGGCGCGGATCGTATTGCCCTAAAGCCATCCTTCTCTTCGAAGCAAAGGAGGTAGAACCCTAAAGGCATGTCGGGGGCGTATGGTTCCGGTGGAGCAGACGGCTCTGCTCCTCTGCCTAGCGGCGGCGGCGGCGGCGGCGGTTACGGCAGGGGAGGTGGAGGCGGATACGGAGTAAACCCCCCAATTCGAGGTTTTTGGCTTCCTCCCTTCTTTCCCTCCCTTTTCTCTCATGCTTTTGTTGTTAGGGTTAGGTTTCGGTTTGAGTTTGCGTTCTATGCGATCGTTGTATACAGGCGGCGGCGGCGGCGGCGGCCGCGGCGGGTATCAAGGCGGCGATCGTCGCGGCGGCGGCGGCGGCGGCGGCCGAGGTGGGGGTCGTGGAGGCGGCAGGGAAGGGGATTGGCTCTGCCCTAATCCTAGGTCTGTTCGTTCCTCTCTTGATTTATCGTCTTTAGGGTTTGTTTTCTTTCTTTGTTTTGACAAGATTGGAGGTTTTTTGCTTGAATCAGTTGTGGAAATGTGAACTTTGCGAGACGAGTTGAATGCAATAGATGTGGTACGCCATGTCCTGGCGGTGGCGGAGGCGGAAGTGGTTCAAATAGAGGAGCTGCTGGTGGTAATTTTAGCAGAGGCGGCGGCGTTGGTTACAGTCGAGGTGGTGGTGATTATAGCTCGGGAGGTCGTGGTGGTTACAATCAACGCGGTGGAGATTACAATTCTGGGGGTGGCAGTGGTGGTTATAATCAAGGTGGGGCTGATTACAATTCTGGCGGCGGCGGCGGTGGTTATAACAGTGGTGGTCGGAGCTTTGATGGGAATCGTGGTGGTAGAAGTGGCGGATATGGCGGAAGAGGAGGTTATAGTAATCTTCTGGGAAGGGAAGATGCTGGTTTTGCTAATCAAGACAAAGGGGATGCTGGTTATGCTCAGGTTTCACCACCTGCCCCAGCCCCCTATGGGGGTCCTGTAGGGAACTACCCTCCTGCTCCCAACTCTTATGGTGGGGTTAATGCTTATGGTGCTGACCCTGTTCCACCACCCAATAGCTATGGCGGGCCTAGTTCCTATCCCCCGAGCTATGGTGCACCACCACCGAATCCTTACACTAGTGATGCCCTCGTGGGTCATGGAGATCCACCTATTAGTTATGATGGTGGATATGCTGGTCGCCCGATCTCGGGCCGTAATGGTCGTGCTGCTGCTCCACCATATAACAGGGCTGGTGGATATGGTGCTGTTCCTGTTGAGCCTTCTGGGAAGATTAAGCAATGTGATGAAAATTGTGGGGACACATGTGACAATTCAAGAATCTACATCTCGAATTTGCCACCCGATGTGACAACTGACGAACTGAGGGATCTTTTTGGTGGTATTGGGCAGGTATACTATCCATCTCCTATGTTCTGATTATCATTGTTTCTTTAGAGGTATACATGGTACAAAATCGACATGAATCGTTTGATTACTTGCTGCTTAATGACTAAATTGTGAGAGCGGTGGGGCTAAGTGATTATTTGTATGTGGATGTTATCATGCTAATTATCTGCCGATCTTTTATTTTTATTCTAACATTCTGGGATATTTAATGATGTAAACAATAAGGTCAGCACACAAATATTATTAGACAATAATGTTTTTTTATCAAATATAATAAATTTTCCCCTTTTGCCCTCCTAATGAACTGGCATCTGGAAAACCTGGAGGCTCTATTTCAAATCTGGCAGTTATCAGAAACTAAGGGATTATTTTCTCAACTAATACTTCTAGAATCCTTATTGTATCTGGTTGATCTGGTATTAACTGGATTACATAACGTAGCATAAATGAGAAATATATGTTCACCGGTCTTTCTCCACATCTCTATATCCTCTTCTTTTTTTTTGTGTGTGTGTGTGTGTTTTTTATTTTCGCGGGGGGGGGGGGGGGGGCACTAGTTGGAAGTTTGAATGACTTTTGTTGCCGTCATTTTCTTTTGATTTTGATTTATGATCACAGAAGTATCTTTAATGGGTGTTCTTGAAGTTTTTCTGATGGAGGAAATAAGAACATTTCAAAGAAGGAGGGATATTTGTATCCGAATGCAAGTACTGTATGGTATTTTGATGTTATGTGAAAATATACTTGAGTTAGATTGAAATTGTCGACTTATTTTTAGAGGTTGGTGGTATTATTTGCTGCTGTTATGAAACGGACTAAAATGGCAGTGTGTACTAACATAGGGATTTGATCATCAAAGTCCCTTTTTTCCCAATTCAGCAGTTGTCTACATGTGTAGGCATACGTACAGTACAAGTATGATACTTGTATGGTGCATAGATACGTATATGTGGCACATTAAAGATTAGTTAGATGGACAAACAGACAGACCCACACATACAGTGGAAACTTTTGTCCCTGTCATTTTCTATTGATCATTATCGTGAAATCTTTTGATTTATGATCACAGAAGTATCTTTAATGGGTGTTTTTGAAGTTTTTCTGATGGAGGAATTAAGAACATTTCAAAGAAGATGGGATATTTGTATCTGAATGCAAGTACTGTATGGTGTTTGATGATATGTGAAAATATACTTGAGTTAGATTGAAATTGTTGACTTAATTTTAGAGGTTGGTGGTATTATTTGCTGCTGTTATAAAAGGGACTAAAATGGCATTGTGTACTGACATAGGGATTTGATCATCAAAGTCCCTTTTTACCCAATTCAGCAATTGTCTGCATGTGTAGGCATACATACAGATGCAAGTATGATACTTGTATGGTGCATAGATATGCATATGTGGCACATTAAAGATTAGTTAGATGGACAAGCAGACACACACACACAGTGGAATCTTTTGTCGCTGTCATTTTCTACTGATCATTATCATGAAATCTTTTGATTTATGATCACAGAAGTATCTTTAATGGGTGTTTTTGAAGTTTTTCTGATGGAGGAGTTAAGAACATTTCAAAGAAGATGGGATAGTTGTATCTGAATGCCTTTTGTTTGAATGACTTTTGTTGCCGTCATTTTCTTTTGATTTTGATTTATGATCACAGAAGTATCTTTAATGGGTGTTTTTGAAGTTTTTCTGATGGAGGAAATAAGAACATTTCAAAGAAGGAGGGATATTTGTATCCGAATGCAAGTACTGTATGGTATTTTGATGATATGTGAAAATATACTTGAGTTAGATTGAAATTGTCGACTTATTTTTAGAGGTTGGTGGTATTATTTGCTGCTGTTATGAAACGGACTAAAATGGCAGTGTGTACTAACATAGGGATTTGATCATCAAAGTCCCTTTTTTCCCAATTCAGCAGTTGTCTACATGTGTAGGCATACGTACAGTACAAGTATGATACTTGTATGGTGCATAGATACGTATATGTGGCACATTAAAGATTAGTTAGATGGACAAACAGACAGACCCACACATACAGTGGAAACTTTTGTCCCTGTCATTTTCTATTGATCATTATCGTGAAATCTTTTGATTTATGATCACAGAAGTATCTTTAATGGGTGTTTTTGAAGTTTTTCTGATGGAGGAATTAAGAACATTTCAAAGAAGATGGGATATTTGTATCTGAATGCAAGTACTGTATGGTGTTTGATGATATGTGAAAATATACTTGAGTTAGATTGAAATTGTTGACTTAATTTTAGAGGTTGGTGGTATTATTTGCTGCTGTTATAAAAGGGACTAAAATGGCATTGTGTACTGACATAGGGATTTGATCATCAAAGTCCCTTTTTACCCAATTCAGCAATTGTCTGCATGTGTAGGCATACATACAGATGCAAGTATGATACTTGTATGGTGCATAGATATGCATATGTGGCACATTAAAGATTAGTTAGATGGACAAGCAGACACACACACACAGTGGAATCTTTTGTCGCTGTCATTTTCTACTGATCATTATCATGAAATCTTTTGATTTATGATCACAGAAGTATCTTTAATGGGTGTTTTTGAAGTTTTTCTGATGGAGGAGTTAAGAACATTTCAAAGAAGATGGGATAGTTGTATCTGAATGCAAGTAATATATGGTATTTGAGGATATGTGAAAATATACTTGAGTTAGATTGAAATTGTTGACTTATTTTTAGAGGTTGGTGGTATTATTTGCCGCTGTTGTAAAAGGGACTAAAATGACATTGTGTACTAACATTGGGATTTGACCATCAAAGTCCCTTTTCTCCGAATTCAGCAATTGTCTACATGTGTAGGGATACGTACAGATACAAGCATGATACTTGTATGGTGCATAGATAGGCATATGTGGCACATTAAAGATGAGTTAGATGGACAAACAGACAGACACACACACACACAGTGGAAACTTTTGTCCGCGTCATTTTCTATTGATCATTATCGTGGCATCTTTTGATTTATGATCACAGAAGTATCTTTAATGGGTGTTTTTGAACTTTTTCTGATGGAGGAATTAAGAACATTTCCAAAGAAGATGGAATATTTGTATCTGAATGGAAGTACTGTATGGTATTTGATGATATGTGAAAATATACTTGAGTTAGATTGAAGTTGTTGACTTATTTTTAGAGGTTGGTGGTATTATTTGCTGCTGTTATAAAAGGGGCTAAAATGTTATTGTGTACTAACATAGGGATTTGACCATCAAAATCCCTTTTTTCCCAATTCAGCAATTGTCTGCATGTATAGGCATACATACAGACACAAGTATGATACTTGTATGGTGCATAGATACGTATACATGGCACATTAAAGATTAGTTAGATGGACAAGCAGACACACACAGACACAGTGGAATCTTTTGTCGCCATCATTTTCTATTGATCATTATCGTGAAATCTTTTGATTTATGATCATAGAAGTATCTTTAATGGGTGTTTTTGAAGTTTTTCTGATGGAGGAATTAAGAACATTTCAAAGAAGCTGGGATATTTGTATCTGAATGCAAGTACTGTATGGTATTTGATGATATGTGAAAATATACTTGAGTTAGATTGAAATTGTTGACTTATTTTTAGAGTTTAGTGGTATTATTTGCTGCTGTTATAAAAGGGACAAAAATGGCATTGTGTACTAACATAGGGATTTGATTTGGCCATCCAAGTTCTTTTTTTCCCAATTCGTCAATTGTCTACATGTGTAGGCATACATACAGATACAGTTATGATACTTGTATGGTGCATATATATGTATATGTTGCACATTAAAAATTAGTTAGATGGACAAACATACACACACACAGTGGAATCTTTTGTCGCCATCATTTTCTATTGATCATTATCTGAAATCTTTTAATTTATGTTCACCGAAGTATCTTTAATGGGTGTTTTTGAAGTTTTTCTGATGGAGGAATTAAGAACATTTCAAAGAGGATGGGGTATTTGTATCTGAGTGCAAGTACCGTATGGTATTTGATGATATGTGAAAATATACTTGAGTTAGATTGAAATTGTTGACTTATTTTTAGAGGTTAGTCTTATTATTTGCTGCTGTTATAAAAGGGACTAAAATGGCATTGTGTACTAACATAGGGATTTGGCCATCAAATTCTCTTTTTTCCCAATTCAGCAATTGTACATGTGTAGGCATACGTACAGACACAAGTATGATACTTGTATGGTGCATAGACACGTATATGTGGGACATTAAATATTAGTTAGATGGATGGACAGACAGACACACACACACAGTGGAATCTTTTGTCCCCGTCATTTTCTATTGATCATTATCGTGAAATCTTTTGATTTATGATCACAGAAGTATCTTTAATGGGTGTTTTTGAAGTTTTTCTGATGGAGGAATTAAGAACATGTCAAAGAAGATGGGATATTTGTATCCGAATGCAAGGACTGTATGGTATTTGATGATATGTGAAAATATACTTGAGTTAGATTGAAATTGTTGACTTATTTTTAGAGGTTGGTGGTATTATTTGCTGCTGTTATAAAAGGGACTAAAATGGCATTGTGTACTAACATAGGGATTTGACCATCAAAGTCCCTTTTTTCCCAATGCAGCAATTTTCTGCATGTGTAGGCATACATACAGACACAAGTATGATACTTGTATGGTGCATAGATACGTATATGTGGCACATTAAAGATTAGTTAGATGGACAAACAGACACACACACACTGAAATCTTTTGTCGCTGTCATTTTCTATTGATCATTATCTGAAATCTTTTGATTTATGATCACAGAAGTATCTTTAATGGGTGTTTTTGAAGTTTTTCTGATGGAGGAGTTAAGAACATTTTAAAGAAGATGGGATAATTGTATCTGAATGCAAGTACTGTATGGTATTTGAGGATATGTGAAATTATACTTGAGTTAGATTGAAATTGTTGACTTATTTTTAGAGGTTGGTGGTATTATTTGCCGCTGTTGTAAAAGGGACTAAAATTGCATTGTGTACTAACATTGGGATTTGACCATCAAAGTCCCTTTTCTCCGAATTCAGCAATTGTCTACATGTGTAGGGATACGTACAGATACAAGTATGATACTTGTATGGTGCATAGATAGGCATATGTGGCACATTAAAGATGAGTTAGATGGACAAACAGACAGATATACACACACACGGTGGGGGGGAGAGGAGGGGGGGGAGGTTTGTGGTCCAGGCAGTTCAAGAATCTACATGTGTCTCAAGTCATTATTGCACCAGTAATAAAATTTATTTCAGATGGCAGTATAATTTTTTTGAATGTACTGATACTTTCTCTTTTTCTAGGTTGGCCGGATTAAACAGAAACGAGGTTACAAGGATCAGTGGCCTTGGAATATAAAAATTTATACTGATGACTCTGGAAATTACAAAGGAGATGCTGTTCTTTCTTATGAAGATCCCTCAGCAGCACATTCTGCTGGGGGATTTTTCAACAGTCAGTTTAAGAAGACAATCGCCTGATATTCAGTGATTCTCCTTATAAAATACTATTTTGATATATACTGCTGATTTTTGTTACAGGCTATGATATGAGGGGCTACAAGATCAATGTTGCAATGGCTGAGAAGTCTGCACCTAAAGCTGCACCTGCATTTGGGTATCTTCTCTCTCCCTATTCAATATGTGCTTTGATGCCAAGTGTTGTTTATCAATAGTGCTTTATTTGTACTCGGCATTCATCTCATATGTATGTATATTATGTATATATACGCATGTGTATATATGTATGTACACCAAGTTCTTTATTAATATGACATAGGTTGAATGATAGGAGCACGTACACAATCATTGTTTCTGCAAGAAGTGAAATGGTTTCCCAGGCTTTTGAAAGCAAGATTTCATAGTGCTCTGGCCGTGTATATCTGTGTAGGTGCATTCACTAGATTTCATGTACGAAAATGATTATCCTACTGTCTGTCTGGAAGATTATTAAGATACTATATAGATTTTAAATCTGTGATGAATCATTTTTTTAGAATTTCAACTCATGTACTGGTTTTCTAAGTTACTGATTCATAGTTTTTATTTTAATTTAAATCTAGTTGTTACAAGGTCTCCTGTTAGTAATTTTGTAAGAGTCCCATTGTAGCTATCCATGATGTGCATACACTTGATTGCATGTTGGGTTTAACTTTGTCTACTAGGTTACCCATTAGCTTGTTTTATACATACAGTTATAAACGATGTGTACTAAAAGTACCGCCATATTTTTGGACTAGAAGGACCGCCATATTTTTGGTTTCAGGGATAAATAATACGGAACAAAGGCCTTTTGTTTTGTGCACCAATCCAAAAAGAAAAAACAAAAATCGAAGAAAGGCTCCTTTTCTATATGAAACCCTTTTTTGAACGATTGTTTGTCAACCGTTTGTATTCTGGATTACCTACGGTACTCTTGCAGACTTCACCATGTTCTTTCTTGCAACTTCCATCTCCTCTTCCGAAATCTTTGGACAAAAATTATGCTGCATCTCCTTATTGGTTCCTCCTGTCTTTGTTGTCTGTTACCATATACATCTCGATCAATTATTCATCACTTCATCTATAATTGACCCAACTTCTACAGATCCTTTAGCATACACTCATTTCTGAGCTTATATTCACCTAGTTTATCCACACATCCACCTCCATAGAGAGGAAGAAAGTTGCTATTGGAATCTGTTCAGAGTTCTGGGATTTTCTATGTTGTAGCAGCTCTCACATTGGCCTGGACTGTGTATGTGTGCTGATGATCATATGTCCTGGGTACATGATTATTAAAGGATGAAGGACCTGTCCGACATTGTTTTGAGTCATCATGGAGGTGCATACAGCTTGAAATAACAAATGGTCTCATTGATTCATGGTCTTGAAGGCTTATGTAAAATCAAAATTTTAGACCTGAGAGAAACTTGGGACAAGATCAAGTAATCACGTCATATGATAATTTGCTAATGAATACCATATGCTGCTCTTGTTTTCTGAATGAAGATTCAAATTATATCTCTCCCCCTTGGATTCTTGAACAATGTTGTTTCAGGAAAAAAAATGCTGCCTAGGCTTTTTAAGGTATATATTTCTGATTTCAGACTTGGGATTACTATTTTTTTTCTCTTACACAACTGCATGGTTGAAAGCTTCTTTAAGACAGCTGATTGCTTGTTTATTAATATTGCTTTGCTTCATCTAATTATGGTATTTTGGAGCAGAGGTGGCAGAGGTGGTGCATATGGTGGTGGCGACAGGCGCAGGGATAATTTCCGGGATGGTGGTGGACTGGGGCCTGATAGGCACCATTATGGTGGTCAGCGATCACGTCCTTACTGAAGAAGGGCAATTATATATACTAGGAATGTGATCTGAGAGAAACACTTTCTATTCGTATTCACCAGACTTGTACTCAAAAGAGGAGTCTAAGGTAGGTTGAGCCTATTCCCTTAGGACTTTTCTCTTTGAAAAAGTTGGATGGGAATTTGTTTCTTGCACCTGAAATTGATTTAAATTGTTGTCAGTGTTTTCTAGAGGCAGGTGGATGTAATCTCCAAATTGCTGGTAGGTTTGATATTTCAGGTGAGTGCCCTTTTTTAAAAAACTTACCACTGGTGGTCTTGCATATCATGAGTCAATTTTTGTTCTTTATCTTTGCATTAACTGATTTGCATGAAACCCATGGTAGATTGGTTAGTTCTTGTGGTGCCTTCATCTGGGTCATTAACCATGCCTGAGTGTTTTTATGCTGGGAACTGGTTTGCCTTCTCCCCTGCTTTCAATCGTGTATGTGTGCATTCAGTTTCTTTTAGTGGGAGCTTATGTTGCTATCTGATGGATGGTTTGGCACTTGAAGCCTTGGGTTCATCTAGGGAGAGGGAGACGGAAGGTGTAGTTGGTGAGGCTGTGGATGCCACGCATCGTCATCATGTTGCTGGTTGTCTGGTGCATGGATATGGCTCGATAGTCTGTCAAAAATCGTCCCTCTACCGTACAATTGAGAGCTTTAGGGATTCTGTCAACCGGAGAAATTATTAGGTGGATGAGATCCATCGTGGACCTAGGGTGGAATCATTCTAGGTTATTTGCTATTACACAAAAAAAAGGAGAAAAGAGAGAGAGGGGGGGGGGGGGGGGGGGGGGGGGGGGGGGGGGGAGGAGTGATTTCATCCCAAGGTCTGTGGTGGATCTGGTCCATCTAGCAATTCCACTGTGGAACCAGTTCCCTGGCAGCTTATCTCATGACACATGCATCGCACGAGTAGAAATCCAGTACTGTAGAAATAGCCTATCTAATAGGCGGCCGAAGTAATTTTACTGTTGTTCTCAAGTGGGAATTAATCAAATATCAAATTCAGGGCCTGTTTGGATAATTCGGCTTAATTTCCTGCTGGTGGATACCTGAATTGGATGGTCCATTTGGGGTTGACTTACATTAACAGAACATCCCGCAGCCTGGGTGGAATTATCCAAACAGGCCCTGGGGCACCCAAAAGTAATGATTCCATTCAAATGGTACTTTGGGGAGCCTTGCTGCTGTGGTGGTTAGGCTTGGAACATGGTCTATTTTGATGTTGAATTCCTCGGTATCCAAGAATCCTTGGGCTACAGGTTTAACGTTGTAGTTGGTCCCCTTAATCTTTTTCCACAGATCCTCAACTGAATCCAAAGCTTCACGTTTCTACGTGCATGATTATTTTCCTCTGGGATGGCGTGTTGAGGGTAAGCGCTTTATGAGATTTTTCTCTTTTCTTGACAAGATCATTATTGATTGCCATCAATTTTCTGTATGGATGATTTTTGTTGGGTCAGTCCATATGTTGGCTTGGCTTGATTCCTCTTTGATCAGCGATGTCGGGTTAAAAGGGATGTAATCAATTTTTTTTTTTTTTTAAGGGCACGGATTCTTTGCGTGCGTGGTTTACATCATAAAATACTGTGCACCGTATGATGGCCGTTATCATGATGTGTCATCTGATAATGGCAATTGGATGTTGCACTGCATTCTGGGATGTAAACTGGACATCACAAAAAATCCTTAGTTTTTTTATTTTTTTCATTTTTTAAGGGTTCGCTATGTCGGTATCCATGTTGTTCCGCTGGTTCAAACATGGCATAAAAAGGGAGATCTGGCCCGCTGGTCTCTACAGGTACTGGGGCTGCCTCGAGTATCCTGCAGTGGGGCTCGGCAATAGCTTCAACTCGAACCTCTGACCTCCACAAGTAAATAAACAAGAGGACAGTAGATGATTTGGGGCAACTGGAAGTTACTGCATAAATTTTTGATGCAGTTACAGTTGAGCAGGACGGTGATTTGTGACATGCAACTGTTTGAGGATTATCAAAGCAAGCACTGTAAATTGATTTGCCCTTTGATCAAATTCTGAACCAAGGTGCAGCAGGTACAAGACGGTTGGCCAACCTCAAGGAAACCTCGCTCAGGGACTCCGGTTTTTCACTCGCAAATGTGATTATATAGGTGTTAGCTTGCTACTTTTTATGGACACATTATCATTATTTTAGTTTTCTGTTGATATATTTGTTTAGTTTTCCACATTGATCCGTGCTGTCAACTAAGATTGGTGAATGTTTTTCCTTCCTAGCCGAGTTAACATTGCATGTACTGGTGCTGTTCGGATTCCAGCTTGTGATTTCTACAGTCATCGCTAGCAATTTCTAGTCTTGTTTGGTGCCCGGAGGAAAAAAACAGAAAACAAAAGAAACGCAAAGCTGCAAAAGAAAATAAAATTAAAAATTTTCATGTGCGGTTAGAAATTAAAAGAAAGTTTCTTTTACTTCTATTTTTAAATAAGAGTAAAAGAAAAAAATTACAGATCTTCTGTTGAAAAGGTGGTCAGGTTGCAGTTAACCTATTTTGAACTACGTTGCTTTCTAGGTTTTTTTTTTTCCTGAGTTGCTACTTATGTGTGCCGATGAGGAGGGATTTAATCTTTTTATAAAATATTTTAGTCCTTCATTTTATCTTTCAATCTGCCCTGAATTTTTTTTACCAATACAGTACATTTGAAAATGGTTCTTAGCTTACCTGGCGTTCGAAAGTTTGTGGTGCAAAAAACTTGGCACTGTAAAATGTCACATTTTTATCAATGATGACAAATTTTTGAGAAAAATGATGGCAATCTAAAAACTATCAAAACGATTGGTATTACAATTTTTATAGAAATAAAAATAAAAATTTATTTTTATTTTTATTTTATTTTATGTTTTAAAAATATGTTTGGTATAGTTAATTAGTTTTGAAAATATAAATATGATGAAAATGGTTAAGGTGGGGATAGTGATGGTAGAGTTGTAGGCACCAACCATATAGCGTTAAGGTGGCAAAAGAGGTTGCGGGGCTCATGGAGTCCATGGTATAGCAGAGGAGGTGAGGGGTGGTGGAGGCAGCTATTGGTCATGATGGTGATTATGGTAGTGCAGATAATAGCGGTGCCAGATGGGGATAGAGAAAATGATAGTTGCAGGATGGTGGCAATAATAGAGACGGTGGTAGTAGAAATGGTGATGGTGTTAGTGGCAACTATTGTGGCAGTGGTGATGATAGGGATCTGGTGGTAAAAAAATATAATATAAGTTTTTTAATTTTAAAATAGTAAAAGTAAAAATAATGTATTTATATTTTTTAAAATGATAGAAATATTTTTCAAAATAAAAATATAAATAATGGCATTATATATATTTATCTTGGTTTTTATGATTCTACAAAACAGGTTCTTAATTTGTTATTTTATTATAATAAAGTTCATGTATTTGGATGTGGATATGTGGATAAGATTTTGACTGGGGGAAGGAAAAATCTCAGTGGAATCCAAGTTGGGGGGATACTATCTTTTTCAATTTATGGCATGATTAGTGCGTGATATGTTTTCTCCCAAAATTGCTTCGTACGGTACGTGCCTGCCATCCGTTTACTTGTGTCTGAGTTTTCACAAGATATCTCATGAAAAGCTTCAGTTTTTAAAAGTTTCCATTTTGATCAAAAATAGGCGGGTTTCTTAGCCTGCCGTGCCCATGGCTGGGCCGAGCAAACGTAGCGTAACTTCGCCAGGCACCTGTGGTGGGCAGCGTGGGCTACGCCGTCATGATGAGTCAACCATGCCAACACCAACCAAGTTGATATAAACTTCTGAGCCCTCGCGGAACGCACGGTAGATCTCTTCCATAAATCCAAAAACATGAACGTTATATGGAAGAAATAATAACACTAAGTTATATTAACTTGGAGAGGGTAAATGTCATGTGGCCTAGTATTTTAGACCAGCGTGCCAATCTCATGTTAAACTATTTATATACTTTTGTTGGTTCTACTGGTGCATGGATTTTCACGGGGAAACTTAAAAACCTGCTTTGGCTGCTGTTTTACAATTAGTCTTTGTTTATCTATAATCCTTTCTACACAATTAAGCTTTGTTTTTTCACACATAATGCAGGGGCTCGACAACAAATAGCCATGGAAAGAATGAACTAGGAACAATGCCCCAAAGGCCATCTAATGGTCTGGCCTCAGTATTGATCTGCCTTGGCTGACTAGGCCTGTCGCTCTAAGACAAAGCTCATTAAATTCATTCACCAGCATGTGCCTGCCATTAGCTCGAGCTCATCATATGATGGCGCCTTACTCATGACAGCATGCTATGCTGATACTTAGGCTCATTTGGTTCGCGGGATGAGGAGGGAAAAAAGTATGGTCAACAAAAAAAAAATAAACAAATTACTTTTTATTTGGTTAAAATTTTTAAAGAAGAGAGACGGAAAAATTGTATTTTCGTAAAAATATGATTCTCACATTTTATGAAAAAGTCTTTCTCATGAAAAACATAAGAGAGTTACTTTTCCGTGAGCCGGAAATTCAAATATTTTTATTTTTTTCCAAAAAGATCCTTCAGCATTAAAAATTAATTAAAAATCTAATTTTTATTAAAAATATAATAGGAATTATGAATAATTTTTTCAGAAAAGTGGATCGTCAACCAAACATAAGAACTCTGAAAATCTGTCATTTTTTTATTGTCAATCAAAAATGCCAAAAATATTTTTTCATGTATCTTTCCTTTCAGGAACATGATTTCTGTGAGAAAAAAATGTTTTCCGCGGACCACATTGCTTCCAATCTCACCAATCATTCAAAAGGAACCTCCTCATTAATTGTTGCATCGGAGCTCGCATGTGTTTTTCTCTCTAAGCAAACGGTAGTTGTCTGTTTCTCTTTCTGTTTCCTTGGAGATTTCTCCTCCCTTGTGTTTAGAGCTCAAATAGAAGCCAGCATTGTGGAGTTTCCAATATTAAATTCTTTTTCAATTGTATGGACCAAGGACATAATAGAGGAGCAAATGAGAGAAGATTGGTTTTGAAGGATGTCATTTGCGGGCATTAAATTCTTGGGTGATCAGCATAGGACTTGGGGGAAAAGAAACCTGTGGTTTCAACTCTGAAGAATTTTTTATCTCACCCTCCTTCCAAGTTGGCTGTTTTTCTTTTATGATCTCGATGCTCTGATTTGATGTCGGATCTCATTAGGAGGTTCCATCTCGTGTTTATGTTTGGAGGGTTATTAATCAAACCCAAGGTGAGCTTAGCTTGCGTGTTGTCTGACCGTCTGTCTGTTTGTTTGTTTCTCGTTTCTATTAAACTTGTACACAGTAGAATAAATGGCGTGTAGGAGGAGGATCCATGGCTGCTATGAATGTCGGATATTATCGCTGAAATCAGACTGGTGGGAACTATGGAAATCAAAATAAGGTCGTTATATATGCTTGCACTGGCTTGTATCATGTGTAGGTGGTCTCATATGCACGTATGCGCAACTGAAGTGGACGATTCGCGGCCCCTTTTCTCTCCCTTTGGCCGCCTGTCTTTCCTGACCGGAGACGAGGAGGCGGCGGCTTTCGCCTTCAAGCCGGCCGCCCCATGGAGATGCTGTCGCGGGAGAGGAGGCATGGAAATCGCAGACCCCGCATCCGAGGCAGCGTGCCATGGCATCGGAAAGCGGGCGCGCGGCCGACCACCTAAGGCCCAGAGCGGTCGATGGGCGCCGCCGTGGAAGAGGAGGGAGGACGAGGAGGAAGCGAACACTCCCTCTCCGGAGCCGACGTCTCCGTGAAGAACCCGAACGCCCTCTCCTTCCGCTTCGCTTTCTTCTTTTTTATTCTCTTGCGCCGATGTTGCAAGAGAATAAAGACTCCATATCTTCGCATAGCTACGGAGGGAAATACAAGGGGGTGAGAGCCGTTCCCACGCCCGTGATGGTCAACTCCTTCACCATCTTTTTCTTATTATTTAGATTAGTTTTGTTTGCAAAAAAAAAAAAAAAAAATCTGAAAAGCTGGTATCTAAATACATGATATCTAAAAAAATATATATATTTGATTGATAATGAAAAAATGTCACGAATAGCTTATATTTGGTTGAATACCTATTGAGAAAGTTGCATAAAATACCTATTCTATCTTTAATAAATTTTTTTTTATCCTATTGTATCTAAAATCTTAAAGATATTTTTGAAAAAAAAAATTTAATTTTTAAAAAGTTAGAATTAGAATTTTCCATATTCTATATGTTACAATTTTAAATATGGGGTATATCTCCATTTTTTTGGTTTACTATACTTGTACTTTTGTCTTTTTGCAGACCAAACAAATAGTACGATCTTATTCTCATCTCTCTTTACCACCTCGGTTTCTGGACCTACAACCAGCAGCAAAGTTTTATATGCTTGCATAGTTTCGTATGGTTCCTGAGGTTCCTTTCTTCATGTTTACTTAAGTTGGGAAGATGCTTATAGATGAAGAAAATGGGAACCAGCAGTGCTCTTGTCGCATATCATTTGCCTCATGAATGCAAATTAAGTCGGGATCACTAGGATGTTGGTGTGCCTAAGTAAAAAGGCTTTACATAAATAATTGTAGATATTGGAACCGTCAGAGTTTATTTCCACCATCTAGTTTGGCTTTGTGAATATTTTTTTCTTTTGGCAAATTTGGTTAATTTTCTATTTGTATCGAATATTCAATTAGAAAATTATTGGCATCTTAAGCTTCATGTCATAACTAGTTGCAAACTTTTACATGCGTAGGATAGCACATTGTCATTCCTACATAGCCTTAAGAGCATAATTTCATGTTACCCATTGGAGAGAATACAAATGATATTTAGAATTTGAACGAATGAAAAGTAATTGGGTTTGATCCTATTAATTTTTTTTTGTTACATCGGCAGCTTACACATATATAATGCGAGCACAACCGAAAAAGTCAGACACTAAAATAGGAAGCAAGGGAGACCGAACAGAATCCTGTTAATTTATCACTTGCTCCAAAACAAGCTGTTATATATTCACCTTTTTGTGGTGAACTATGTTTCCAACAATGAGTTTCTGAAAGTCTTAAATAAAATTATTAATGCACTTGTGAAAATTCTCACGCAAATGCATGAAATGGACACGGTGGGGATGAAAATTCTATAAACCAGCTGGTACTTCATGTACCAGATGCACAGACCACAACTTTAAAAACTCATTAAGCTTCTTTAAAAATCTATTAAGACGTAATCATGGAGTGGACACAGCGTAAACCTGTATAGCTAAAATGTAGGATTAGTTGCTAGCTGCATCTTGACCATGTATAGTATGCAATTAAAAGACTTTATAAAGTCGTCACATGAACACATGCTTGCAGATATAACAAACTGTTAGAAGAAGGTTTTAAACTTAATTTATTGAACTCGATCGCTTACTCAGTTGGAATAAAGATCCTAATGATGAATTTTTTGCTTGTATCAATAAAAATAGCTGTTCCTATCTTCATGACTGCTACGCCAGCTTTTCGTGGTCGGTACTGGAAGTCTTGTTTACGCGAAGGTCGCTTGGAAACCCAAGGACTGGGTTACTCCTATTTCACATTTTTATATATCCACTCACCTTCAGAGCCCTTGTTATAAGGAGCACACCCTTCTCCATCTACCTTCAGCTCCCCTTGTGAAGCAGTCTTAATTACCATACCTAACTCCGTATCTTCCTCCACCTCTCTCTCCTTCTTGTGATAACTCGTAGAAGATGGGTGGGAGTTCCCCATGCGCTTCCTGCAAACTTTTACGGAGGCGCTGCACGAAGGACTGCTTCTTTGCCCCCTTTTTCCCTTCAGATGACCCCCACAGGTTTGCCATCGTTCACAGGGTCTTTGGGGCTAGCAACGTTAGCAAGATGCTCCAGGTCTCTCTCTTTCTCTCTCTTTCTCTCCCCGTTGTATCCATGCGTAAGGTTTGAAAGTGTGAGAAAGTTGATGGTTACATTTGAATTACTTTGTTGCATAATTTCTTCTCTGAAAAAATCATTCTTGCAACCTTCATGTGCTATTGGGCACATCCAAAGAAGCACGGGCATATATCCATATAAATTAACGAGTGCAACTGCACCTTTTACTATATGCCGAAGCTATACGTGCTCCGAAAATAGTTAATCTTTTCTTCGAAGTCCTTCTTCATAATCAAGTAATTAGCTCTAGTTGGTGGTAGTACTCCTCTCACCATGGGATCATGCTTGCATTTTGCTGTTTCTTCGATGTGAATTGCCATTCTTTGTTTACTTGGTTGTCATTGGCTGTAGGAGCTTCCGGTTCATCAAAGAGCAGATGCTGTGAGAAGCTTAGTCTATGAGGCCGACGCAAGGATGAGAGACCCGGTTTACGGCTGTGTGGGAGCTATATCTTACCTTCAGGATAAAGTGTCTCAGCTTCAGATGCAGCTCGCTGCTGCCCAAGCTGAGATCCTTTGCATTCCGATGCAGCAGGAGCCACCGGAGGCGACCGATCAGCAGAGAGAGCCTGATGACAAGCCATATCTGACGCAAAATAATCTCAATGGCATGCCTCAGTTGATGAACTATGGCTCCTCTAGTAATGCAGCTCAGGAACATCTCAAGGGAGAATCCCTTTGGACATAGACTTGTTTCGCTTTTGTTTTCTTACTTGGTTATCCATGGAGAGAGGTAGGGAAAGAGGGCCTTCTATGAAATTATCAGCCTTAATCTGAGGTTTTTTATCTTCTTTTATGACAGGCGATCTACTACTTTGCTTTTCCTTTCTATAACAAATTAAAGCAAAAGAACGCTAGAGAGAGAGAGAGGGAGAGATGGGTTTGGTTGAGGACTAACTATAAGGTGATTTAAGGGGTGGTTGAAGTCAACAATTAATCCAACTTAGAACGAAGATCTGTCGATGTGAGCTTTCAATAGACATTCTGCAAAGTTTTCTTAACCCCGTACTACCTTCAGTAACACAACGGGATTAAGATTTCTTCACTGCAAGTTTGAACTATTTTCTTTATTATTTTGTTTTCCCATCCTGAGAAAGCTATTTTCTTTGCCTTTTAGACGTTAGCTGGATAGCAGCGGTAGGAACAATAATTGGTGGCATTCAACTTGGTTTTAATGAGTTGGCCAAGTTTGAAGAGCTCGGATCCTCTCAGTTAAAGATTGAACCGAGCAACAAAATGCATTTCATTACCATTTGTCGATGATATATACTTTGTGGAGAAAACTGACACACCGTCCCTTCTTCTATGTCCATTCATTTCACCGTCTCGCTACTTTCACTGGTGATCTCTAACCCCCTTTTTCTCTGCTTGAATTGATCAAATTCCTCAAGTATTAAATGGACAAAAAAAATGTTATACTAATAAATTAGCTTGGCAAAATTCTTATCTAAACAAAGGTTAATCCAAATCATTCATGCAAAATTGAGCCATTCATGTTAAATTAAACCAATACAGGCAATTGGACATGGCAAAAACCAAACTCTAGTCTTCTAGAGGCAGAGGTTAGTCCTGAATGCAAGATTGGCTTTCCTTATGAATTATCACCCAACGCTTTCACGGTTGCATTCAGCTCCGCAGCCCCACCCATTACATCACATGCCTCTCATGGGCCAAACTGACCCCCAAGGGAGAAGGTCAGAAGATGCAGTTCCCCCTCCTTCCAAAATCTGGCCTTCCACATACTGACCAATCTCCATCTGATAAGGTGCCACGTAGGATTACCAGGGCAATCGCAAGGAGAAATGCCCATGCATATATGCATGGACGTACCATCCTAGTATGATAAATGGAGGGAGCTAGGAAGAAAAAGGCACAGATAAATATCTCAAAAGAGATGGGGGGACTCAAACCTCCTCTAAGAACCCAGAAGGAAGAGCCTTGCATGGAAGATGCCAGTGTCGCCGACTCATTCGACACGACGATGGAGGGTGAGATTGATATCATGGGTGAATTCAAAAGAGCTTGAGATATTGGAGATGGCGAAGGTGAGTGGGATTTCACGGCTTGGGGACAAACTCGGTGTAAAGTCAGTCAAGATGGAGACGATGAGATAAGCACCCACAGGAGCTTCAACGATGGATTCACTATGAAAGGAGAGAATGTAGGGTTTTGGGAAGCAAAGAGCACCTTCTCCTTGAACTTGAGAGTGTAGGTTTTTTTTTTTATAATTTTGGTGCATTCAAATTATCTTCTACTATATTTTTAGGTAGGAGAAGTGCCAACAATGGAACAAAGGGAGAGACGAAGAGCTCGGGTACTCGAACATAAGGAGAAGCGCCAGAGCCGGTTGTTCCCCAAGAAGATAAAGGTACGAGGTTCGCAAGCTCAACGCACAGAAAAGACCAGGCTAAAGGTACTTTGCTCTCTGTTTATTAAGATTTTAGCTGCTTCTTTGATGATGGTGGGTGGCAGGGGATATTTGTGACGAGAAAGTACAGAGAGAGACATCCCATGACCGAGTGGTCTCGATCGAGGTGCAAAGGAGGGAAGCGGAGATATTTTGTGGTTGAGGTCGACCAGGAGAAAAATATGGCGTCTTTGGTCTAGATTTCAAACTCTTTTCATTTCAAATTTCCTGCTTCCTTTTCATGTCAAGTCGTGGTCTGGGCAGTGACCTTACAAGCAGGTAATTATGACTCTAGACGCTCGATAGCTTGTGATCCAATGAGGCTGCATTCCTCATTGCTGCTGCTTAATTATAAGGATCCGGACTACTTGGTTAAAAGCTTCCTTTTTTTTGTGTAGGTGGTGGAAAGCTTTCTGCAGCTCTGCTGCATTTATTTTTCACTTCCTCTGAAATAATTTAGAATAGGAGAAAACGTGCTAAGTTTTGAAATGAAATTCTAACAATGCCAGGACAACTACCATCCAAAACAGTGACTTCCCATCAGGACACTTGTTGTCCCGTAATATTCATGATATATCAGGGGACTCATGCATATACCTTCTTTTTTCAATACAAGACTAAAGTCTTCAACACATCTAGATGAATCGTCCACATCGAGTTCCACACCTACAGAGCAAGGATCAAATCAATGCACTACTCTTTCAAACTTAAACTAGCGCAATATAAGTGCTACTGTTGCAGTAGAAAGGGAGGCAGATGCATCATTCAAAACTTGTATCCAAAATCTCTGATTGCAAAGAAGAGGGAGCTAGGTCGACCATTCACTATATCAGTGGATATATCAGCTGGCATAGTTAATATGTATGCATCAACAAAAGTTGCATGGTTAATTATTTATCCGTTTATGAATAATCATTATATGGTGGACCAATGTATGGATAGGCGATCCATTTGGTTGAACTCCGTAACCTTCCCAATTCTTAATTAAGGATGATTAGTTGTTAATTGAACTGACTATCAAAATTAGAATGAGAATATTGTAACCGATTAAGTAGGAGATTTGAAGAC
The DNA here is from genome assembly GCF_009389715.1 of Phoenix dactylifera. Taxonomy (NCBI): domain Eukaryota; kingdom Viridiplantae; phylum Streptophyta; class Magnoliopsida; order Arecales; family Arecaceae; genus Phoenix; species Phoenix dactylifera. Next base: position 9,508,661 of record NC_052404.1, on the reverse strand, counting down.
AAAGTCCTAAATTCATGTTAACCAATCACATGATCTCAAAAGTTTTGAGAAAATATAGACATCATGAGTAGATAATGCATATCAAATTTAATAATTCTTTCATATATATTCTTCACAAAACATCCATGAGATTGAAGCCAAACCATGTCAACTTATTCTATGGTTTAGCTAGCAAGCCAATCAATTTTACTTTTCCAGTTTTCTTTAAGTCCGGTCAATGCAAAAATGATCAAATATTACATAAGTCTTATATCCAATGCAAAAATGATTGATCATTTACGTATATAACAAGCAAAAGCAAAATACTTGGACCAAGAACATGGCGCAATAAGAACCAAAAACTAGGGGGATCCAATGATCAAACCAATGCCTAATGGGGTACCTTTCCAACAATGTCAAAATACATTAATGCCTTTGTATATGAGAGAAAGGTGAACAAAGATAGTTTCATGTCGTTGATTTTTTCAATCTTCTGGCTCACGAGGTGGTTTCCTTTTGGTTTTTCTTTTCTACTCTCTCTTTATCAGAAGAAGAAAAAAAAACTCTGTTACTTATCTCAATTGAATAAATTTTCGAAAGGGTGGCCTCGTATATTGCCGATCACTCGTCACTCCAGAGCGGCCCTATGGGTTGGGAAGAGAGAGTTGCCTAAAATGCTTCGAGACTTGTTATTCTTTAATTTTTTTTTGTTGTATACATACTAGAACTGTATGAATCATTCGTTATAGCAAAAAAAATAAATAAATTTTTGAAGACTAAGTCTCCCATCATCTAAAATAAGAAAGAAAAAAAAAATCTCTATGCTACATTGCCCTCTTCAATTGATGCAATGTTTATTGCAAACGCTATTGAGTTGAGTTTTAGGGCAATAAAAAATAACAAAGCTATTCTTTTAAATAGATGAATTTTTAACTGAATTGACCAATAGACCCATTATTGTTGCTTTTATATATACATGTCTATATAATGTGGGGAATGTTATTTCTCCACATTAGGTTGGCGTCACTTATATTTTAAATTGAGCATGACCAGCCAAAGTATTATGTGATATCAAGAATCTAGATAGGGAGCTCCAAAGTCACAATACGTCGAGAAGTCTAAGAATTAGAAGAAAAAGAACAAGGGAAAAAAAAAACACCCTCCAGCTGAAAATAGGCAAAAGGGTCTTGCATCGCCGGTATCTGCGAACGCTGCTGCCGGCGATACAAACGGGCAAGAGAAGATGCTCGACAAAGTTGATTGATAAAGAAAGAATAGGTCCGACTATCGCATCGAAGAATGCACGACTTTTTAGGTCAAAAGCCGTCGTGGAGCGCTCGCCGCCCTCCACCAGCACGATGCTTTCCATCTCCGTTTTTTATCGCAGCATTCCTTTCCAAAAAAAAAAGTCACGCATATTCACTAAAAAGGAAAATGTTCCTATTGTCATGATAGCAAATGAAATGCCTAGAAGTTTATTAAAGGAGGGACTACTACAAGAAAGATTCTTTAGGATGTGCTTCAGGGAAAGAATCCTAAACTCGAAGGAGATGAGTTTATTATAATTTCGTGTTTTCATGGATATGGTGGTGTCGGGAACGTTCATCGCAGAATGGGATGAGAAATTTGCAAGCTAATGCTTTGGGCTTAGCTGGCTGGCTGTTCATTTATCTCGTACATTAATCCTTTATTTTTTGCCTTTTGTCTTGTTCTCTTCATTGGATTTCACATTTTTTGCATCTGTTTACTTTATGTGTTCCGCTGTGTTAATTCTGACTCCTCGACCTTTTTCACTTAACTAGATCTAGTTAATCATCATAAACCTGGAGGGTGTATTAATCTATCTTCTGTACATTCCAACTGTGGGTTTGCCTGATAATTGATTTGTTTTTTTTATTGCTGTTTGGAGGCCATTTCTTTGGAATATTTCTAAAGCTGACCTTGTAAAATGTCATTGAGCTCCATATGGAAGTTAACTTGGACTTGCACCAAATTAATAACTCGAAAGACCTCCATATGCAATCCTTCCTGGGTCCCTGGATCCTTGCTCATAGTGATAAAACAGGAATTTTTTTAAAAAAAGTGTTCTTTAACCGTCAGAAGTTTGTTCTTCCCTTTATCCAAATGGCTTAGATGAAATTAACTCATGTTCTAATAATAGCTTGCTATTGTAATTCAGGTGAAATCAACAGCATAATTCTCATTATTGATACAAATATTCCTTTCTGATGTCAATATTGGGCGCACCATAGCGACGATAACATGAGCTCTTTTTTTTTGGTTATGGTAATAGGAGTGATTCGTGTTCAGATGGAAAAGCTTTTTTTTTCCTTCTTTTCTCTTGAATAAATTAGGTAAAATCACCACATTCTGATATATGCCTCAAGTAGACTAACAATGTGAGGTGGCAAAAGGAAATAATTCTCCAAGCAAAGATCTGCATCCAAACTTTCTGGCAATCACCCTGCTAAGATCAATTCAAAGCTGTGTAGATCACAAGCAAATATAGGGTGGCCAATGGTGAGAGAAAGCTGGAACACATGGCCTTGAGAGAAGGATGCAAAACCTGACCAAATAAATATTTGCTTTTACATTGTTAGCCATATCAAATTCTTCGGAAAATTTTGATCAGGTTTCCTGTGATTGCCGTAGAGTCGACAAGTCATTACAAAGTGGCTCCTTACAACAATACAAGCTGGAAAATGACTAATTTTTGTGACTGATATGGTGAATATGGATGCTAGATCAAGCTCGCAGTTGCGGATGCTGCCGTCCTAATTTAACCACATCTACCATAAATTACCAATAAAAGTAATTCAATTCAATTGATCCATGAACTCTCCAGTAGAAGCAGATATAACGTTTCTCACCATTCTTGCATCTTAAATGTCACAAGAATTCAGATAGGTACACAGCCCTCTGTAGATACCTGAGGTTGTTCACAGTTCTCTATCTTCTTAAGATGGCGAATTTGGGAAGTGCTGTAACAAAACTAAATTATAGGGGAAACAAGCCTCCTCCTAGCACCTTTAAAAGCGGAAACTCGAGTTACTGCCTCCATTAAAATTTGGACCTGTTTCTGCCCATGTCGCATCCTTACTTTTGATCAGTAGTCCAAGGATTGTTTTGAGAAGCCATAGAACAAAACAATATCACCCAGCAAGACTACAGCTATCGACATGCCCAAAACTGCATGGCTGCCTCACTATGGGTCTAGTGCAAAGATGACTCATAAGACACTACTAGCTATTTCCACGTTGGCTGGATCTGGCTCCAGCTCAATCAAGTCACTTCGGCTTATATGTTGCACAATCTCTGCGACTCAATCTGAATCATCGAGAAGCAATCATAAAGCAGCATGGCATATTATAACGTGTTACTTCTTCCTTTTATTGATCTTGGTTTTTGACTTCATCTTCAAGCGGTTAGTACCTTTGCGATCCCCCATTCTTCCTCCAGATTTTTTCGCATTTCCTCTTTGTTTTAGCTTTGATTTTCTGTTTTTGTATACCATAGAGGTTTTCACACCAGGGTCATCTGCGTTGCTATCTGATGAACCCTGTTCCTCAAAGATTCCAAAACCAGTAAGCTTTTCATACTCGCTTTCATCAATCTCCCCCCTCTTTAGCTTTTTCAGTAAGCGGTAGTCCTGATCTAACTCTTCATCATCCTCCTTTGTCCGAGTCACTTTGCGTTGCCTACCTGTTTTCTTCCTCGTAACAGGAATAGAACCATTTGGGATCTGCTTCACTCTTTCTGATTTTGGCCCCTGCTGGGATTCTGCTTCCTTCCTTTGTGAAGCCTTTTGCCTTTGTTTCTCCCTAGCCTTGTCTCTAAATCCAAACATTAGTAAGCAATGTTAGGAAAAGAAATGAGGATTGCAAAAAGGAAAAGCCGAATCATTCCTGGGCGCAACAGCCTCGTGCATGTAATGCAATGGTGGAACAGGCAATGCCACCCAAAGACAACCACAAAGATGGTGCTGACTGGAAAGCTAATATTGCCTCTAAAAAATTGCTTACTTGTACTTAATCTGAGTAACATCAATATCATCATCAGGAGAAAAACCGTCAACTGAGAGATAATGATGTTTCACCTCTGGCATAGAAGGGATCTGCAGTAAGCCATATCCCATGGCCAATTTCCCGATTTCTAGTTCTTTCCACCTGAAAGGCAGCTATTAAGAACTTGGAAAAAAATTATAGATGATTAAGAAAGAAGGGATTATGACAACCTGAAGATGTACGAGCAGTGGTGCTCTTTATATGCACGGATGTATGACACAAATGCTTTAAGCCCCTTCTCCATGACATCACGATCTTCTTTTGCAGCAGATCTTATCTGTTACAGTTGATTCTCATCATCTTTAAGATGATCTTTGAGTAGCAGTTTGATTTGATAAAGATGTATAAATTTTAAACATAGATTAAGGGCGTGATTGCACTCTTTATAGACAAGAATTGTGAATTAAAAAAGACAAATGCATAATGGAAAGAATACAGCATAACAGACTTTGGGCAGGCTGGTCATTGGCATCCTTTTTCAATGGAGCTTCTAAATACATAAAGCCTACCTATGAGACTGGCAAAAATAAAAAAGGTTCTGGAGTTTTGTTCATCTTTTGTAGTGTGATTGCAGGCCAGATTATATGAGTCATAGATATAAGCTATAAAGTTTTCCTATCACGAAACCTGCACAAAGCAGGCACAGGGTGACAAATGCAATAACAGCAAATAGATGTAGAGGTCACATTCCAGGCGTACGTAGAACATAAGATAAAATCTTGCTGGCCATTATCAACAACAATCACCTCATTTTAAAGACCTGAGCAGATGACCCTACATACAACTCTTCTCCATGCAAGCAGAATGGTAATTGACCAAACAATTTAAATGCTCACAAAGAGAAGCCAAACTTTAAGAAAGTGATACTGATTTTTCAAGATGTCTGCAGGGCATTACAGTTACCCAACAGGAAACATGTTTTGCAAAAAGAAAGCATCAAATTCTTGGTGAGTCAAACTTGATGATAAACACAGTAAAGCTATCAAAATAACTCAAAATAAAAGCAAGAGGAACGAAAAAAGGATTCTAATATGACTTTATGTATTGAAATATCTTGATGTGAGAAAAAAGAAAGAAAAGGAACCAAGGCAAAACAAACTAACAAAAGGTAGCACGAGACTTCAAAATTGGAGAAAACTGGCTTGAGGTGGCAGCTCTAGATCAAGAAGCTCCGAGAGAGAAAAATATTGAATACAGTGCCAAGAAAGCTTGGGAATTACCATGACATCACAAGCAAAAGCCACTGACTCAACTTAACTCAACTAAGCTTTACTCCCAAACGAGATCAGGCTACACGAATCATTTTCCTTCATGCTGCTTTGTTTAGGACCACACTTTCTAAAAGATGTAGCAAAATTAGGTCCTTCCTTGCTACTCCATCACATGTGATTCTTGGTCTACCTCTACCTCTCTTTCCTTCTACATATATCGAATCACTCCTTCATTTCTTATTTTATCTTTTTTGTGTAACCATACATCCATATCAACATTCTCATTTTGGCCAAACTTATCTTGTTCTGTTATTTTTAACTGTCCAACATTATGTACCATAAAGCATAGCTAGTCCTATGGTTGTATTATAAATTTTTTTCAACTTGGCATATTCCTATGATCACATAATATCTAGTTGTATTTCTCTCTTTTAACTAACCTGCTCTGATCCAATTGATAACATCCTCTTCAATCTCCCCTCCCACATGAATAATCGAACCTAATATCAAGAATGATCATTCTTAGAAACTTTATGATCTTCAATTTTCACTCCACAATCATATTTATTTCTAATTTTACTAAAATTGCATTCCATACATTCCGTTTTGATCCTATTTAACCTATGTCTTTTATTTTCTAATCCACTCCATAATTCTAACTTACAATTAACTTTAACCTTAGTTTTATCCACTAACTATATTATCTGCAAATAGCATGCACCAAGCAAAAGCTCCAAGATGCTCAAAAATAGTCAAGAGGGCAAGTGAGAGCTGCCAAGTGATTACAGAAAAAGATAAAAGGCAAACAGTATCACATTTGTTTATGTAGGTGGGTACATATTTCGAGTATGTATGGATTAGATGAGTTTGACCACTTGATGATAATGAGGTATAGAGAACTATTCTAGATTGATCACAGGTTGTAAGGTGGTCAGGTCATGGACACTGGTGGTCTCCTCTCGGCCATAATTCATCGATTAGGAAAAGTACATTTAATTCATTCTGTTCTAGTAGCACCAAGGGCTTCTCGTGGAATCAAAACAGGACCCCTATAGGTTGGTCAAATCTTGAAAGTTGATACCTAGTTAAGTATCTCTGAAATTTGGCAAGACAAGTTCAACTAACAAGTATAAAAAGGGAAAATCCACAACCATATTATTTGTTAGATCTCAAATAAATTGATAGACTTACAAAGTACAATTTTGAAAACATCAAAAATGAGAATGAAGAAGACAACACTACATAGGTACCAACTTGACAAGCAGTTGCATCATGCATGTGTATACGTCCACGCATGCATCTATAAATTCATGCATACCATGGTCCATGAGTGCAAGTGTGTGCATCAACTAAGAAAGTGATAGATAAAAGATTTAAGGGATGTACTAACACAAAATAACTGAACAATCAACATTTCTAAAAATGGAAATAAAACAAAAAATAAAATGAATCAATAGTCACGTAAAGGAGATCCGACAGACAGTTTCTGCACTGCTGACTCAGCAAGCAACTACAACCTTTCTGTGAACTACATAAAAATGAAAAATATGTGACATCAGATTCTTGAATTTAAGCACTTGTCTCTCATCCCATGACAATAACCTTTCTTCACATAAGGGTTGGCTTTCAGGTATAAAAAATTACTTTGAATTCTTGCTACACACCTTTGCATACCATTACCAGACAAACTAAATATACATGACCTGCCTCAGAACTATTTGTTATAACAGATATATGTTAAGACACTTGTCAAGATTTCCCCCCATTCAAGTGTTCAATGCAGAAATCATCCATTCAGGGTAGCTCGCACTCTCTGTTGTTGCAGCTCGCACTCTCTGTTGTTGCAGCTCGCAAAGTTCATCATGCAGTGTTTAGTTGCAATCAAGTGTGAGTGTGTGACAAATATAAATCCTACCTTTTTCATGGTTGGAGTGATCTGAAGGAAAGTTGCCACCCATTCTTTAGAGAAGAGTGAAGGTTTATTGCTGGCTGTTTTAGAGATCAAACCAACCCAACAAGTTGGTATAGGTTAACAAAGTTACAAAAGGTTTCACAGCTGGCAAAGTCAATTTGATTCGACTAATGTCATGAACTGGATCGTTTCAATAGCATCTGCAGTAGATTTCATGGATACACTATCATCTGCTCCGCTTTTTAAGATTCCTATCAACTACAACATTATAGATTTTGGATACCAGAAACACCTCTCAGAAATGAAAAGTTATGTCACAAATTAAACTTGATATTTTTACAAATGCAAATGAAAATATAATCATAAGATATAGATCTGAAAGACAGATACTCGCCTGAGGAATGACATCCAAGGCATCACTGAAACACTTCCTTTCTTTAAGAGGTATCCTTCTTAACTGCAGGAACTCCACATAAGCATCCTCCTGCAAGTAAATATCATTTAACTCATAACTTTTCAAGGGGGAATTTAGTAGTACAAAAAATGTATGCCCAAGCAAACCTTTGGTAACAGAAATACAATAGCACTTCCTTGTCTGCCAATTCGTGCAGTCCGACCAACTCTATGTACAAAAACATTAGGATCTTGAGGGGGATCATACTGCACGTTCAACATATTAATTTATTAATCTATTTCCTAACTCAAAAAATGCAGACATTATGGTAGATATTAAGATCTATATAGAACCACAAGATAACAGAAAGGGGATTAAAATTAATAGACTACTTCTCAAGTTATTAAATTTCACATATATTCAACTGCAAATAGTAAAGTTAAACTCAAATAATTAAAATATATATTGACCAGAAAAACAGGTCACTTTCATTATTTAATATTGGAACGAATTTCATTACAGGTCTTTCCCACACATATTCAAGAATAACAATAAGCTCTTGACCATCATCTCTCCAATTTGTTTGTTTAATCTATTTTAATGTTGATTTTCGGACATGAAAGTTAGGTGAGGAAAAACGCATGCCATTTGTGTTCTCATGTTGGAGAAGTCAAGCATCGTACATGAAAAGGCAAGAGAAAAAAAAAAATGAAAAGCACAAGAAAGACAATGGGAGTTTGATTGTAATAGCAGAAAAAGGAAAGTATTGATGCAGCAAGAGGAAAATTTCAGGAAAAATATATAGATTGTCAGCTAACATCAAGGCTGCTGACCTCTGGGATGAAGATTACAGGATATTCGTCAAAGCTGCCGGAAGCTGTGTTTGAGCCACCCCACCCACAGGGAAAAAAAACCCCCACACACACAAAAGAATTAAAGAAAAGCCACAAAAAAAAAAAAAATCGTGGAACCTGAAATGTAGTTCTGCTCTAAAAACTAAAGGAGAAAATTAGGTAGACTAAAACATGATAATGCCACAAAATTGTTTGCTAGCATGGTCAGAACTCCACGAGATACTGGTTATCTAGAATTGTAATCTACTTCATGAGGTCAATAACCTCAACAGCCAACCATTCTTTAATGTGATGTAGATGAGATTGAACATTTTTCACTTAATGGAGTAAAAGATGAAATGACTTGGAATACTTGCTCCGTTCTCAAAAAGTTAGCAAGTGCTTGTGGCAAACACAATGTAAGAACCCTTGTGGCCATCCTCATCTTAAGAGAGCCCAATTTGTACATCTAATGCTTTTCCTTTGAAAGATTGGCAAAATAATACTTCAACCTATCAGGAAAATCTCATCTTCAATGAATTTTAATAAAAATATCACAAATCAAATTCCTTTCTAAGCACACGGCCGCTCATGATCATTTTAATAAAAACTACAACCAATGATTCAATGAATCTTGACTTTGTATCAAAAGAGGCCTAAAGATATCACGCTAATCGCTTGAAAAATAAACTTGAAAATTGTGGACTCTTGAGGCTCTTTAAAAATTACTAACGAATTCAACCATGCAATGGACAGATTTGAAGAAGTGAGACGTAAGGTAGTTTTATCACAACCCATATGTGTAAAGTTCGATTAAATTCAGAATAAAATGAAAGATGATGTATTTTCCAAGGTAAACTCAAAATTGCATGTCATCATTATTCAACTTGCACCAATAAGATTTCATATCAGGTCTGATCAGTTTTTCCAAATTGCAAGCGATAGCATTCTACAATTAGCACCGAAAACATATTATTCCCCAACATTGGATTGTTAGGTCCCTCAAATCACCTAATCGTAATGCTTCTTCATGGTCTCCTGTTTGTTAAAAAAGGAATATCTTGCTTTACCATTTTAGTTGAATTTCTCATGGAAACAAAATGCAAAGATGATGCCAATATGAACTTACATAACTAAGAACACTAATGATTCCTCTTTTAAAATTCTAAGCTAAGATTCCACTTGTGTCAATTGATATGATTGAGAAAACAGATCACTGCAAAAATTTACTTAAGGGAGAATCTATTGGACTAACAACACCAGGATCTACCTGCACAATCCAATCAACACCTGGAATGTCAAGTCCCCTTGCTGCTACATCAGTGCATAGCAGAATACCACTTGAAAGTGCCGTGTATGATGCTAATGCTTTCTCCCTTGCAATCTTCAAAGAAAAGCACAGGTTGCCAAATCCAAATGCGTTTAGCCTTTCAAAATGTTAAAGACGACCAAGTTATCTTGCTATATTGTCTACCTTACCTGTTTCATCTTCCCATGAAGAGGAATCAGTGGACAACCTTTGAGAACAGCGAGCTGCGGAAGAACAAGCCCCCAGTAATCAACAGAAGCACATGTCATGAAGTAGCTGTAATCAGAAACATATAGAGAAATTAAAGTAACAAGTTAGCGATGCATCATAGTCATGCCACATTCAGCATGTGGATAGAAAGGCAGATAATATATCTATTAGATCATGCATATTCTTACATAATTATCTTTTTTGATATGTTCTGTGACAGGAAACCAACAAGCTGTGATGGTTTCTTTTCTGCCTCACATATCAGGTACTGCACAAAAAAAGATTAGAATTAGTTTTAAGTGAAGCAATTGAGAGGGGAGAAAAATTATATAATATTGGTACACCATTAGCATAATATGCTTCAAATAACACTTTATTATACACCAAGAAACTATATCTGACTATAGTGTAAATATGCCTAAAAGAAGTGTTAGTGGTCGTGAAGATTTTATTTCCCCGTCAAAGTTTAAGAGAAACCTACCAAAATCCTTACTAGGTGGGGATCTGTTTTATTGCTCATTTGTCACCACAACTCCTATCAATCGAGGCATGCTCCACAGACAAAAACTTTCTTTTACTTCCATGAAAGTTTCCTGCATCCCATTGTTCTTTCTGAATCTTGAAGCACAAAGTGGGAACAGAATTTAATGGAAGGGATGAAGCACTTTACATTGCTCACAATTCAAATCCACAAAGTGGAAGGAAGCATGAGGAGGAGTAATAGAACAGCACAGAAAAAGGCTCAACCTTAATTATTAAGCCCTAATTCTAAGTTCTAAATCCTTTTATATCCGTTGATAAATATTTAAGATTTTGCACTCTCAACCTGCATAAAGCCTTTACACATTATCAAGCCACCTCATGACATAACCTCATCTTAATTTGGTGAAATTTGGAAGTATTATTTAAGTGCTTGGTTTACTTATGACAAATAGTACATTTATCATAAATGGCATTTGAAATATTGGCTCACTCCATGAAATATCAATCGTTATAGCATTATCATTGATCAGCTGTCAGATAGAGTTTGAACAGGAAATGCTTGATAGGCATCTTTTGTAACTGAAAACTTCAATTATTCCATGCAGACTAGGTAGAGAAAATAATTGACCATTCTAATCATGAATGATCTTTGGCAAGTGATATATACAAGACACCGCACAAACTAAAGGTCATAATTTTTTTACGAACACTAAACTTCCAGATTCACCAATAACTAGACAGCATTTAGAAATTTTGCTCAAGGAAAATTTTAGCAAGACTTAGGCTATATTTAATCAAGCGATCTAATGCACCTTTTAAATCAATCAAGGTGCGTAATATGTCAATGCCTCATATCATGCTCTTCCCTAGTAAATGAATAACATTATCTGCCTTCATTATGCAGAACATATCAATAAAAAAAAAATTCCTATACAACTCAACTAAGCCTTAGTCCCAAACTAGTTGGGTCGGTTAATAAAAATATAAATAAAAAATCCTACGTGCTCCTTAAAAATTCCATTTTAATTTATAGCAATAATGATTAGAAATAGATCTTTTATGACTGGTTTCTGCATAATTGTTGTAATCAAATGCTGAAAAGCTTGTTTTCATCTTCAGGAACTTATAAATGCCTGATTTGGAACCAATAAACCTTTCAGCAATACAAATTAAAATCTTAGTAACAAATAAAGATTATAATTAGACTATATAATGTTCTCATACACATAAAGCTATCAAGTTTACTGATGTAATAACAAGACAATATACAACTCATCATGAAAAAAAAAATCATTACCAAAATAGGACATCAAATTTTTCGATAGTCCACCATTTTTGCCCTTGCACCCAATGATACGTGACATACCAGGTATTTTCAGCAAAAAATAACTTCAGGCAAAAGTCTTAAGCATTATAGCGAAGTTCAGGGGAAGGACAATTGATAATAATTAACACCCAGGCTAATGAAAGATCAAGCATGTCGGATAGAAAAACCAATGTCAATACAGATTTACATGAAAGATCTATCAAAAAAATGAAAAGAATATTGAGAAAAATGAATTTGTTCACATGTGTAATGCATCAATAACAAAAATAAATAGATGATGAATGCTCAACAAAAGAGTATTTAGTGAATTCGTAAATAAAAACTTTAATTACATTAATAGATATTTTGATGAATATACCTCAATATGAAGTCCCAAAGGTGTTCTAGAAGTGGTTGATTGTTGTGAAGATTCCAAAGTATGTAGTGGTTTAGCTTCTGTTCGAACTTCAACCCTAACAGGATTTCTTAATCCTGCCCTAGAGAGCTCTTCAACTGCCTCCGTTTGAGTAGCTGAAAAAAGGCCTGTCCTACGGAGCTTCGGCAAGTGAGAAATGATAGATGTAATTTGCTTTTGAAATCCCATATCCAAGAGTCTATCAGCCTCATCCAAAATAAGGATCTGTTGGTAGCCAAAATAAAAATAAACAATAAAAAAGAGGTCGATATATGCATCAGAATCTAAAATGCGGTGTTAGGATATGAACAGGCATATGCATGGTGTTCATATGGGAGACATTAAATATGGAATGGTAGATTGAGAGATGTCATCCCACCTAACAAGGGACAAAGCAAACCTTCAGATGCCTGCAAAAAAATTTCTAGCAGACAACAAATCTCTCATGCTGTGTACTGCCCACTGCCCACACACATTCAATCCATTCATGTATATTTCACATATGAGAATCACTTTTCCCTGAATGTAATACAAACACAAATGGACAGGATTTTTAAAGGCATTGCAGATGGTATGTCATGAGTCAGCAATATACATACATACATACATACATATATACATAAGGCTTTGGAACCATATTAATAAAAAGCATGAAAGGTAATTAGATGTCGTAATCCTATAGATGCATGGTTTGGAGGACATCTATGATCAAAAGGAACAATTCAGTTGGCGCCTTTGCATATTTTCTATTTTCTGTTTGTTTTTTTTTTCCTTTTTCTTTGGCAGGAAGCCCTCATGTATCATGATATTACCATATTGAGAATTTAGTGGGCATGCATGATTGACGCAGAACTAAAAATACGAGTTTGCACTACAATGCTAGGGTTGGCACATCTACTATAGCCATAGGAAGATTAGACTAAGCCATGAAGAATGAAACTTTTAATATATGATTGATGCTTTTAAGCCAATCACTTTTCTTATAGCATCATGGATCTATATAAGAGCAAATACATTCATATATAGGGAAAAATAGGCGAGTCAACTAAACTCTATTGATCATTCATTGTCCTTTCTAAGTAATCCATGCCTATTTTTTACAACTTTATCTTTAACAATTAAATTATTACATGAATCAAACCAATAAACATAAAAGAATACCTCAAGTGACCGGAAATCTAGGATGTCTAGACGCTCCATCACATCATGCAGCTTTCCAGGTGTGCCCACTAGAATGTTTGCACCTTCATCTTCTAATTTCCAGATGTCCGTTTTAATGTCCACCCCTCCAACAAGAAGCATAGATTTAACATTAGGCATCGTTGAGAAGAAAGGCTGTGCAACATGGTATATTTGTGATGATAATTCACGCGTTGGAGAGATTATCATTCCTATGACCTGATATACACAGGTGCACACTTAGATACCCTTGAATGATATCATTATAATTATAAGAAATGTCGTCAAATTGTAACCACAACAATTATGTGCCAAAAATAATCAATTTATTTCCATCAAACCAGCAATCAAAATTTCTTATGTTTAAATAAATTTTAAAAAAAAATGCAAGCCATGTGTTCATTTGGAAACTTCCAGAAATATTAGCACAATAAGAAGCACAACCCAGCATACATGCACTCACAAAAAGCAAATGTATGAATGGTATTGTCATATGGTGGTTGTCAGTTATCATAAACCTTTTAGCTTGCATGACTATAACTTAATATACAAAGGAAATCATTTTACATAAGCATGCCTATTTTAGCAGACAACAACAAAAAGATCGAAATTTTGCATACCTAGCCATGTCAATCAATGACCAGCACAGTAAATATACCAACAATACTATGCAATGAATATTGTAGGCGAGTTAATCCAGACACCAAATCAACTAAGCTATAAAGCTAAAAAAATGTGGAAAGTAGACATAGTAGCTTTTCTACTCATACTATAAAAATATGTAATACTGTATTTTTACTCATATAAAATATGGTTATCTTTAAATCCTCTATAAGACTCAATTTGACCTTATTTACAATTTGACCCTGACTTTAATAACATCTGACAAATGAGGAGCGATAGTACACATGATATTCTCAAAGATAATAAGTGATAAATTTGATTTTGCCTAAGAGTCCATTGTACAAAACAACTGTGACTCATGATAGTCAACCAAGGGGCCCCTGAAACATTCCTTCGTTCTATTTTACATTTTACCTTTTTTCTTTGGCACAAGCTTGAAGTTTATTACATCAAAGGATTCTAAAGAGGCTGAAGAGTAGGAATTCAGAACCCATTTCAGCTAGCCTTGGGTCTGATATGTTTCAGTTACAGCCAATCCATCAATCTTATAAGTATTGCCTCGATTCGAACAGTTCAAACCAATTCTAATGGGCTCTAGAGAGAGAATATCTATTCTAATCTCTTCCAGCTAAAGATAATATTTTGAGACGAACTGTGATGGTCTCATCCAAAGCAAACAAGTATCTCATTTCAGTCTTCCCCAGTAGAAGTCCAACATATTTAATTTCAGATAGTATTTTAAAGTCTCAAGATTCATCTTAAGGTGTCCTCTTGAGCTACACATGAGAATAGCATTGCCAAAAGAGTTCTGCCTACTTCCATATCCTTAAATATAAGTGACAAATAGCATATCCAAGCAGAATTTTATCAATAACAATACCATTTCCAGGATCTTCATGATCACCAGACTCTCTCACAACAATCACCTGAAAATAAATTAAACATGCCCAACTCCGCCCAAGTGCATATCCTTCCCAATAACAGCAAACAAAATCAACTCAATAACATCCCTTTTTCTTCCATTTTCCCTTTCTTGTCGCTAGGTCACATTTCCAACAATAGAAACTTAATAGACAATTCCTTTCTTGGTGATAATTCACAATTGTAAGAAGTTGCCTTTTCCATTCCTATTCTTTAGGTTTTCAAGCATTTGCAATCCAAAAAAGCTTTTTTTCAGTAAAAAAATTCCAAGAAAGGTCAGCCGTGCGAGTTCCCTTACTTCACCCCCATCCTATCAAATTAAAAAATCCACGGCAGAATTCCAAGATCAAATTTTGCGCAGGTCCAAATTAAAAATCTATCTCAAGAACCAAAAGCCAACAATTAAAAATTTAAGAACCAACTATAGATCGAGACACATAGAGATAAGAAGAAAAGAACCTGGTGGGATTTGGGGGGCGAGGGGCCTCGGCGGAGGATCTCGACAAAGGGTACGATAAAGGCTAGGGTTTTCCCGGAGCCGGTAGCGGCGTCGACGGCGACATCTTTATGGGAGCAGAGCAAGGGGATGGTCGCGGCTTGCACCGGCGTGCAGAGGTGGAAGCCGGCAGCGGTTAGGGCTTGGATGACGGGCTCCGAGATAGGGGGCTTCAGCTCGGAGAAGCGAGTGGTCGTCAGCGCTCGGTTCGAGGGCTCGGACTCCGCCATGACTGCCTCTCCTCTCTCGCCGGGGAGGCCTTTCTCGTTTCGGTGCTCGCACTAGGGTTTTTAGGAGGGACTCCAGGGCACCTGCCCGCCTTCCGTACTAATATGAAATAATGTTAACTTTTGAGAGGGTGTTTTTCGCAAAATACTACTGTAAAGTGTGAAGTAATTTCCGCAGCAATTAACATTACATATATATAAGTTTTTCAACTATTGAGTTCAATTTCCTCGCTGACTTTTGCTGTTTTACATAAAACCTAAGAAGTTAATCAAGTTATAATTGTTGCATATTGCTATCTGCTGTTGTGTCTAGACATTAGAATTTTATATAAAACACCCTGTACGACTGAAAAGTACATATCATATGATCTTAAGAAGTTTTAACCTTATAGTTAGAACAAATCATTGTCAAAACTATTTTACTGAAAGTTAAGCAATTAAAATTTAAAAAGCCCACAACTTAAGAAGTAAACTATTTAAAACGGGCGTAGGTACTTTACACCGTCAAAAGGACATTAGCTGGTAAGTGTAATAATATCAATATACAAGGTTCTATGTGTAAAATTGCTTTATGCGTGCATAAGTCGGCAGTCACTTGACCGACTTTATGCAATTTACAAAACAACCCAAACTTTTAGAAATATCAACTATTAGGTTCGGTTTAAGACTTGACTTCAGGATTTTACATAAAACACCTCTAAGATAAAAATATACAGATAATTATGCATACATCTCTAAAAGCTTTTATCTTTATAGTTGAAACAAATCATTGCCAAAAATATTTTACTATTTCAAAAGCGCACAACCTTAGAATGCAACTATTTGGAGGTGGCCATAGCTATTTTGTTATTTACTCTCAAAAACTCGATATCCTATATATCGCATATTAATAATATCAATATGGGGGGCTATATGTAAAATTGCTCTAGTCATTTGCGTAACTTTGTCTCAGGATTTTATATAAAACACCCTGACAGATAAGAAATATATAATTATATATAAATCCTCAAAAGTTTTAGTTTTACGGTTGAAACTAAACTTTGTCAAAATTATTCCACTAAAAAACTAGCAACTAAAATTTAAAAAGCATCCAACTTTAGAATGCGACTTGTGAAGTGCCTATAGGTACCTCACCTTCCTGCACGGCCAATTTACTACAAGCCAATATTATATACATATATACTAAATAAATAATATCAACATTAGACAGAGATTAATTTGTAAAATTGCACTACTCAAACGCAAATCGGCTGACGGCTTGCCGACTTTGGGAGTTCTTATGTAGAACTCAAAAGTATTATAATTAGCACATCTTGGTTCTGATCTGCAGACTTTTAGTCAGAGTTTTACATAAAACATCCTGCCAATACAAAAATACATATAAGTTCATCTAAATCTGCAGTCTTATAGTTGTTTGAAACAAATCATTGTGAAAACTATAGCACAATCTAGACTCTCAATAATTGATCGATACCGATAATGCTTAGCTATTCGGGCATTTTCCATCAGTACTTCAGCCACTAGCATGGCTTTGACATTGACTACTAGCCGGCTCTATATCGTCGATTATTTTTCATCATTTTAACTCAACATATTTAAATTTGATTCTGGGATATGTCTTTTTGAATGTGCTTTGGTCTTGGCAAGCGGTATAAAGGGCCGGATGGTAACAATGTTCTCCAAGTATGATTTTTCATCAGCCTGAATGATTCTCTGACTTGTTCTCTGATAACCGAAATCAAGAATACTGTGTTCATTTATGATCACTCGATCACTCACATATGTTATTCACTTATTTGTGAGTCTCTGTGTTCCTTCCAAACCTTCAGCAAATTCCTGTAACTATAATGATGCAGCTTCCATTTAACCTTGATTCTGATAAGAGAGAACTCAACTACAGCGACATATAAAACAAGACTGCTAAGTAGTGTCGACAAGGACGTATAAAACTGGACTTTGCTGAGTAGTGTCGACATCGCTTCTTCAGTGGATGAAGGAATAGGAATTAGATAAGGGAATAAAATCCAGAGAGAGAAGCTGTGGAGATCGACTGATCGAGAGAGGCGTGGGAGTTTATTCTTCTTCCACCTGGATGGGGTAACTGCCAATCGTTCGGCAGTGCGAGGCGTCCGGCTCAAGTTTGTCGTGCACGCGGAAGAAAGGCGGCGAGATCGCGACCTCCCAAAACTCTTGTTTCGTAACGTGTGGAGGGTACGACCGCAGCCGTGGGCCAAGATTTTGTCTCCTACCGTTGGGTGATATGCATGGAAATGGTCCCTTCCCCAGTTCCCCTACCAAGCCAAATGCATTTGGAACGATATATATATATTTCTTTTTTTTTTTCCGAGTGATGCACCGCATAGGAGGCCACCTAGTCGGCTGCCATATTAGCCTCTCGATAAATATGAGTGGCCCTAAAGGAGCTACACTCTCCAACCATTCGTCGAATGTCAAGGAGCAAGAACTGTCCGTCCGACTCAGAATGTCGTACACGACCCTCCTCAATCGCAGAGGCCGAATCATCCTTCAGGTGGATGCACTCCATACCTAGAATGCGCCTCGCAAAGGAGATGCCCTTCCATGCCGCCCGCAGCTCCGCTCTAGTAATTGAGGTGTCCATAATCCATCGTCCGCCAGCCGCCACAAATCTGAAATGATGGTTTCTGGTGACAAAACTCACACCCCCTCTCTCACTGCGCTCAGTAGTACTGTCATCAAAGTTTATTTTAAGAAAGCAAGGAAGTGGGAGCTCCCAGAAAACAAACACAAATTTAGTCGCTAACTCGGCTGGACGAGATACCCAAATAATCATTGGTTGGTTAGGATTATGGTGCAAGTAGCGGATGAAAACTGCCTGCACAGAGCTTGATAAGGATCCTACGAGAGTTTGGAAAGCTGGATAAATCTATGCAACTGCGTGTGAGTTCACACATTAATGTGCATGTGCTTGAGGGGCTATGATATTTTGTATAACTCCAATATACCATCCATTTGCTATATTTCCCCACTTGTGTGTGTATTTAGCATTCCGCTATACTATATTCCAGGATTATAAGTCTGATCGGAGTGTTTTGGCTATCGCGTCCTGCAGTGTAACAAAAAAAAGATATATAGTAGTAGTTAAAATCATAACAAAAAACTGGCCTGTTGAATTTTTCCTACTACCTGTTGATACTAATTTACAATAAAATAAATTATAAATAAATGACAATAAAATCATTTGTTGTACAATGATAAATAGATGCCAAAATTTATTTTATCGATAAATAGTTAGTATTGTGAAAAAAATATTGCCAAATAATTTTATTTAACCAAAAATTATTGTTCTTACAAGGTACCGTCATAATATAAAAAAAATTAGCAACATCCATAATAATCTTAACAATATTATAAACCTTTTGCAATAAATTTTAAAACTATTAGTATAGAATATAATTTGTTATAAAGGTTATAAAAAACTGTTGAAATATAATAACTTATAGTAACACTAATAACAAATCGTTGTAACATTATATATTTTTTATGGTATTTCTTAAAATCATTACCAGAGAGCATTTATAATAATATATTTTATTGAGTACTAGTAAAATTCCGTCGATATAGACTTTTTTTTTTTGCTATAGTGCCATTTTTACTAAAAAATGGACCAAGATAGGGACAGGACATCAAAATTTATTCATGCATGAAAGAAGAAGAAAAAGATAAAAAATAAATGAAGGGAGTAGAAGAAAGAAAAGAAACAAATAAAAAAAAAAGAAAGGAGAAAAAAAAGTACATAAGAAATAAATAGGAAAGAATAAGGAAAGAGATAGAAAGGATATCTACCGGGCAATCCGAGATAGCTGGAATCCAGGATATCCTTATCCCACTAGTTTATAAACTTTGATTTATACCGTGGATTTTACTTCCAAAAATTGGTATTGCAAGCGGTAGAAGTACAATGCTTGCAAGCACAATAAAATTTGGAAAACCACGAGAAGATCCCAAGGAACCATTAAAATTAGTACACCATTTGCACTACATGCTGCCATATACTTATATATGTAATTGACTAATATATATATATATTTTGACTGAAGTATCAAACATAGCGTGGACGAATATAGTTAAACAAATCAAAAGGTAATACCTCAGCATTTAGCAACTCCACCTTTTCCAACCACCTATAGGCGGTCTTCTGAATGGTTGGTGATAAAAGATGCCACCTAATTTGCACTCTATTAGCCTTTCTAAATATATGCTTTGTCTGAATAGTCATCTAATCACAAATTATGGTCCGAATGTCTTTCAACAACGGATGGTAATCATCGACCTCATCTGAACTATGCAGGATCCATCCAATGATCATCGTAGAGTCACCCTCAAGAAGAACCTCTCTTATCTATAAAGCACGTCGCACATAATTCAAGTCAGGCTGCTCTCAACTCCACCTCCCGGGCTGAAGCCGAGGTGTCAATTGACTAATATTTCAACGGCTGTAAATTGCCTATTGTAAACGTACTCGGTTGCTGGGCAGTATTCTAATTTTGTGGGAAAGACCCACACCCAAATGCGCCGAAAGTGTTTGATAGATGGCCCCGCCGCGCCCTTCCAATTACAAAACCCTACCCTCAATCAAAGGCGGCAGCTCGCGTCCTCCTCTCTCTCGCCTCGTCTCTCTCCCCTTCTTTGTCTCGGACTCCAAACTTGTTGAAAAAATAATAAATAAATAACCATCGAAGAGAAAAGTATAAGAGCCTCAGGGACGGAAGAAAGAATATATGCGAAACCGCGAAAAGAAAGCTCCATCCACCACCACCACCCTTATGTCTCCGCTACGATCCAATCCAATCCCTTCCCTCCGATGACTCTCCGCCTCCTTTTGATCCGATGTGACTCCTTCCCCCCCGTCCCCTCCCCTAAATTGCTGTTGTTGTGTAGTGAGACAACCGTGATAGCGATTCCATCGCCGGTTCCAATCCCTTTTATTGCCTGATAGTTCTAACCCGAACCTTAGATCCAGTTCTTCTTCTCCATGGCCGACGCGTCCCCAAAGTTCAGGCCCCCGGACCTCCTGCCCCCTGCGCCCGCCGGCGAGCTCAGCGTCTCCCATGACGGCCTCGACTTCTGGCAGTTCATGGTCGCCGGCTCCGTCGCCGGCGTCGTCGAGCACACCGCCATGTTCCCCGTTGACACCCTCAAGACACGGATGCAGGCCGGCTCCCCGCCCTGCCAACCTCCTGTCGGCCTCCGCCAGGCCCTCCGCTCTGTCCTCCGCCTTGAGGGCCCCCTCGGCCTCTATCGCGGCCTCGGCGCCATGGGTCTCGGCGCCGGCCCCGCCCACGCTGTCTACTTCTCCGTCTACGAGATCTCAAAAGAGTTCCTTTCCCAGGGGAACCCCAACAACTCGGTCGCCCATGCCTCGTCGGGGGTTCTTGCTACTGTAGCCAGTGATGCGGTGTTCACTCCCATGGACACGGTGAAGCAGAGGCTGCAGCTCAAGAGCAGTCCATACAAGGGGGTCGCCGACTGCGTCGGGAAGGTACTGAGGGAGGAGGGATTCGGGGCTTTCTACGCATCGTACCGGACCACGGTGCTGATGAACGCCCCCTATACGGCGGTCCACTTCGCGACCTATGAGGCGGTAAAGAGGGGGCTGACGGAGGTTTCGCCTGACAGTGCCAATGATGAGAGGCTTGTCGTGCATGCCACGGCTGGGGCCGCTGCTGGAGCCTTGGCGGCGGCAGTTACCACTCCTCTCGATGTGGTCAAAACCCAGTTGCAGTGCCAGGTAAAGCTTTTCAGCAGATTTTATGTTATCACTAAATCTATAAATTATTTTTTTCCGTTATTTTTGCTGCTGAGTTGGGATTTATTCTATTAAGTTTTATTTCCATTTTTGGAGGTCTGAATTAGTTACTGTTTCAGATGTTTGTTTCTGTAATGAAGTTGTTGAGCATGGTGAGACTGTTGCTGATGATGCTCTTCAAGTAAGTCAAAAGGGGTTAACCATGCATCATGCATCATATTAGACGAATCCACCTTTATAGAGAACATGATAAATATTCGTAACTAATTAATTACGAATGACATAAATGGCATTAAAATATTATTCTGTTCTGGTGAAAGATGGAATCTCCGCATGGTCACAACATTAGTAGAGGAGGTCCAATTAGAAGGAACTTTATTATAATAAGTTTATTGGAATCTTGCAAATGGCAATTCCTTAATAATATTATCATCAACTTTAAAGGAAAATTCTCAGTGCAGTGGAGCTCTATGACTTGTAACCAATGGAGAGGAGAAGAGGATTGTCAAGTTGTTGGTTCCACTTTGATGAAAGAAGCCATGAAGAATATTTTTCTCATTATTGCAAACAACTGCTCAATAAATTCTTTGATTGTTTATCCATTATTTAAGGAGATATTGCCAGATTCAAGTAAACTCAATATGGGTGTGCTTGTACATGGCCCTAAAGGCAATTTTGCTTGGAGAATCACCCATAAGATGTTGGTGTGTGATAGTGAAATTTTTAAACAAAGTTTTGGATTTTATTCCATCTGACACAATGTTAAAAGCCAAACCGGAAGTTACATGTGATGAGTATAATGGATAGAGGAATTTAAAAAGAGGGTGAGGAACATGAAGATGTATATTAATAACTTGTTGGAGGTGAACTGTAGTAATCACTTACCATATAGAAAGATTCTGATTTCACTTCTAGATTACTTGAATGTATAAACAATGGCGAACTTAAATTTTTGTATGACTATAAGGGTATGGTTTCATTAACACATAACAGTGAGGTCCGTTAAAGTCCCTCGTTCCTGCATCATGTCATTGTAGCCTTATGCCTTTCTTCATCTATTTCAAGTGGGCAAGTAAAATTGAAGGTTGATATACCAGTATCTAATGTCAGATCGAGCATGCTTACTAAAATTATGACTGTAGGTTAAAGTATGTATGAAGAAAAGAAAACTTAAAAAAAAAAGAAGAAAATCTCGTGGTCCTCAAACGATAAATTTTTTAAAGCCTTCTAAAAAGATGATGTCTGACCTATTTGTGGAACTTGAATGGATATTGCACTAAAATTCCTAGAATTAAGACAACGTATGTTAGAGATCTATGATTTCATAACATAAAGATGCATGCATTCCTGATATCTGTCAGTCATATGTATGGTGTGACATGTGATTAAACTAGAAGAGTAGAAAAATTCTTGTTTAATAGCGAAGCTTCGTACCATTAGAATTGCCTTTTCAACATGTGTAAGAATAGCTGAATCTAAGATGATGCATAAATTGAACTCCAACAACATACATTAACATGGTATTCTCGTATGTATCAGCATAATAAGTATTGCAAAGCTGTATGTTCTTGTCACAAATCACATCATCTAGCCTACTATCTCCACTAAGTGCTGACACGATATAAAATGAAGGTGATAGCTTATAAATCAAGTGAACATCTCATTTTGATTAATTATCTTTAACTTTCTTCCACCTTATTCCTTTGCTCTTCCTTCTTTTGCACTTCCTCGGCTCCTTAGAACTTTATCAAAATGCTGCAAATAAAGAAAATGTTCTTCATGTTGTCATACCAGCACGATCCAACTTAATTGATCTAGTATATAGCATTGGTATATCTTAAACATTGAATTACTCTGCCTTAATGGATTTTACTTATGATCTAGCCTTGAACTGGTTTGAGTTCCTAATTAAGTTGTAGTGCTTAGGACTTTTACAAATACAAACTTGTCATACCATACAAGATATTAACTGATGTTTATTCCTTGCATGAGCTATTTGCTGCTTGATGATGATGTCCTTTCAGTTGTTAAAACTTCTAATGTACTATAGCTCAAGATTGAAAAGTAGGGAGATACCTGTCTTATTAAAAACTAAGTTGATAGATAAATTGCTATTATCCTATATTAGATATATTGATCTTTTACAAGTTCCACTGGTTGTTGTAACTATGGATGGAGGTGCATCACTAATGGACAGTCGCGTACTTCTATCCTTTGACATAACAAATCCTTGATTACTGACTGATCATACACTCTAAGCTCACATTAATTTTTAAAAAAGAAAAACAGAGATCGAAAGAAAAAGAACAACTGTGATCGTGGCAATTGCCTAGATGTTCAGATATTTCATTATGTAATGCCGACTTGCTTGAGATACTCAATGACTATATTTGTGAGAACCATTTGGTATTCTCAGTTAAACTTATAGTACCAATCCAGGATATCTGCTAGGTGCCTGCCGCTTGGCAAATGGTGGCCAATACGCTTACGGGCATGGAGATTGTCGTCACTTCAATCTTCTAATGGTGCCTTCTCATAGTTTATGATTTATCTGGTTTGTACCCGAACATACAGATGTAAGCTTTGGTTTTGTTAAGATGTTGCTTGAAAGACCCATGGAGGCGTCCCTAGATGCAAGTTAGTGGTGGCCCATGCAGCTATCCTCAAGCCCCTAGGACTGGAACATTGGAGCACAATTAAATGCATGTTGGTATAAGGTGACACTATAATCATCAAGGCTTCAGATATGACTTAGCAGATTATTTGGAGTGGAGTAAATTTTTTGAAGGGTTTGTCTTTGATTTTTCACTTAGGCAATTATTAGGTATCTTAATTCTTAACATATGATCATTTAAATTTGAGGGAGTGATGGTGGTGACCTGCAGGCCAAATCAGGCAACTAGATTTTAATTATTGTGAATTTGTTGCAAATGCATTACTTTGGTAAATAAAGGGCATCGTAATCCTTGCCAAATTGTGTCAACTAAGCCCGTGGGCCATGTGGATCTAGGGTCTGTCTGGATATACCCAATTCTTATCGTTCGTGGGAACCATAGATTTTTTTGTATTGGACTGTACTACCTGATATAGGATGTACTGTATTGGTAGGGTACTGAGAGTCGATACCTCACTTGTACCAAGTGTCGGTACTAAGGTATGTGCCGATACTTGGTTTGAGCAATTCCCCTGATGGTTGGTTGTTAGCCACCATGACTGGATTATGAAATTATGTCAATAATGCCAGTATGTTGCTATTAAATCTACATGGTTGGTCAAAAAGTTCTTTCTCCTAGTTGAGCACATGATTCCTCGGTGGGTTCCATATCTTGGTTACCATGTAGGGCTGTGACAGGCTGAACTCTGACCAGGCTGCCTGTCCAAACCAAAGCATTTGTTGAAGATCCACAGTCCAGTCAAACTCATGATCATGATAAGCTCCAGAATAAGCCCAAATTTCCTGGTTATAACCTTGGTCGAAAGAAATAGCCTATGAGCACTAAGATACTGTTCATAGTTCGGAATGGTGATACTACTATTTTCTTGGTATGTGGCAAGTAACTAAAGTCCGGATCTGGTTTTTTGTTTGTTTGTTTCTATCCAGTATGAGATAGAACTTGATCAAAATGATCATTCGACTTGCTATCTGCTTCCACTCCAAAAGAAAAGCATACTTTATCAAGATGTCAGCAGTTTTCTAGATATTGTCTGTGGTGTTAGATTGCCTTTGCCTTGTAGGGAAGTAAGTCAAGTTGTTGGCACGTGGGAGTGAAACACAAACATCTTTCTTTCTTGTACTTCCTTTTGAGAGAGCGGGCAGTGGTTGGTAAGAGCCAATAGATGGCAACTCAGCAGGAGAGGGCTGGGCCCGATGCCAGTGCGAGGCAAGGAGAGATTGTGATCCCTGGTGGAGTCTGTGGCAAGAGCCTTGAGTCCCAAGAGCATCTGGCTGAAGGTCGTAGCTTTGGAGGGCAAACATGGAGGGAGCAGCTGGGGGCAGAGGGCCGCAAGGGCAAGTTCAGCACCATGGATGAGTCCCGAGGGGAGCGTGCTGCCATTGAAGGGATCAATATCCATGAGTCCGAGTGTAGGTCGTAGAGCAGTATGTCTGACTGTAGGGGGTGGACTAATAAGAATGGTTTAGTTGTAGTTAGGAGTTGGTGGCAGGGTTGGTTTTTCTGTTTCAAGGTGGTGTTTCTGAGTTTCTTTGTTTTGGTGTCGGGTTTATGCGGTGGTAGGACTTCAACAGGCAGCTTGAGCCTCATGAGGCTTACTTGTATGCGGCCTACTGCTTTGTTTTAACGCAAACTAATAGTATATTTGGTGTGAAAAAAAAAATCTTTGCCTTGTTATGAAGTCACTTTGGAACTGTGTTAACTCATCTACTTGCTAATTGTTTTACATGACTCACGATTTCCTTTAATTGGTTTTCTAGAATCAGACCATTATATCTGTTGCAAATCTATTACCTTTTTTTCCCTCTAATTTTTTGGCTGAAGATTCGACTGTAATCGTCTCTTGTTGTTCCACAGGGTGTTTGTGGTTGTGACAGATTCTCTAGCAGCTCTATACGAGAGGTTGTACGAACCATAGTAAGGCGCGATGGGTATGTTGGGCTCCTGAGGGGATGGAAGCCGAGGATGCTTTTCCACGCTCCGGCGGCTGCTATTTGCTGGTCTACATATGAAGCATCAAAGTCCTTTTTTCAAGGGTTCAATGACCGAAAGAGGCTTTCCTGAGATTTAGTAGGAAAGATATATTTTTCCCTGCCTTTTTTCTTCGCCCTTTGTCTTCGAGGATAGCCGTTCCTCAATCTTATATAGTGATATGCTTCCTTGGCCAATCGAAATAAGCATCTTCCATGGGTGCTGCTTTCTGTGCCAAGCATAATCGATGTGGCTTGTTGTCCCCCCCCCTCTATTTAATGACATTTATTTGTATAATTTCTTGTTCAAATAATATCGGTAATAACTTTATTATGTGGATGCAAGTTGCTTTGATTTAGCTTATGGAGTACTATAATTTTTTTTTGCGTGCATGTTCTACCATGCAAGGAAGCCTGCCAACTATGGCTGACGATTGAAAGATATGATTTATTCCTGGAATCAACAGCAGAAACAGAGGTTTTGTTCTAGGATATGAAGGGCTTCTCAAATTTTGCTAAAGCTTGGCGTGATGACTTCCCCAAATGGCGATGTACCTTTTTCAATTTTTTCCTTTAGAAATACGGTGGGAAGTGGGAGTGTCACCTTCCCCGTCTCAAACAACAAATTTAGTTTTTACTTGAAGGAAATCATCCTTTTCATAGCGCTACCAAAAAAAAATGACAGAAGGGGAATGAAACCCAAGGCTACTCAAATACCATTCCCTTACTCCTCCATGCACTGTACTGTAGGATCGGCCCGTTCTTTAAGCCAAACAGCTGCAGAGAAATCCCTCGCCCAAACAATAAAGTGGTCACCATCGAGATAATAGCATGGTGGGAACGGAATTTTGATTCCATTAAAGTGGCCTAGGTTCGAAACACGCGGGCATCAATTAAATATGGAGACCGGATACCCCCTACCTGATTTGCTCGGTGGAATCGCTATCTGGTTTGTCGATTACTTAGGTGATGCTGGTGTGACGTATTCATACGTAAAAGGGTTGCCCCACTGGTGGGGCTTCTCACGAGTGGAGAGGGTATGAGTGAAAAAGGTTCTATCCGTATCGAACATTCTCCAGTGGGGAGGGGCCAGTGGAGATTGCTATGCTAGTAAGGTTCTCCTCACCTCCCTCTTTTCTTTTTCCTAGCGAAAAAAAAAGAAGAACAATTTAGTGGTCAAGGTAGCGGTCCCGACGATTTCGATCCTGACAATAAAACACCAACCAGTCTCGGTCATGTTAAGAAATTGCAGGTAAACTGATGAGATGTCATATGCTAGTATTTATGCGTCCTCCAGGCCGTGGTATGCAGAACTTCTCACGCACTTGTCTTGGTTTCAAGTAAAAGATGTATGGTACAACATGCACCACAAGGAGGATCTTCCAATGGCATAAGACCAGCTTCAAAGGCAAAATCTAGTGACTACAGTGATAAATTAACACTTGACATTTCAGCATATTTTGATTCTTTTGCAGTGCATGCGTGAGCATGGAGATAATCTAAGACAATCCAAAACACTGCTATATAAATCTTAAAAGATCCTTTTGACAAAGCATGTTCATGGTGGTGCATATTTTGTCAGCTTGTATTCCATTTCCAGAAAACTACCAGCTTGTAATTTGTACGACAGGAGGAGAGCTTCCCTTGGCATAAGACTTGTGTCTACAGTAAAACAATTACCACGTTAATCTTTCCAACATAGGTTTTTTTGCTATCCGAAGCTTGTAAAAAAATTATGAGGACTAGAAATACCATTAAACAAAATCTCAAGAGGGAGCATATTCCTTCCCCATTCACCTCCTAGCAACTAGATGTGCAAGTGAATAAAATAATATCTTTCGTACCCAAATTTATTCGATATATAAAAGTTTAAGTATCCAACTAATATCTATATTTATATCTATAAAAAAATAGATATAAATAGGCAGTTATCCAACACATATAGAAATATCCGATTTTATTTATAATTTTATATAATATTTATCAACTTTTAATAGAAATATATAAGTATGCTATTAACTTAAATTGTCATTTACTTAGTAATAACTTTAACCAATTATAAAATTTAACTATTTAATTTATATTTATATTTATGTTTATATTATGTCCATAGCTGTTTAAAATAAATTTAAATATAAAATATTTTATTATATTAAAATTTATATCTATTACTCATCAGACAAAATAAATATGAATGAAATGTTGGTTTATCTGGCAGCCATGTCTCTTGTTTTTTAATTTTATTTCGTAAATTCTGCCAATTTGACCTTTTTAGCACCCAGTCCTCTTACAGCTACCGTCGAGCCGAGCGTGACGGGATACCTCCTGATCTCGAGCAGCGATTCCGGCCTCCGGAGGCATCGTCGTCCCGGCCCTTTCCTCCTCCGCTTAAATGGCTGCTTCGCTAGGCGATCTCCTCCACGGTAACTCTTTTTCTATTCTTCCCTTGTTCCTAATTTATCCTCGTCGGCTCCTTGATTCTTGACTCCGTTCTAAAACCCTCCTCGTCTCTTTTCCATGTCTGCAGAGAATGGCTCGGCCGCGGACTCCGACGCGGATTCCGACGTCGCCGGCCCCGACGGCTACTATCGCCCGATCTCCGCCTATGATGACCGCTCCGCCTCCGACTCCGATGATGATGGAGGAGGTTTCGGAGTCTCTTTCCCCGTTCGTTCCAACGGCGGCAGCGGTCCGATCCACGGCCAGAACTCTAACCCTGGCTTCTTCCAGATCCATATGGTGAACGGTGTTTCGGGATTGGATCTGAATGGAGATGGCGAAGGTGGAGGAATGGAAGAGGACGACCACAACGACGAGGAAGAGGAGGAGGAAAGGGCGAGGGAGAGGGAGGCGTCGATCTCGAGGGCTTTTAGGGAGGACGAGAGCCGGAGGAGCGCGCCTCTGACGCCAGAGAACGCCGCGAGGATCGTAGACGCGATGAGGGGGGTCTCGTTCCAAGGGATCCCTCCGGATTGGGTGAATCGAGTACCAGAAGACCAGTGGGTGAATCAGCTCAGGGGACTTAGAGGCGAGGCCACTCCCCAGAACTAAAAAAGGCTGGATCTTTAATATCTGATCATGATATATCTTACTTTATATCACTCTCTATGCTGAAAAAATTGGGCTTTGCCCTCATCTGTGGCGAAATGAGTATGATGGAGATATCACCACCTCATTATTTTAGCATCGTTGTTGGTTTTCTTCCATCGATATCTTCACAGGATGTGAGCTCGATTCTTATGAGAGTATGACATAATTGTCACTTCTAGGAGTATGATTTGCATTTCAAAAGAGAAATCTTTACTTTCTTGAAAATCTTTAAACTGCTGGAAATATGGAAATTGATATGCTTCGTTGGAACTTTGTTGGAAATCTTTTTAGGCTTTGAATTCCAATAGGGTTGAATTGTTGAGCACTCATTTTGGGCTAAATATTTGATCTCGCTTATTCTCCAAAACTTTTTATGTGCACAAATTTTGGCAAGCTGAACAGCATTGCTTGCACCAAGATTTTTTTTTATTTTAAGCCTCTTATGTTGCATAGAGAGTTCAGTTTGGCTTCTCCCGAATCCTCTCCATACTGCAGTGTTTGTAAACCTAGTTTCATATTTTTAGAGTTTGTATTTAAGACATACTCAGGTTGAGTGATAAGATGATTTCATCAAGGAGTTGGTAATAGAGAAAAAACACTTGTGAAGTTTCATCATCCCTAACAAGATGATTCCAGGGGAAACCAAAGTTTGCAGCATAGTAAGTCCAAGAAGAAGGCAGAACAACTGAACAACTTAAGTAGGAACCCCCAAGCTTCCACAATATTTCCATAATCTTCACCTACCAAATCCATAACCTTTATAGAAGTGATCATCTCCATTCTTTGTGTTTTGTGAAATTTCATCAATAGTACCCCTTTCTCTCCTGACACTAAACTGCATGTGTTGGTACCTTTTAATTGTCTACCTTTTGTTGGCCTGAACCCTACACAAACACTCCATAATGTCTTGAGATGATACTTTACTGGTCAAAATATCAAATTAGTGGGTTAGATTTACATGTGGATTCCTTCTCCAGGATATAGGAAATTTGATGACCAAGTACTACAATTAAATGTGGACGAATCAGGTGTAAATTTTAAATAATGACCTAGTGCACCATATTAGAGGACATGTGTGCCTTGTGAATGAAACTTTCTTTGTTAACTGTTCAAAAGCAGTTGGCTTGCATTTTTTTCTTCCTCCCTTTTAAATGCAAGAAGGGCTGATTATCACCAAAAGCTTATTTTGAGGATCAAGATAGTGCACCTCAAAGCACCGGCTAGCAGAATTAATAGATCGTTCAGGAAGTTGGAACTCCACTTATGCCTATATATATATATATAATTAGGCTTGGTGATTCAGTCTTCCTGGCTTCTTTTTGATGCGTTCTTCTAACTCTAAGCGCCGTCAGTTTGCTTGAAATTCTGCTTCAATATATTTAGCTTTAATTTAATAATAAGCTTATTTACAGAGATCTATAGGAGTGCTTACATTAGGTGTTTCCACGGACATCTGCATGTAAAATCAGCATACGTATACACTCACATAATAAAAGATGAGGAACTGTATTTTGGCTTATTGAAGTTCCTGCATTGGTGTAGAAATTGTTCTTACCAATCTTGCTATTGTCTTCCATTTTCTGTCTTCTCAAATATGCCTGAGCATTGCCAACTATTTCATACATGGATTTTAGACACTCCAGCATGCTATTCTTTTATAGCATGAGGGGCTGTTCAGATGCCCTAATGCTTCATCTGGAGAATAACTGCCAGCATTTGGTGTGGTCAATATGTGATAGAGAACAGGGAGAACAGAGTCTAGAGACTCTGGATCCTTGGAAATAAATCATCCACTAAATTGACTATTGTATCCAGTACATAGATAAGAATAGAGGATTCTATTCAGAGCTTAACTACTTGTGCTGGTGGACTTTAAACCAGTGATTTAATGGTGTTAAATTTGATGCCAGTGCATGCTATCCATGTGCAACACAAAAGTCATCCAAACATGAAACACCTCTTATTTGGTGCCGAATCATTATCGGTTCATTGGATCATTAACATCCATCTGTCATCATGCATGCATTAAGATCCATCTTTGCCATTGCTAACTCCCAGCTTTACTAGCAGGGAATGGTTTTGGATATGATTGTCGATATGACAGTCATTCCCAATCATGTTCATATTTGTGACAAACTATATTCTGACTGGTGAGTCACAGAACATGTTGTTCTTTCTGATTATTTCCTTGGTGTGGGCATGAAAGCCCCAATGATTGTTCACAGCATGGTACACCGTACTGGCCCGTACGAATCGGTTTGAGCTGGAACCGACACTGGATCAGCGTGGAATCCGGTACCGGAAGCTTTTCATTGAAAAACCGGCTGGTACGATTTTCGTACCGGTATGGACCAGTACAGAATCGGTACGTACCGATTTGGGTCATCACCGGTACGTCGATCGGTACCGGTACGGCGGATCTTGGTTTACAAGATCATATTTCTCTAAATTATAATAGTTACATAAATATTCTGGTTTACAGGGTTAGTTTATAGTTTTGTTACTATCCATCCACATGTATAAAGCCACTCATGAGAGCAGGCTTGGTTAAAAAATAAAAAGCAAAACGGAAAAACTCAGCAGTATATGATTGCAGGGATGTGGGAATATCTGTCCTTGGTAAGTCGGCCGACATTATCAACATCTTTATGATAACTCTGCAGTGAAGCAGCACTTTGTTTATGTTAAAATTGATTAATGAAGGCAGTAGGATACAGGGAGGAAGATTGAGATCAATAACTGAATTTGAAGAGAAATTACTTGTATTCTAGAAGCCATCTCATGGCATTAATTTCTATAGCATACATGATATATCCATCCGGTAGTTTAAACAAAGATTTCAGATTCAACCTTCTACTTCTTTACATGAAAGATGCTATTGAATACCACTCTATTCGCTGTCCTTTCCCTGTTCTCATGTGAATAGACCAACCCCCATGCAACAGCCATCCACCCTGTGTATTATACCAGTCTGCAGCTGCTACATAGGACAGGGGATTAGTAGTAGATTGATGATCGTTAACGGTGCTCAAGAGAGATTGCTCAGGCCAGTGGTGGATCCTCAGGAAACTATTCTCGGAATAACAGTAAACAATTCTAGCAACAAGGTGGGTCTATTTGCTTTAGTTGAGAATCCAATGGGAGTTTATAAGTTCCAAATCTCTCTGTGTAGAATAAGCAACAGAGACCAGCTGTGCCCATTGCTCTCAGGTGAGTTGGTAGTGCATGCCCTTTTAAGTAGATGGCAATGAATAAACCAGGAGGAAGAGTGAAGAGATCTCAGTATTATCAGTCAGTATTAAGTAGATGGTAACTCATTGTTCAGCCACCCTTCCTTTGTTGCACTAGAGCATTAGTCAGTCTCAGTATTCGAAAGTTGTAAAATTGTGCAGTCGCAAGGCATCATGATTCCTGAAAACTACACGTTAGAAGAGAAATTGGCACTGCCTACCCTTCACAGCTCGCAACATTCTGTCTACTTTCTTTGCTCATGAATCCAACTCATGTTGTGGATATCACAAGAATAGGATGGTGGAATTCTAAACAGGCCCTGGAACAGATCCTATAGACGAGAGTAATTGAACATTTGGAATGGTGCCTAAGAGTTGAACACCAACCGGCAACTGTTATGAAGAAATTGACAGAAAACCCAGCGATGGGCCGCATAGCTTTTCTGCTTTAACATGAGCAGCAACCTTAATAAATAAATATGAGCAGGAAACTGGAAGCAGGCAACAAATCATCTCAAACCCACCATTGGTGATGGCAGCGCTAGAATCCAGCAAACTCATGAAACATATGGAGGCAGTTGAAAGGGTGAACCGCAAGCTTCGTACTTTTGCGAGCTACTAAAAAATGACACATTCTGCTACAAGTATGTTGTACAAAGTTTTAAGGATGAAGAGTTCTATATTCACAAACTTAACAGTCACAAACCCTAGCTCACATAACAAACATACTTGCCATTTTAATAGCAACCTAAAACTTGTCTATGCTGATCCCATCTCTGAGGACTTCGTATGCACCTCTGCTCCTGGTTTTCTTCACCCCAGTGGTAAAATGGACCTTCGATCCCTCAGTTGTGACACAAGTCACTTTTGCCCAAATCAGAACTTTGGTCTTCATTCCCTCGATATCTGCTAGTTTTCCGTTCTCTAGATACCCAGTCACACTGGTGAAAAAACGCAAGACAGAGGAGTCCCTGTAACCAACCTCACATACAGAAGGTATAAACACAGTGAGCTTCCGTGTCTCTTCATTGAACTCATAGTTGGTGGCATCCCGAGGGAAGAGGCCTATTGGCAAATCATACTCCTGCAGAAGATCAGGCAGGGATTTCTGCATCTTTCCTGGAATTATTCATTTTTCAGTGAGGCAAGTCATGCCATCAGTCATAGCAAACGAAAAAATGAGAATAAGAATAAAAATAAAAGTTTGTAGTGAGGACATGTCATGCACCATGCATATTGAATTTATCAAAAAAAAGACCTAATAAACAAAGAAAGAATTTTTATATTTAAATTCTTTCATTTTTTTGAAGTATTCATAAAAGGATAAGTCAGAAGAAAGGAGAAGAGGGGAAGTCGGCAGCAATATTATCATATATCCCCAGAGTAACAAGAGGAAAAACTCTTTCCTTGACAGTTACAGCAGATTTTGAGTATGCAATAGTCTAAGCCAAAAAATGTTGGAGCAGAAATCAAGTTAGCCAAGATTGGCCCTGTAGTTCTCTGATGTCAACTAAATCGAGTTTTCACTTTTCACTTGAGACAATCATCATTTCATCAATGACCTAACTCATGGTCATCATGCCGCAGTGGTTCTCATCGCAAAGCAATTGCAATGCCTAGCGGCTTGAATGATGCCACCTTCAGTCCCACCAGAACATGAAAGCAGCATCAGTTCAATGAAGAGTAAAGATTCTTGAAGGAAATTCCAAGACCACTACAGGTAGGCTATCACATATAGCGAATGCCTAATGGAAGCATCATGACCTGCATGAGGCAAAGATGCAGTGATATGAGCCTTGGACAGGGCAAAAAGTTCTAGATATTACTTGTTTGAGAAAGAAGAGTTGACTTAAACCTTTGGAAACAAGCTTGATTGTAGGTGAAAATAGCAACGGCAAATTTTTACAGACTCAAGATTGCACTCATGGATCGTCCAAAGTAATTAAATTTGTTAAAGGCACAAATTTGATTTGGTTATACACTTATATGTTGAAAAGAGGCATATATAAGATAGATGCCATTAAATTTGTTAAAGGAACCAAGTAAGTACAAACCCTATAATGCAAGTCATCTTCCCCAGAATAGATATTTTGGTTACATCCTTGGAAACTCAAGAAAGTGCAACAGATAGCAAAAACTTATAAAATGAATTTCAACCGACATTGGTAGGAATTCACATCAAAGAAAAAAAAGATAATGCAATAAGCACAAAGGGAAATCTGAAGCAAAGGCTCCTGCTCTAAAACCAGTCATTATGAGGATTTTTTTTTACTTACACTGAAGAGAATGAACTGCTTAACATGCAAAAACGTTAAGACTGCAAATGTAAATGAGGACAACAAATTGAAATGTCAAATGGTGAAGAAGGATACTACACCTTTGAGTTTATTGACCAACCACTTTGCTCCTCCTTCAATGCTGCTAGAAAGTGACTGATTTCATCATTTTCAAAAGCTTATGTCAATACAAGAGAAAAGTCATATGGACACTTCAAAACTGTATTAAAAGAGAAAGCATTGGTCCAGATATGAACATAATATGAAAACATTTTGACTTGTGCATCATTCAGAAATCATGACCTCTTATTGAGGAAAATAAATAACTCTAATGATCAAGTATGTAAGCAGCAATTGCATCTCTAATACTCTTGGAAGTGTAGGACAAAAGAAACCTTTGTAACGCAAGTATTTGAGAATTGTAACCAGCGGATATAATAAGTGTACTAGCAGTCTAGCTGGCAATAGATATTAACCACAGTGGACTCCAGCCATTAATAACACAGATTCTCCTTTTAGCTCAGGAGACAAATTTGATATCATTTGACAGTATATTTGACTTATATTAATCACAGACATGGGCAACAACAGCCAAGGACCATGGAAGTGAGGTGGTTCTGAAGTAATTATCTACAAGCTTACAAGGTGCTCGAGTCAAGACACATTAAAAATAGTTGACTTCCAAACTTGTTCAGACTAGTATTATCTGCTGCATCCAATTCTTTGAATCCAACTATTGTCATTTAGTCTACCCAAAGAAATCAGCTGGCAACCATGAACAGTGTTTTATCATTCTAAAGTCAATTTTCTAGTTGGTAACCGAAGATATAAGTTGTTCTATAAGGAAATTCTCGAGCAACTCACAACTTTGCCTCATAAGCCTTCCCTCTTTATCTGAAAAATGAATCAATACGTAACCAAAAATTCTTTACAAGATCGAGCGAAAATTGACAAATCGATGCGAACAATTCACAGATTACTCCTCAAGGCCTTTCTTTTCTTTTATTTTATTTTTATCACATGTGCCTCGTATTCCCTTTTCATTTTTTTCAATTTTTTTTAGGTGCATTTGGTTCATGACTAGAATCGGAATCGGAATGGCTATATCCCTTGATGCATTTAGTTTGTGACCGGAATTGGAATCGAAATTGGAATGGGATTTGAATATTAGGGGAGAGTAAGAATTGGATTTTGGGAGATTGAGGCATTCACATTTCTTCTTGCAATTAGAATGAAAATGGGACTACCTCCAACCAAACAGCTGGAATGAGAGATCATTCCCATTCCTATTCTAGAGTTCAACTCCCCCCAACCAAACATGTCCTAAATGTCTAATCCTAATCTTATCACTTAACTTTCATGTCCTTGATATTTATTGTAACAGTGCATAGTGTCAATCCAACATCTACGCACAAAGATCTTCAAAGAGTATCCCTCAACTAAAGTTCCCAGGAATTCACAGCACCTACATGTTCATGAAAGATTTAGATGTCCTGAAAGATATATAGCACTCTTGTCAGCCACAGGAGCTACTGTAATCTCTCCCCAGCATCTCTGTTAATGATGCAGATCATACGAATACCAACTTTTCATATGCCAAGGAAGATGAAATAATTGTCTTGCAATAGGCATGCATATTTGACATGGTATCAGACAGGGGTTCATCCAAATTCTGTGCAACTATGTTCCAAATTTTTTTGAAAAAAATTATTACTGGGTACTACTTATGGCTTTTAAACAAAGTCAGGTGACAAGATTTAATAAGAGAAATAGCATTCTGATTTTTTTGAGTCATGTTCATTGATAAACACTTCTCTTTGATTCTTATAACATTAGCTCTTACCCTTCCCTCTTGCTCATAAACTCCCAAACTAGTGACATCAGTAGGTTTTTAGAAAATGTATCTGCTCATATCTTGCCGCTTTCAATCTTGACATACCAGATCATTATTCTTTCAATACAAAATTAACAAGTGAGAAGCCTCTTTTGGTTTAGCGACAAACTCTTCTGATGCCTTTTTCCTATGATCCTGTCAGTACTTGTTGGACATATGCCAAGTACCACAAATTACTCACAATTTCCAATGAGTGGAGAGAGGGTTAATATGGCAAAAAAATATACCTGTCATTAAAACCACTAAGGATAGCCAGCATGTTATCTTTCTTTATCTTCTCTCCAGAAAAAGAAAAAAACTCTTTATCATCTCCAACTTATCTAAAAGTATGAGAACTTAAATCCATCTGAAAATGAATGTGTTCCTGTCCTCTTAACTTAGAAATCAACCCTATGGATATCTTTTGTCCAAAACCAGTCTTCACAGGAGACGCTAAAACACTAAAATCACAATTAACTCCTCAAAAATTTTATTTGAGCATCATACTTGCTTCAGTAATCCTTCTTGCACCAATACGTTATCTAATTGTCCATAACAATCAGTTATCAGAAAACAACATTCTTGTGGAAGAACTTTCTACTTTAATTTCCCACACCACGACAGACATAATTAACCAAATCTCTCATATAAATTGAAGATCCTGAAGGGCAAAACTCTG
Source organism: Phoenix dactylifera (assembly GCF_009389715.1). Taxonomy (NCBI): domain Eukaryota; kingdom Viridiplantae; phylum Streptophyta; class Magnoliopsida; order Arecales; family Arecaceae; genus Phoenix; species Phoenix dactylifera. Next base: position 9,471,520 of record NC_052404.1, on the reverse strand, counting down.
TTCTGAACTCATTTATTCGACATATAGCATTAAATCTAGATCATGTTTGGACTGGACAAAATTCTCAATAACCCATTAGTTCATGATGAATAGTTCCAAGTAAAGACAAAAAGACAGGATCTTTATACAGGTTAGAGTGTTAGACTACAAGATCACCAACAATAATAAGTTCTGCTTTGAGATTAAACATCTGCATACAACTAATTCGCAATTTAAACCCCAAAACCCAATATTCTATTCAAATCAAAGCTTCCCTTTTCTCCGATAATTGATTCAAATTATTAGCCAGATCGAGTGCGAGAGAACAACAAATCAAAGCGATGAAAAAGGACAATTGCATGGAACCGAATTCTACTGCGGATAGATGGAGGAGAGTGGGCAGCTTACGTTGATGTCATCACCAACGGAGGAGATCTCCTTGCTGGCTCTCTTGTTCAACCAGTAGCCCCCCACCTTGTTCAGTATCTCATCCATCTCCCTCTCTCTCCCCCCTTCCTGTGGAGCCAAAATCTCAAAGTTCTAAACCCCCCCTCTCTTTCTCTGCTGCGGCAAGAAGAAAAACTACGAGGGAGCGAGAGGGCGGTAGGCTCGTGGATTTTTCTGGGACGCGATCAAAGTAGGATTTTTCTTCCACTAAGAAAGTCTTTGATTGGATTAGACCGTTCGGAGGGTCGTCAGATAATGGAAAGGTCGCCCATCGCAATTTTATACATTCAGAAGCTGATAGTGCCCAAGAATAGATTGCCTCATACGCAGCCATCTTTGAAATCCTACCAAAAAAAAGAGGCCACGTGTTATATTTATAGAAGGGCAATGTAATGTGGCCGCCATACCAAAAATAAAAAAAGTCAATAATATACTTCGCCTCGGCTATTTATAATAAATCAGTTTCTTAGAGTTCTCATCCATTTAACCCATGTTAACACAAGAAATAGTTAGGTCAATCCAAATAATTATAATCTAGTCCATTTAGATTTCAATTATTTAAAACCTACATAAAAAATTAAATCTCATTTAACCCGTATAAAATTTATTTAATATTTTAAAATTTAATATAATTTATCTATTAAATATATTATATGGATGGTCATATATTTAGTAAAGAGATCAGATTCAACATTAAATTTTTGATAAATGAGTAGAATTTAAGTTTGCCTCTACATCCAAAAAAAAGCCAAAGAACAATAAGTTATGGAGTGCTTTAGGTAACTCTTTCTCTCTAAACCATAAGGCTTCTCTGAAGTGATCGATATAAGGTCACTCAATCCACAACCCCATTTGCCTTTCTATAAATATACTTGTCTGGAAAGCCACGCCGCCACTAATCATGGTCCGAATATTTCGAAGCAAAAGGTGGCACCCACCCACGCCGCCAGTGGATCTAATTGATCACCGTAGTTGAATCATCCTTAAACATGACTATTCTAGTCTGCAACGCGCTAAGTATAATTCAAACCGGCCTATGCCACTCACAGCTCAGCCTCTAAGATCGAGATGTCGAAAACTTGACACCTACTAATAATAATTATTTTGGAGATTGGGCCTATAGCCTCCATCTCTACCATCCTAGGTATTCAAGAAAAGAAAGAAAGAAAGAACACATGTGATGCTGAACATTTGGCGGCCTTCCGATTCTGTTTAGAGCGCCGTGATTGACGAGGATGTTGGACGGTCTCGATTCAACCGATCTAGCGCTCTGATATCGATTATCGCCTCAAGTCTCAATATTAAGGCGCAATGGTAAAAATGTCCAACCCTTGGGGCCCTCATAATGGCCCTCGGCTCGAATAGAAATCCTAGGCGCCGTGGCGGTCTCTTTCCCTCGCTCCATCTCGGCTTCTCGCCCTTCCCCGCAAGGTACTCCCTTCTCCCCACAAGCTAGGGTTCTCCTTGCTTTCATTTTCTTTTCCGGGTCCACGCCTCGTACGAGTCGATTTCAATCCCTCTGTTGCTGGATTTTCGGTTGTCTCAAAGTTTTGTCTCCATTAGCATCGCTTGTGAGCTTTTTCTGAATACTGTCATTGTAAAAAATTGATGTTTTTTGTTTCCGTTTCTAGTTCTTGTGTCATTTGATCGAATCCTGGTTTCGTTATGGATTTCATTGCCGTAGACTGAGCAGGAAGAAATTAAAAAAGTTTTATTAATGTGGTGTATGCTTAGGTGTGGATCGAACTGAACATTTTATCAGAAAATCCAGTTTTATCACACCATCAGTCTACGGATTTGCTGATGCTCTTAGAATCAAACTAATATTTCGGATATAACTATGATCGCATTTAAGATGTAAAGATTTTTTTTCTTATGAAATTTCAGTTGTATATGTCTTTATATCCGTTTTACAAAATGCATTCCATATGGTTTTTAATTGGAAAGATTCAGCATATATTAGTTATTCTATATCATCTTGTACTCTTTTTACATTGATATATCTCTAGCTCTATATTCATGCGTCGTATTGGCATGGTTAGGCTACGAATATACTGGTTATGTTTGTAAAAAAATCATGCTGATGGTATCATTCCTTTGCCCCAGATATATGGTCTTGATATGTTGGATTTGTTTTAAACTTTCTTGTGGATGTAAATTGACCTATTAAAATCATCTTCGAGGGCATTCTTCGTTACTGTTGGACTATAGAGTACATAATTTGCATTATTTACAGGAGATGGCATGTCTATTGATTGCATATTTGCATAGATGATTGGCAAGATATTCTTATTAAGCAGTGTTAGACACAATTTTTTTGAAAGGTTGAAAAGCTGTTTAAGGAGGATGGCTTTTGATAGTATTAGTTGTTTTAATTCTTGATTTAGTATTTCTGCTATTCCCTTTTGTAGGTTTACGTTGTGGGCCTGATCAAAATGTTTACTGCACGGAAGAAAATTCAGAAGGACAAGGGCCTTGAGCCATCAGAGTTTGAGGAGAGTGTTGCTCAGGTTAGTCATGCACGAATTTAAATGTTTTAAGCTTCTGCCCATAGATTCTAAAAATTTGTTGTTTTATTGCAGGCATTATGTTATTTGGAGAACAGTAACCAGGAGTTGAAGAGTGACCTGAAAGACCTTTACATCAATTCGGCAGTGTAAGCGTGGTTTATTTGTACTTGTGTGAATGCTTTGTACAACTACTTAGAGATGTTGTTTGTAATTGTATTGGGTCACTTGATGCAGTCAAATGGATGTAGCTGGCAACCGGAAAGCTGTTGTTATACATATACCCTACAGACTTCGGAAAGCCTATAGGAAGATTCATGTGAGGCTTGTAAGAGAGTTGGAGAAGAAGTTCAGTGGCAAAGTGAGGCTTCCTTTTTCTAACTTGTAATGCTTCTTGACATTTGAAATCAAGTTGACTGTTGTTGCAAGGAAAGAAACAAGAGACTTAAACATGTTTGATGAACCACAAGTGTTTCTCTGTTTGTATCTATATTTGTTTCTTAGATCATTTTTTCTTGTATGCTTGATGCTAATGTACACTAAGTCTAAACGGTTTTCATGTGTCTCACAACATTTTTCATTATTAGATTTTTCTTCAACTTCATCAATAGAGGGTCAACCTGGTATATTTGGTTTTACTAATAGAATAATACTTAAAATGGTTTTGATAATTATTCAAAACATTGCTTTCTCTGTGAATATGAGTGGAATGGAGAGAATGGAATAATCAGGCATCACAGCAATGTCTGATGTTACATCTGCCTAAGCGTCTCAGTTGTATGCTTGCTGTGGAACAACTTCACTTTTCTGAAGTCTTATAGTTTTTTAAGGATTTCACTTCCTTGCACAGGATCTGTTGAAATATTTTATGGATTTCACTTCTTTGTAACAGACTGTTGAAACAGCAAAACTCCTTGCATTTTTGCTGCTAAAGTATGTATGCTACCCCATGAGTGTTCATGATACATGGAATTGCAGATTGCAGGGAGTTCCCCAAAGCTGAAAACTCTTTCTGGAAAATATTAACTTGCTTGGCTCTATGGTTACATGAGCCAACTTTGGCCCGAAGCATATCTGAATTTTGTATTTTCTCCATAATTTCAATTGTAATATTTTCTTTCAGTAATTAAAAGAAAATAAGTAAAATTTGTAAAGTCACCTTAGGTGATGGAAAACATTGTGCTTTGGTTATGACTAAGTATGATGCTGCAATTTGATTGCATAGGTAAGTGATCAAGATAATTTTTCTTTCTCAGCTCTCTATCTTCAATTTCTGCATATTTCAGATTCCTATAAGGCCTTCAAATAGAATAGTTTCATAGGCTTCTCATATGTTTGTTGTTGTTGTTGTTGTTAATATTTGTTTTTTATTTTATAAACTCAAAACTGAGTTTTTGTCATGTTACTGACTCTGATTTCTCTTGTAGGATGTGATTCTTATTGCAACACGAAGGATATTGAGGCCACCCAAGCAAGGTTCAGCTGTTGTGCGCCCTCGCAGCCGCACCCTCACTGCTGTTCATGATGCCACCTTGGAAGATGTTGTGTACCCAGCAGAAATTGTTGGGAGGCGTGTAAGATATCATTTGGATGGATCCAAGATCATCAAGGTTCTCTGGCTGATGTTTCTCTAGTTCTCTTATTAGATATTCTAGTTGCAGCTTATTGAGTCTGTTTCTTCTGGTGGAGATAATGTTTCTTAAAATGAATATGAGAGTCCAAAAGGTTTATATCTTTTATATAAGCGGGACAATGATTCTTTCCTTTTTAGATGCTGGGGCAATCTACTTTAGGGGAGCAAATTGATAAACTGTTTCTTTGGTTTGGTCCTTGCCAATGGCGGATGCGCCTGTTAATATTAATAATTATAATCTGCCTATTAATAATCAATAATTATAATCTGCCTATTAATAATTAATAATTATAATCTTGATAAGATTCGTTCGGCACCCCTTGATAAAGAAAGCATCAGAAAAAATCTAAAGATGTTTTCTGCATCATTGACCGGATGAGCTTACCAGGCGAAAATATATTTTGATTAGGAGGTTCTTATTTTCTAATGCTACCTCATTATTTGTCTATAAAAATAATTAATTTTCTATCTTCTCTTTTGGTCTATCTCTGTTCTTTTCAAGATCATGTACAATGTAAACGATCATGTGTGATGCTTGATTTCTGCAGTTTGACAACTTTATTGCAGCTACTTCTGTGCAAAACTGAAAACAGGTGCTTTCTTGTGACAGATTTTTCTGGACCCAAAGGAACGCAACAACACCGAATATAAGCTGGAAACATTCACTGGAGTCTACCGCAAGCTTTGTGGGAAAGATGTGGTGTTCGAATATCCAGCGACCGAGAGTGCATGAAGGTGCTACTATGGGTTGTCTAGTGAGAGTGCCTAGATCTTTAAACTTCTTAGTTGAGAGGCATTTGCCTTGGTTATTTTTTTATCATGGGGAATTAAAAGGTTTTGATGCCTTGATATTTATATAATTTCAATATTTTGTCTTTACTGCCATCTCATATAAGGGTTTTTAAGCCTTAAAAATTATTATGCATTCCACTTATATCTGAAAAGGACCTGTAGACGTTCTAGTTTCATTCGGGGCATTTGGTAGATGGGTGCTATCCTCGTGGAGAACCCAGTTGAATGGGTTCCTGTGCTATACTGGGTTATAGGAAGCACGTATAAACAAAAAGTTCTTGTGTTGCAGGAAGCTTCCCATCTCACAGCATTTTACCGAGACTCGTTTTCATTCCTTGGTCGCCATCCTAGCTAAAAGGTGAACTTCAAAGAAGGAAAATCTCACATTCGTCCCTCTTCTTCTCTCTCCCTCTTATGTTTTTTTTGAAAACAAACTCCGGCAGCACGACTATTAACCAGAGTTTTATTTTTTCAGGCATAAAGGACGTGAAAATCAAGTCATTTTGAAGGCCTGCAAATTTGTAAACGGATTGGTTTGCTTATATGAACACTTGGGAGGCCTCGAAGAAGTTCAATAATTCAGCACATTGCAGAATATCTGAGACTGCATCCATTAAATAACCGTCCAAGAGTCTTCTTCAAGCTAGATTTTTGTAAATTTTAGTTGTTGAGTAAGCACTAATATTCCTTCCTAGGTTGCTCGAACTTCTGCTTGGGATACAGAATTTGACGAGAATTTCCCAGTACTAGCATAAATAACAGAGCCAGTGAAGTCCCTAACAAATGTAACCTGCCCTGCATTACCTTCCCTCAATGATGATCGGGGCTTGTTTTTTTTTTTTTTTTTTGGAATTGCCTATCATTTCGTGCCATCCATATAGACAATGCGGTGTAAGCAACAATAGATTTGTTTAGTAAATTTGAATTAAATACTGACGACCAATCCAGCAGCATTTGCAAAGATGATAACTCAGGAATTGAAGGACAATGTTGATGAATTACTGACCAAACAATGTTGTGTATTCTCTATTGCCCCATTGCAAAGATCACTTCTTGGATCCAAATGATGAAGAAAAAAACCTTAGATTCCAACATTTGTTTGGTAGGTAATCTTCTCCCTGTCCGCTTTCCAAAAGAAAAGACAAACTCTAGGGGCTGTAGCCATTTCCCAAATCCGTCTAAAAACACCATCGTTTCTATCTTCCGGTACATTTTGGACAAGTGGGCTATTGGAGTGGCGCTCATCCCAATGATCGGGTCTGAGTCGCGCGCTTAAGCGTTATCCATTTTTGGAGCTAGTTCATTCAGTAGGTGAGTTGTTACACATTCTTTAGGAGATTTCAACTTTTATGACCACCATCGTACTATCTTAATCTACCAACACTCTTTGTGGAGCTTGGGTTAGTGCTCAATTGAGCACCATAATCCAGTTTCCATTCTGCTTACCAAAAATGACCTACTTAGAGCTTTCGATTCCGCATCCATATCTTTCACTTTTAAATGATCATCTTGCATTCCTTTTTTTTTTTTTGGTAAGTTGACCTCTCACTACATTCAGCCGTGAGAAGCCCAGAACAGTCACAATACAAAACACGATCTAACGCCAACGGCACAATATCAGAAATACCCCAAAAAATACTTCCAAAGTAGTGGGCTGTAAAGGAGGCGACCCAGTCCGTTGCACTGTTCATCTTCCGAAACACATACGAAGCCCGAAATGAACTCTTCCACGAGGCACCAAATATCTCGAAGTAGTGGGTGCAACTCAGACCTGGCTAGGAGGTAGGTAGAATGCCCTATACCATCTTCCACATGAACAAAGCACACGTGGATAGACACGTAACCACCAAATCTAGCACCCCTCCAGCCGGTGGGCAAACCCTGGATCTACCATCATCTAGAGATTAACTGATTGCGACTCTCGCCTTTCCGATCCGGCTCCAAACCCTTCTGCTCTTTCGTTCTCTGTACAAGAGACATTTGCTTCTAGCTAGGCTCTAGATCTACCTTCTACGATCCTCGTGCACCAGGCCTAACAAAGAATATCCCGAGCACGTTTGGAAAAGATAACGTCATCAGGGCCATGGATATTTGCCTTACGATTTGTACCATTTTCATGATGAGCGGCTATCTTGTTGTACGTGCAGTGCACATGCCCAACAGGACGGCTATATAAACGGTGAGCCCCCAAAGGAGCCGGCTCCGCTGAAGCCCTTCGCCAGGGACAAGTATCGTGTGAGTTCGTGGCGTGGGTTGAGAGGGTGAGAGAGAGAGAGGGAGCACTTTCTGCATCGCCGAGCGCTCGCTTCGATTGCCTTCTTTCCTCCACGATTTCTTCTCATCTTCTTTGAGTCGAGTGGAATCGGGAGATTTGGAAAGATGTCGAGATCGAGGGTCAGACGGGGGGAATTGCCCCCTCCGCAAGAGGTGATTCTCTTCGCTCTTTCGATTTCTCTCTTCTTTCTCTTTTTCTTAGTTATTTGTGGTCTTTTTCTCTGAATAGAAACGAGAACGGGACGGTGTTGCTTTCGGTACCAAAGGTTTATCATTTCTTGCTAGGGTTTTGAGATTTTAGCCTGTAGCGAGACTGGGATCTAGGGTCTAGCTTTCAGGCTTAGATCAAGGCATTGGATCGGCCGAAATTGATTTCGGGACTAAGAAAGACGAAGTACATAGAAAACGCAGTAAAATCTGGTGTAAGCGATTACAACTTTGAGGTTTCATTTGGAAATCTTGCTGTTCTTGGAGTAGCTATCCTGAAGATAGCCTGGAGATTCTTGATCACGAACATGATCGCATTTTCCCCCTTTTTTTAGTTTTTCCAAGAAACTTTGATTTTGTAATTCTTTTGCTGCTTCACATGGATTTCAAGGCTAATGGATGAAAGAAATGATCTATGATTGATGTAAGTTGCACTGTCTTGTAATTGCAGACTATAGAGAAGTTGGAGAAGATGGTGGAGGATGGAAATTATTATCCGGCCCAACAGATATACAAGTCATCTAGCGCAAGGTTTGGAGTTACTAGTTGTATTCAGCTGGTCATGTCCATGCTTCTTAAATTAAAAGCTTTTCTTATGTTTGAGATAAAGTTGAATGTGTGTGATAGCCTTCTGATAAACTTTATCATTTAAAAGTTTGAAATCTTAATAACCGTGCTTGCTGATTTTGCATTGATTATTATTTTTAAAAGTAAAGAAGCATCGTCTATCCAGTTCAGTCTCATGATGCGACTACAAAAGAGTAGCTGGATCATGGATGGTCTATTCTGTTTGATCAATCGTTAAATCTGTATTGTTGCTGATATTGATCTTCTGCAACAGATACATAGCTGTTCAGAAATATTCTGAAGCCTTGGATATCCTTCAGGCAGGCGCTTTGATCCAATTGAAACATGGGCAGGTTAGTTGCGTGATAGTTTCTTTTTTTGGAATGCCTCCCTAAATAAAAGATCCACTTGATAACCAGCGAGCTAGTCTATCATATCTTGATAGATCATGGATAAATTCTTACACACAATTAAGTTTGGCAATATGTTTTACTTAATGGTAGAAAAAAAGTTCTGACTGGATATTTTTCCATGAACTTACATTAAATATAATGTCCTTGAAGAAAATTAATTATAATAGGACTTCTCAGTGACACAGGAAATTTTGTTCATGATGAAAACAGTGAAGAGAAAAAAAAAAACTAAGAGAGTGAAGATAAAGCCAAGGCAATGCACTGTTCCATTGCTCTCGTTGCCCTAACTACAAGCAACTAAGTGGGCAGTAATCAGTCTAGTAATCTCTATGGCACTCGTTCAAGCATATAGAACATTCATTCTGTAGGTGCATGAAAATAAGTTTCTTGAATATTTTTTTTTTTAACTTCGAATTGTGTCCCCATGAAAGGAATGTTTAAAAAATCACCTAATCATTCGAATCTACGATCTATATGGAAGGGAAGTTTTGTTGATGCTTTCATGTTTAGAATGAAGAAGATCAGAGAAAGTCTTTTGAGCAGGAAAATTTGGTCACGTAGATCTTCTATTTCGCCGGAATTCGTCATAGGGGGGCTAGAGGTTCTGAAAGAAAGCCCCTTCTACTTCTACTATAAAGGCTCATATGCGCATTCATTAGATCAGAGGAAGAAAGCAAAAAGGAGTTCCAGGCTGGCTATAGGGAGGTGCAAAAGAAAGAGGTGCCGGGGCTGGAGATGCAAGAATAGCTTCAGCCGCATATGCCTTTAGTATAGTTAAGGTGCTTTCCGAAGGTGGAGGGTTAAAAATGCCTGCCATGTAGTTATTGAGTTCAGGAGATCCACTTGAAAGGATATTTGTCACCATAATCTTGAATAGCCAACTCTGAACCATAAGTTGGAAGTGGAAACTATTTAATATGTTCGTTAAGGATTTTTATATCATGTCTGAGCAGGGCAGGAGCCAGCGCAGTATTCTTAATATATCATGTAAAACACCAAGTACATTTGGCTGAAGGTCATGTGACAAAGGATTATAAGATAGACAGTTGGCATCTGGTTAATCAGTCTTGCTAGCCTCTTCTTCCATGTGAGGGAGCAAAAATTTGTAGTGAAACTGGAATGATGATCTGGTAGTCACTTATCTTTGTCCTGTGCCAGTTTTCTCCCAATCATAATGACCATTGGCGTGGTAACTTCATTCATCTTGTTGTCTACAACTATACATTCACCTGTAAACAAACTGCAAATGCCATGTTTATATATTAACTAAAACCCAGCTAATCTAAGCATAGCATTCTGATCAAGGGACCACAGTTATCTTTATCTATTTTTTCCTTAATATAGGAAAGGCCATATAGTGACACTCAAGTTTCACCACGTTTCACCCAAATTAACTAGGATAAATAATCAAGCCCACATCTTATATTCTCCATCATTATAAGTTTTTTCAATAGCTCTTATCCAGTCAGCATTTTTTTGTTGAAATAATTTTAACTATTGCATTTTGTGTTCTTGCTATCTATCTTTTTGTAATCACCGAGCTTAGATCAATTAATGTATTCCATTTTTTCTTGAAACTTAAAACTTCCACAGCAGATGGAGGACAAAAGGGGGAAGAGTTACCCTGTTTATATTCTCCAAATAATTTTAAAGAAACTAAATGAGCCCTTTATCATCAACCATTGCTGATTCCCAGGTTTCTGGTTTCCATCACATAATAGAGAAATTTTCTATCAACTTGGATATCTGCCAATTGCAAGTCAAGATTAACAAATATTCAGACACTTTTTGTATTTGAAAATCCTTGCACTTAAGTCTACTTGTGCTATCAAAAATTTGTGTACTTCTCAAAAATATTCTGTTTTACAAGTTAGCTTATGTACTGCAAATTTTGAATTAGCTATACGAATGCTGCCTTGTTACCTAGAGCTATAAGATAAGAAAGTTTTAATTTTTCTTTGTTCTTTTATAGAAATCAGTGAAGTGGCAGTTGGATCCCTTAATTTACTGTGTTCCCTTAATTTCTAGAACACTTATATCAAGACTCGTTATGGCCTTGGAGCTAAATCTAATTCCTGTTTCCAACTGCAAGGTTTTTTCTCTTCTTTTCCCTCTTGCTTCTCGTAATTTTAACATTCTTAGTTGTTGATTGCTTCCGTTGATTCTTTGGGAAATAATTCCTTGTGGGCAACAGTGTTGATGATTTTGCCCCCCTTTTTTCATACTTTCAAATGGTAAATCACATTTTATCTTTACTATATGTGGTATTTTAATGTTGCTATATCCTTCCCCTTACCATCTAATGCTCTCTCTCTCTCTCTCTCTCTCTCTCTCTCTCTCTCTCTCTGGGGTTCTACATTACTTTTTGAAGTATTTTTTCCCTGAAATAAGTTTTTATTTGACCTTAAAATCCTTTTGTCTCCTGTCCTCCTGAGCATAGTCCATCAATACTTGATAATATGAGAGATCTGCTGCAGCCTTCAATATGTTGCCAGAAATAACGCATTGGAAAGAAATAAATTATGGTTCAGCCCGATTGAGCCACTATAGGCTTTATATTGTTTTCACAATTTCCCGTTGAAAATTGGAACTTTTGTCTTATACAATTGCCATGGCTGCAGGTTACTTGTGGGGCTGAACTGGCTGTGTTGTTTGTGGAGACACTTGCCAAGGGAAAGTTACCCTATAGCGAAGAAACTCTGGGTGAGGTTCTTTTCTGCTGGTGCAATATAGCTTATATGTGTTTTGCTTTCAATTATGTGGATAGTAACACTGGTAGTATTGCATTTAACATGTTAATTTTGTAGCTGCGTAATGCACTGGGTTATGCGCTATTTTCTTTGACGTATGAGTCCAGTGATTTTCTGCCATAATGTTTGTGACTGATATGATTTATCTTTATTTATATATGGAAAGGCCTCATGAGCTAGGGTCCTTTAGAATCAATATGCTGTAGATAACAAGGGTTTTGGGGAATCTGATTACCTGTTTATTCTAGGTGCTAAAACTGAGAACATATACTTGTTTATGTAGATGGATAGTTTTTGCCTAATCCAGGCTTTTTAGTTATTTGCAATTATGACTGGCTAGTTCTCTTTAGATCATCTCAGGAAGATTTATCAAGGTTTCCCAAAGATACCTCTTCCACAGAACTCGGGAGATGATGACGATGATGACATGCAAAAGCTCTCAGAAGCTTTGATGGCGGCAAAACTACGTGTTGAGAGTTGCTCATCATTTTTGAAAGCTGCAATTAGGTAATTTGGTTGTTATTGCTGTTGATCAATTGAAGATGACACACTGATACCATTGGTCTTTTTTTTATCATTTACATGCTATTCTAAGCAAGTTTTGGAATCCTGGTTTTTATTTTTCTATGTGTGTGTGTTTTTATTATTTCCTAAGAGCCTTGTCCATGTTAAAAGGAGGGCTCAAAGAACATAGTTCTCAAATCACCCTGGGAAATCATGGAAATGAACTTTTGTACTATTTGAAATACTAGGCTTATAATGACTTTTACCAACATTCTTGATGAAGGAAAGAGATAATAATGGTCTTGGTGGAGAGGAAGTTGGTTTCTTCAGCGGCAACACATGCATATGGGACCTGTATTGCCTACATAAAACTAATTTATAGTTCCTTTGCTCTGGCAAAGCCTTATTGTAATATCATTTAGCTGATCACATCTTTGCACTAAAGTGAATCTACATTTTGCATTGTTGAGATTGCATAGTTTGCTAATGCGACAAGCCCAAATGGGAATGGTGGAGGCTGAGGTGATGGCAACTAGTAAAAAGAATCTCAAACTGTATTATAAATGCTGATTTGATATAACTGATTCCCGATGGTTAGGTCCAGGTTTCATAGTTATTGTCACCGCTCCGTGTATAATCAAATCTCTTTTTGCATATTGAGTCCTCAACAAAAGAAAAAAAAGCCAGAAAGGAATGCCCCACAATATATATGCATGTATGTATGTATATATGTATATCATCTGCTTACATAAAATAATGATGTCTGCAAGATATATCAAGTTGCCATCGTCTGCCTTTTTACTATACCCTTTGTTTTCTTCCTACTCCTACCCAACTTTCTAAGCTCAATATAGATTCTGGTATCTTTATTTCCTAAACCTTGTTTTTCTTTGCATGCGTTTATGTAATTTATGCATGTACTTACACTACTAATGGTCATTATCTTTTCGTAGGTGGTCGGCTGAGTTTGGGGCTCCCAAAAATGGATCTCCTCAATTGCATGATATGTTGGCGGAATATCTATATTCTGAATCTCCTGAGCCAGTATGTTGAAATATGGACTACCATTTCAACAAAGATCAACGATTACAAATTATATTTTGTGGATATCTCAAACTTATTAATGGCAAATTGTCACACCTCTTCTTGTTCTTTTTCTGGGACTACTATCTCTAAATTGCATGCTGCACTACAGGACATGACAAAAGTTTCTAGCCACTTTGTTCATGGAAGTGATCCAAAGAAGTTTGCTTCCACCCTAGTGAACTTCATGGGCACGGTAAGGCCTGGACCTTTTCCATAAACTAACCTAAGCAATTTTACTTGGGGTGCACTAAATCTCGTCTACTTATTTCATCACTCCAAGGCACTGTTCTCATCAGTCTAACATGATAAAGTACTTGTGGGCACTCTTCTCATCAGTCTAAACACTCCAAGGCATTGTTCTCTTCAGTCTAAACATCCCACCACCGAAACTTACAAGAAATTTCGATCTTTTTTATTTTTTTGAGCTCTGCTAAGAATGATGAATTACAGTTCCATATTATAATTGCATGTAATATGTTTAGTGCCAGTCAAGAAACATAGGCAACAAGTTATTGATATTAGTTGAAATTGCTCCTTTTAACTCCTCTGAAATCCATTCACATGAGTTTGTCTGCTGTAAATATGAAATGACAAACCATGGTTGTGCATGATGCATTTGGCATGTCAGGTGATTTTTGTTCTTATACATCATACATCTGGCTGTTTATGCCTTCATTGTTGGTATTTTCCATTTGATTTATGATATCTTGTTTTATTGAATGGGTCAGGATTTGAACTATAAATTCATTCTGTATAGTGTGTATGTGTGTCTGATTATGTGCATTTGGAGAAGCATTTGTCTGTGTGCAGCATTGACATCTTGGTCATGAAATATCATGGTCTCATTTTCATAGCTAATGAATCCAACTCAAACTACCTTCTTTTGCTCTTGTTTTAATCTTCTATTCCCTGTTATAACAATTGTCTAGGCCGTTTTAAGTAACTGAACTTTTGTTTTTGTGAATAGTGCTATCCTGGGGAAGATGATGCAGCAATTGCACGTGCAGTCCTCCTGTAAGTTTGCTTGATATTCGATACTTCTCCATGATTAGTGATGTCATGCACCTATGTAACACAATCTAATGCCAGTGTTACCTTGAGCAAATATATCCTGGTTGCTTCCAAGTATCATGCCATACTTGATTACATTGGCTGTTCAAGAAATTTAGGAAAAAGATCTTATAACAAAGCAGATGTACAACATAACTTGCAAACAAGGGAAAATGGGCCTTGCTGGAACATTGGTTAGGCATATGTGTCAATAACTTAAGTTGAACTGTCATATGCCAAGATTGTGTTATCATCATTTTCTTGATAGGTACCTATCACAAGGGAACCTGAGAGATGCCAATTACCTCATGGATGAGCTTAAAAAGCAACTGGAATCCAAGCAGCTTGATTTCCCCTGCTCAGATTTGACCCAATTTATCGAGTATCTTCTACGGACGTAAGTCTTCTTTGTTTCCCGTTTCTGCTTGATCATTTTTAAGGATATCTGAAGGCCTGTTGGCAGTACCATGCATAGCTTGCAATATCAAAAATGAAAGTCTGGAGTTTGTTAGAGCAACTAAATGATTTTTCTCCATTTCTTTTTTTTTTAAATTTAAAATAGTAAACTTTGAAGAAACATATATCTCTTCATATAAGAAAGAATGAAATCTAGGCATTGTTAAGCTACGAATAACTCTTTCATATGATGTGTTCAAGAGAGCATGATCTAGGACAACTTCATTACATATGCATATACTAACTACTATTTGTAAATAGATGACATTGAATTTAGAGAAAGAAAAGAAGAAAGGAGAAGCCAATAGAATTGCAGACTACTCTGGGTTCCTTTAGCTTATGTGCACTTTACATAAAGTGGAACTGTGAATAGATCCATCTCTAAATTGACTGGAATGGCGTACTTTCAATCTATGGAATTGAGAATTTGTTAAAAACAATGAAAGAGAAAGAGGTAGTATATCAATAAAAACATGATAAGTGCAAATTTAAGTGCTAAATCTTATTAGGCATTCTTTCATATAAAGCTAGATTATGTATGCCATAATATGATCTAAAACAATTTCCAGACAAGTTTTAGTAGATCTAGTTGTAGTATTGAATAAATGAAACAAATTTTCAAGTGAAAGAAGTCTTTTGTAAACTAGTGTTGATACATCAATGATAGACTTCGTGGCAAGAGTATTGTCCTTCACCCATGGACTTGTTGTTTCTCAACCACTATATTCTGTGGCTTCTGTAGTTTCTGCCTCAAGTTTTGAAACCTAAGAAACCTTGAAGAATTGCTATATTGTCAAAATGATACCAGATGTATGGATGGATGCAAAATTTCATGCAGTTGTTGATATGTCTATACACATACAAAATTTTTCCTTATGGACCATAAAACACTAACTACCCATATAATATACTAGTTTGTTGAGCACGTGCACCGCATGTGCTAGTCGCTAGAACGAGAGAATAATGCTCACAAATGGGTTTTGCAACTCTTCTTCAATAGTTTGATGACAATGTAATAATCCTAAGTAAAAGAGAAAGCTGGGCTACAATGTGAGCCGAAACACATTAGCTTAATTTTAAATAGACGATGAACTACTTTTTCCAACTCCATTTGTAAAATCTACAATTCCAATCTATCTCTGCACTATGGTAAAATTTGATAGAATCCAGCATAAGATAACCGTCAGTTCTAATAAAAATTTTGAACATTGCAAAGTCAACAATAGAGAAAAGAACAAATAAATAGAGAAGATGGTTAGAGCTGTGGGATTATCAAGGAAGAGTCGTTGATCTTGGCTTTGCTTTTATAGTAATGTAATAATTGTTGATTCTATTACTTGGCCTTTAAAAAGTGTTTTTCCTTTAGGAATACTACAATTTGAAATACCACGATATACAAGGATGACTGAAAGCTAAACTACAACTAAAACAAAAGCAAGTTGCCCCCTCTCTAATTTCCATCTGAAGAAGGAAGTACGAGTGTTATAGACCAACCTGCTAGAATTCTTGTGGGCAAAAACAATATACTTTCCAAACAACACACGAGCATCTAGCAGGATATTTAATTATCATTTTCTCAACAGAGTTTTGAAATGCATATAAAGAATTGACTGCAACTTTAATACGCTTGAGATTGGCTTGCAAGGAAACCATGGGTACATTTAATAACATGAAAATAATATGGAAAAAATAAGTTACCAAGGTGTTCCATCCACATGTTAACAACCTGAGTTTCTTATATTTATTTTTTTGTCAGAAAGACGCATTCACATGTTCTATAACATTCATTTCAAATAACAACCATGAAACTTTGAGTTTATTAGAAAAATATAGAAAACTATGAACATGTTATTCATTAAGGCTCTAGGTGAACTGGAGCATGTCTACATATCTCACAAAACACTGCAAGAAGTATCCTCAAGCTAGAAGCATTAAAGCTAGGCAAACATGAACATTACACAACTTTAAGATATGATTAAGACTTATTTTTTGAAAAGAAAGAATAGATTAAGTGTTATACACGGCAATATTAGCTTTCCATCTTCATTCAAGAAGGAATGAAGAACAATTGTAATGAAAACCACTAGAAAGGTTTAATGAGAATTAAAGGTTGACATAAGAGTTGGTTGAAGATTTAACCTATTTACTTGCTTTGTTGCCTTGAATTTAAGGATTGTAACACTCCCTTTGAATAAAGATACTTTAAAATATATTGGATATTATACAGCCAGCAGTTCCTCAAAATCATCGAAGATTAGTTGTTCTTCTGAGCCATTCTAGTTCCAAATATATAAATTCAAACGGTTAGGCAAGCAAGATCACAGAAGGTTTAGACGGGAATAGATTAACCTTTTGACCACCCACAGGGTATTATATATTATAGATAATAAATAAGAAGGGGAAGTAAAAGAAGAAACTGGAATCTCACGCAAACATATTGGTAAACATAACAAAGACAATCCCATAGCATTACTCTGGACTTCCAATACAATGAAAAACTGACACCAAAGATGAATCCCATATCCTTAGCTATCATCGGCCAAGGAGTCCAGTTATCCACATATTAGGATCCAACTTTAAGATGGAAAAGAGGCACATTTAAAACAAAGAGGGGAGAGGGGGGAGAAAAACCTGTTCAACATGGCTCGGCGGCCCTCCCAATGGATAGCAACATCATAGCTTCTGCTCTAGCATCCCTTGGCACGATGCTTGAGACTTGTCTAAAGTCAATGATGGCCTTGTGTCCTCCATCAGTACTTGTCTTTAAGCACCTTTCCATCATGGTTGTTGGGAGTTAAATGATGGTGTCTGAACAAATTGACTCAACCCACACCAAAAACCTATGGAAACCAATAAAGTCCAATCACCACTAATATCAGACCCAGTCATTCGAATTAATGTTTTAGGCTCGGTGGGACAAAATGGCGGTTAGGATGAAACAATATGTAGGATGAACCTTACCACTTTTAGATATAGGTTATGAATATGTGTATGTATGTGTGTGTATAGAGAGAGATAGAGAGAGTACTTGTTGCAGGGTTGAAGCTTCAATCAGATTAGTGCAGAATCAACGATGTTATTAATTTTGTATATATTCCATTCATCGTGATCTTCAACATCCAAAATATCTAGAAACCAAAAATCATGTGTTTTTTTTGTCTCCGCTTGGTATACAGATCAATGATTTCTAAAACACATGATTCTTGGCTTTAGGTTTTTTACATTGCATGCAGTCCATGTCGATTTTTCAGGAGTTTGGCCATGATGGGTCCAAAACATGGAAACAGTCTCTCGGCATGCTGGGTTAAGGCTGCATACATTTGACCCTCCTCAGACCCCGCAGTGGCAGGAGCCTTGTGCACTTGGATGCCCTTTTATTTATCTATGTATGTGTGATGCTTTGGTAGAGAACAAACAATACTGATATTTGTATTTGATTTCGTGTTAAGCAGGCTGGAAAGGGATGCTTTTCCACTTCTTAAGATATTAAGGCAGAAGTACAAGTCAAGTATTGACCGGGAACCTTTATTTGATGAGGTATTTTTTTTTTTCTTTTCTCAATAGAAGAACTATTGTTGGTTTAAAGCATCTAATTTCTGGTTTATTAGGCTGCTGGGATATTATTATATAGTCTTCCTTCCTGTTTTTTTTCATCATTTTATCACTTGTACAAGTGCCACTAAAAGTAGAATGGGGATTTGTATTATGGGAATATTGATCCTTTTTTCCTGTATATATAATATATTAAAAAATTATTAATGATGGGATCCTTAGGCATGAGTCTGAATATTGTGCAAGTGCGTGTCTGCATTCATGATTTGTGCTAAATCTGGATTACAAAAAGGAAGCTTGGTCTGCAGAACCATGTCTTTCTATCAATTCATGATTCCAAAACATAAGTGCAGTGAAGTTAATAAGATTATAGCATCTTTGAAGTTTTTTTCTTTTTTCATCATCAAATGCCCCCCACTTTCCTCATTCATTTGTCCACCATCCTACCTGACATCAGATCTCATGTCTCATCCTTCACCTCCCTATGGCTGTTGGTTGAGCCACCACCTTCACTAATGTCCGTTGGTCTTACTGCAGTAACCAAATACAATTTTGCTTCTTGCCTTCTAATTTGAGTTAGGGGGGGGGGGATTGAAAATCATCACTTCTAGATAGAAGGATTGTAGAATATCTGGTCATTGAAAATGCAGTAAGGTGATTAACAAGTTGAATGGAAGAGCATTGTTAGACTCCTGAGGAGGTTGGGCTGGTACAAGGCATCTTCCAAAATTAGGCAAGACCATCGCTAACAGCCTGTTAGGGTAATTCTAGGTGCTAGCAGCTTCTGGGATGCGTTTGGAGGACTGAAATCATTGAAATTTATCGTTGATCTTGTGAGGTGTTATGTTTGGCATCTGTTTCAGATTAATTTTTAAATGGTAATGATGTCTCAACCAATGTCGACTTCATAGATCTCATCAGTTTTCGAACCTCTTGTATGACTCGCAACTTGTATCTGTTTCATCCTCTTGGAACAGGGCAATATAAGATCCTTTGTAATTAGAACTAGAGCTTGTTCCAATAATCTACCAAGAAAGACTATGAAAAGGTTCTCAAAATTTCTAAGCCACATTGTGTAATGTCCATGTGATCAAGATATACTGTAGCTGGGAGAGCCATTTAGCAGTGGCTGCTAGTTCGAGTGGAGAGCTGTTGTATCTTCCTTAATTATTTCAGTATGTTTTCTCTCCAGAGTTTGGCTTATGTTAAGAATCCATGGTTTTCCAAAACAAGATCAGTCTAAGAAGGCTCCATGAGAGAATTTTATTGACTTTTTGAGTTTAGTATTCTACATGATCATTGATGTTAATACCATCCTTCACCTGGAGACAATTTTTGTCATGTCCTTGTCGTAATAGGGTACATAGCTCAATTTTCATGGGAAAAGTTTGATGGTAATGTCATTTCCTGTAATGGCACGTCTAATTTGGGTTGTGCCAAGCAAATAGCTTTCGAGCTAGCGGAGAATGCTTTATTGGCAAATTTCGTTTCTATAAGACTATGGCATGCTAAGCAATTTACAAGCAGAGGATCTACAATGTGTCCCATTATCATCTGACGTAATCAAAAAGAGTCTCTTATTATCTAGTCATTTTTGTTGTGTTTGTTGGAAAAAAAAACTTTTATAGTAAAACTTTAGATACTCTGATATTTTTATTGAATGTGTTTCATTCAACTTACCTGACTATGATATTTGTTATAACTCATAATTTTGCAGTTATTAGATGAAATTGCAGAGAAGTTTTATGGAGTGCGGCGCAGAAGTGGCCTACAAGGCATATTTAGCGATCTTTTCAAGGTAGGTATGGTTGCCATTTTAGTTGTAGATGCTATACTGATTGTTTTTATTGAAAAGGCTCTGACATGTGAAGTGCATATTCTGAAGAGCACTATTGTTTACCATAAGATCGCTACGGTGCCTTTCATAATTTTGTAAAAGATCTCTACAGTGCCATGTTTAATGTATTAGAAGCATATAAAATATTCCAAGAAACATGGAACTCAAAATTTATAAATAAAAGTAGAATTTGTAAATATCATGATCTTCTTCCTTTGTGGTGCCCTTTTTGCTACCAAACAAATCCTAAAATAAAATCTTAATTTTTTAAATCCCAATTATTTGAATTAAAGACAAAATTTATAACTTTGGTAGTAAAGGCCTCTGGACAATGCCTTTCCTTTTTAATTGAAATTGTCTCTTCATCCAATGCGAGGATGGAAACAACTTTATTCCGTATATATTTTTCATCCTTTGAATTTAAGTGCTGCATCAGCAGCATTTAGTGGCCTTTATGAAATCCAATGTTTCACATGCCGAGGCAGTATGTAGCAGAGGCGAGGCATCATGATCATATATTATATTATGCAATAGTTTGACAAGAAGCCTCTAATGTTGAATAAGCAAAGTTATCTAAAGTCTAAACATTTATAACAGATGTCTAAGTTTTATGTTTTAAGTTTGAGGTTTTTACTTTAATAAGTGAGTAAACAAAACTGGAATAGAATTTAAGAAACTAAGATGTGTAAGCTACAAAAAAACCATCCAAGTGGATGTGATAAAGCATCATGAATGGATTGGAAATACTGCCAGTTTCAACTGTTGATGCTAAAACCACCAATTTGTACATGTTTTAGCTGCTTGAATCTCATTTTCAGCATTTTCCATTGGAGAAATAAAAAAGAAAACCCTACTTTAATATCACTGCGAATTTTTTGTTTTTCTGTCGGGGTTCTCAGGTCTGATAAAACTAATTAAGACAATTATAGGTTTTAAACTTGCATTCATGATTATCTATCTTGAAGACAATTGTAGGTTTCATTCTGTCCTATTGATTTGCACTCATGATATTCAGTATTATGTGAGGTTTGAAAGCAGTATGACCACCAGCTGAAGGTTGTAGTTGGCAAGATAAGAGCAAATTTGTGAAGGCCACTGATAATATTTACATTCCCCACCGATACATGAGCTAGAATTACATCTTTTTTGGCAGATGATGTGACGAGCAGTGCAAAGAATCGTATTCTTATCCACCCTCAAGACTCGAGCTTGGACACAAAGCTTGAAGTTTTCTGGAGCGAAGTCAGTCTAGAAATGACGACACAGTAATTGCGCAAGCTATCAGTGAAGTCAGTCTTCTCCTAACAAGCATCATAGCGGGGATATCCTCTGGACAGCAGCTCAGAGGCAGATTTGACTGTTATTATCTTCTGTTGATCGTGAACTAGGTCTAAATATAACTTCAGCATTTGTAATAAAATTATCCATTCATGAAATAATCAGGCATGTTGCAATCAATTATGCTCCCCAAATTTGGTACGCTGAAATTTGTTTGGTTTGCATTTGTAGAGGGATATTGGTTCGTGAAACTATTGTTGAGTTGCTTGTTGAGAATATATGATAAACAGATCTGACCTGAATGTGGGAGCTGCTGAGACCAAACGGTTTATTGCTCTTCAAAATTGATATATATATATATATATATATATATATATATATATATATATATATATATATATATATATATTCTCATAAAATATTTATTTTGTTATTTTATTTTTTATTTTTATTTTTACATATATATATATATATCATCTAATATTGTTAAAAAATTAATGATTTGAAATTAAAATGATTAAAATATTTTTAATAAGTAGATGTGCAAAATGGAGGATAACAAAAAATAATTTCAAAGTTTTATTTTATTTTTAATTAAAATAAATGTGGTTTTTATTAATGGAGGACTGTTATGTTAGGAATATTTCTGTAAAAACAGTGTTTTAATGGATATATAGAAATAAACATAAATTTGAAGGGAGTATTTATGTAAATTTGAATTTGTTGAAGGTATTTACGAAAAAAAAAATTTTTTAGGGAGAGTGAAAGAAGCGCTTCAACGGTCTTCTACAGTTTGCGACACCTTTTGATCCAAGGTAGTGGAGCACAAACTTCGGTCGAAGGCAGCCGGCCAACTGTGTTGGGTGAGGAGAGCAAAGCCCAATCCACTATAGCCCAGCCGGCCTGGCCTCTTCTTCATTTGATCCCACAGGTTTGATATCGCTTGGACCAGAAATGTCGGGCATCATATACCATCCTATCCTATGTCTGATAAAATTAATATCAGAAGGGGCTACCCTAGGCTTTTCCACTAAATCTCCGAGCTCCGGCCCTTCCGACATGATCCGGCGTCCGAGGAGATAACGCTCATTGTGGGACGAGTGCTTTCGAATTAAACGAGATGCTGTTTTGATGCTCCAGATCCTCTTTATTTGCAATCCAAGGGGTACGAAGTTATTTGTTTTCTTTATGAAGTTCGATATTTCTGACTGTTGTAAAAAGTTGTTGAGCGTTCCTTGCATGATCATCAATTCTCTATGATACTCAGACTCCATCTAACTGTGATTCCCTTTTTGTTACAAGCTTCCCAAAGAGTTTTAGCTCAATGCTCTTTAATATCCTTAGGATGGAAGATATCTTTTTGGCTAGACAGTGGTTTTAGAGTGAAAAATAAATAAATAATGCACGTAGCTTAGTGCTTTTGGGCCTAAAAGATTAAAGCAGCTTAATTGTTTAAAGTTTAAGCACCACTGTTTAACTATCCTTCTCTCTGGGAAAGGAGCTTTGAACCCATTAGCTATTGTAAATTTACAGTTAGTGACAAACCACTATGTGATATCTTATTCTGGTTTGGAGCACTAACTTTATTTTGGGAACATCAAAAGTGAAGGGGCTTCTTCGCCAGAAAAAAAAGCACAAAAAGAGGGGGCCGTAAGGAGCTCCACCAAAGCATTGTATGCAACTTTATATATGTTACTCATCGTATATCTTTCAAGGCCTGTGGCTGAAGGAAGTTTGTAAATAGATTTTAATTTGCTGCATGTTTTTCCAACACGGCAAAAAGAGATCAAGTTGCCGTATCTTGTGGGAGAAGAGGTCTTTTCGTGCATCTTTACTGGTAGATATGATTTGGGACAACTTCCTCGAAACTTGTTGCAGATCCCCAGTTGTAGTTGTCCATCACTTGGTGGTCCTCAACATTGGCTTATGCCTTCCAAGGCTGGGCACCAAGCTTGACCAGGAGGGTGGAATAGAGAATCCAAACAGATCGAAGGCGAGGACCATAACTTAATCATTTCCAATCTTTTCTTTAGATACGCTTGGACTTAAGTAGAAACAAGATAAGATCAAGTGGAGCCACCATACGTCTGTTAGATTTTGATCTATCCTGCAACCAACTGCATGTTATTCTGTCCTCTGATGCTAGGTGGGAAATTTTTTAATCTATAATTCAACTACAACTAGCAGTTTGTTCATGGATTTGATAAGAATGCAGTTGAGCGTCTGCCGTTGTTTACAAACGGTACAACCTAAAAATTGTTTGATCTAGGACCTTGAAGGTTCACACTTCAAAATAAATTGTTATTAGCATGGCAAGTTTTATCTGCCATATACCATGACACTGAGAAGAGATTGACAAATAAAATCTTTCTTTCTCAAAATAAGCTCTTCAATTCTCGGAGGGAAGAAGAAGAACAGAGAGCGTAGAAGGTCTATGCAAGTAGTGGTTTGGTCTAACCATGTATTCTTGACAAGCTCGAAGCAGGATACTTATTTACAATCATGAAAAGCCTACTATTTTTAGCCCCTATTTATCCCCAGAAGGAACCTGATTCCAAGAAAAAATTTAAATTCACCCAGGAGCCTATATCAAAGCCTAGGTGGATAAATTATGCCCGGCACCATATGGTCATGCACCATACCAATCATCTCATCTCCTTTCTATGAATCTCATTTATAATGCGCTTATCTTGGTGATTGGCTGACAGGAAAGAGATGAAATAATTGGTATGGCGCATGGCCATATTAATGCATGCTGTTTATGATATAATTTGCTTAGATAAGAAATCCAGATTTCAATTTTAAAAAGCCTAGTATTTTCAGCTCCAATTTATCTCCAGAAGAAGTCTTGGTTTTGAGAAAAAGTTTCGATTCGCCTAGAAGCCTGTATCAAGGTCTAGATGAGGAAATTATATCCTACACTACAGGTACCATGTGGCCATGCATCCTACCAATCATCCCATCTCTTTCTTATGGACTTCATTTATAATGCACTCGTCTCACAGGAAGGAGATAGAATAATTGGTGTGGTGCATGGCCATATTGGTACATACAATTTGGCTTTTTTTTATTTTTTATTTTCCCTCATAATACTTGACCCCCTCAGCCCCTTTTTTAGGATTCTGGGATCTATCCTCTCTCGCTGGCGCCTTCAGGCGTGTCTGCTGCCAAACTTTGTGAGCGAAGGCTGAATTAGGGGCTGGTGTTAGCCAAGAATATTTTTGGTGGTGAATCACTGTGTGGTCAATTTGAAGAAAAGGCTCGGAAAGCGACCCACGAAGAAGAGGAGGAGGAAGATAGAAGGGTCTGGTGAGAAAACGGGTGGGAGGAAGAGAGGGGTGGTGGGAGGTAGAGAGGGTTCGATGATAAATAAGAGGCCACGGGGATCTATTAAAGGCAGCCTTACCAACTTGCAACACAACTTGCAAACCATCCCACCCTTTATTTCAAGCAGAAACAGTACGCAAGAGGAGGGAGAAAAGAAGAAAAAGGATAAATAAATGAAGCACAGAAGGTTGGCGATGCAAGAAATAGAAAAGTCCCTCAACTTGGCCTTCTTTTAGGAACAAGTTGGGGGTCGTCAAGGACAAGTTGCACAGCGGGCCAGCTGCTGATTCACATCTGCATCTTAATGCAGCATGCATCTCCATGAATAGAATATAGATGGGACAGTGTCAGTTTTTCCATTAAAAATTATAATACGTACGAAGGAATACATTTGCGGATGAAAGATGCATGGCTTGCATTTGAGTAGGAAAGAAAGCCCAACCCATTGTCAGTTCTTAACAGTTTTAGCTACAGTATTATTAGAATGGCTTTGGACCATAGCAAAAATATGGATGAGGTAGGAAGAAGTTTCAGACTTCGTTTTCATAACAATGTCCATATACAATGGTTGTAATTAATCATCAACAATAGTGAGGACATGATATGTGCTGTGTGTGGGCATCGAGTACATACCCCATCATCTCACAATTGCACAAGTTCAAATGGACATTCACTTTTATTCAAATGATTTGGAAAAAGATCTCTCTAGTTCTCTTTGCCAATGAACAGTTAGTGCAAGGACCTGGACTTTCATTTCTAGAAGAAAAAAAAGGGAAAAAAATGCTTGATAAAACGCGTCGACGATCCCCAGAGGGATGTATGAGACGGTTATTATAGGATGCAGGCATAGCAGGGTCCTTGTAGAAATAAACTCCATTAGGCTCTTCACTGAGTCCAAGTGGATACCTTCCTCCCACTCGATTCGTATTCCATTTATAGAGACACTATTACAACAAACTAGTTACAAAGACAAAAAAAGTGTTGGAATGAATCTAGATGGAACAGTGTACTTAGGGCTCAAAACGAACAAGAATAAAAAAATTCAAAAAGATAGAGAGAAAAAAAACAAAACACAGCGTGCACAAGTTTATCCGGTTCGACTGTTCGTCTGTATCTACAAACGAGGATGGAGCAGAGATTCCACTATAACCAAAAGAAGGGGGAATACAAAAACAAAGCTAGCTACCTTTCGGTGAACCCTAACCCCAATGCGTCTCGTCTCACTTGTCTTGCTAAAATGAGAGGCAAAAGATAATGTATATCCAAATGAGTCGAGTCCATACCACAAGAGCTCCACCCTTGCACTTCTAGAAGAGATCAGCAATGGGCATCGGGCTTGGATTTTTTTTTTTTTTTTATATGTATAGATTTGTGAACTAAATCATAAAACGAGATAGATCTCACACTTAACAGTAAGTTATAACAAATCCAAAAAGAAAAGATTACGACAAACCAAAGTAAGACAGTCAGTCAGCTAAGCATCACTGATGACTGATTGAAGATAAGATCCAAGTCTCCTAAGCTATCATTTGGTCGCAAGTGGACAATGGTTATATGTTTTAGAAAAACAATTACATTAATCAATACCCAACAATGTTGGCTGATGCTCATTAAAAAATGTTTTCGGGCCATAGTTTCTTTATCAAATGCACTGGCAAGGTCACATTGCATAGCATGATTGATTTGATAATAGTTTGAGGATAATGAAGTTTAACATTTAAAAAAAAGGCCAATTTGCTGCTTGTAGTATCCACCGATAAGCTTGAACTTATCGTCAACATGCATTACCCCGTATATATGTTCCACATTTGGAGAGCTTGTTTCATCCAAAAAATATTTTTAGACATTTCTTATACTATAATAATGAGAAAGCGATGGTATTAGAGCGTGATATTAAACTAATGCAGATATCATGACCTTTGGAAAATTTCTATGGTAATGCTGGGGAGGCTAACTATGCAGCAAATTGAGAAGCCAACGGTAGCATAATGACTAATTTACTAACAAATGCTCCTTGGAGTGGAAAGGACGGATGTTCTCCAAAACAGCCAGCATGCTTGAGCGAAAAGAGATGACATCCTTTTTTTTTTCTTGTCCTTCTAATCATGGTTCAATGTAACTAGCCAACCCTTCTAATCTTGGCACTTTTCAGCAATAGTTTTATTTTAATACCAACTCATCACACTAACAAACCACTAACTTCATATTTTTTAAGAAAAAAAATATATGATAAAATCATGGTAAGAATGTCACTCTTATTTCAAATCTTAATACAAAAAAAAAAGACTCTAATAATCAAATACACCATCCATTGCAAATAGCGCCTTGGATCACACATTTTATCAAAAAGATAAACCTTGCTTTAAAAGCTGAGTATGAACAAATCTCATACACACACAGAGAAAGAGAGAGAAGGGAGGGGGGACCCTATTCACAATGGTCTGTAATACTTGTATTTATCCTAAAAAAAGGGGGAGGGGGAGGAAACGAAAACAAAAGAAAGAAAAGGGGAAAAGAAGAAAAAGAAGAGAGCTGAGGCTGGTGCTACGCGGTACGACGAAATCGTCGTTTCGCTTCAAGTGGGTGGGCGGGCGCGATAGCCTCCACGCCGAGGGGGAGGAACCCAGGGGGGGAGGAAAAAAAGAGACAAACCATAGAGCTCGCAAGAAAAGGCCCCCCGTTCCAGCACCTAATTACGGGTCTGCTCTCGCGACGGCGCCGCCGCGCCGGGCGAGGTTCTCGGCCGTGCGCGCGAGCGACTGGAGGTTGCACTTGACGATGGTGTCGACGAAGACCCGCGTGTCCTCCCTCGTGTTCCCGGCCGGCACGTCCACCACGTACGATTCCACCACCACCGTCCCCCCGCCGCCAGCGGCGGCCTCGTGGAGGGTGGTCACCGACCGGTAGTTGGCCAGCCGGTGCTCGCCGCCGACGACCCGGAAGCTGAGCACGTGGCGCTCGTCGTCGAGGATCTCGAGACGCTCGGTGCTGGTCACCGCCGGTAGGCCGGAGACCACCCGGACCTCGCGGAGGGTGCCGACGTCGCCGTCGCCGACGAGGACGTGGCAGCTCTTGACGAAGTGCTTGTAGGTCTGTGGCTTGTCGAAGCGGCGGACCACCGACCACACCGTCGGCACGGGTGCGGCGATGGTCTGGACCACGGCCGAGCAGCACTGATGCGGCCCCAGCGCGTGCTCGTGGTGCCGCGCCACCTCCTCGGGCACCGCGTGCGCCGTGCATCGTTCCTCCGCCGCCACCTTGCCGCCGGCTATCGGCCCCTGGGTCATGCCGTTCCCGTTTATGGCCCCGACGCCGGCTGTCGTGCTGAGCCTTTGGCGTTGGACGGAGGACTTCGGAGGAGTGCAAGGCATCACTCAGCAGTTCTAAAGAGAGAGATGGTTATTGGGTGAGTTGGGAAAGGTTTATATATGAGAGAAGCGTTGGGAAAGTATGGCGTTACATGAGATTTATTTATTTAAAGATTTTTATAGCTTACAGGAGATTTATTTAAAGATTTTTATATATTTAAAGGTTTTATTTAAAAAATATTTTTCTAAAGATTTTTTTATAGGGTACTAACCTTGGTTGTAACGCAAATTGAGCAATTGGGCTTTTGTTTGTTGGATTGAAGATTTGGGAGGGTGGATTTTGGTGGTGTTTCCAATGGGCTGTTTTAGTGGTGCGGAAAGTGGGGAGAAAGCGGAGTGGTGGCGCGGGGGAGCTGGGGTTGGTTGGGCAGTGTAGTGGTTAATTAAAATCAGGGTGATTGATGTCTGTGGGTAATAAAATAAGGAGCCAGTTGGTTGATACCCAACTGTCCTTTGGCTGGACGCTTGTGTGATTTCCCACATCACCCTTTGCTTATTTCTGATCTTATATGAATATCCAACTTGTACATTGTTATGCTAAAAATATCACCATGAGTTATAAATTGGCTTTTTTTTTTTGTGCTTGAAGAAGGGGGGCGGGGGACAAGCCAATTCTCGCATAGCAGCCTCCACTAGGCCCCAGGGGGGTGGACAAGCCAATTCTCGCGTAGCAGCCTCCACTAGGCCCCCACTCCGCAAGGAGAATGTTCGATGCGGGCAAAAATGACCGTGTGTTGGACACCCTGGCCGGTTATACTCATATCCTCTCCATCCGTGGGCCCGGCTCGGTTATCCCTCTGAGCTCCGACACGAATACCATGTATGAGTGCGTCACATTTGGTACCACCGAGGCTACCAACAAAACGATACGCCCTTCCAGACCTCATGTCCGAGCAGAGAGCATCCGGTCTCCACAATTTAATCGACGCTCGTGCATTTCAAACTCGAAATCACTTGGTTAGAAGTAAGCCCACGCTCCCATTGGGCTACCACCTCAATGGCAAGTAGCACTTGTTTGCCAATTTGTTCTACTTGGTATGAGCAGTGCTCGCTCTATCTACAAAGCATATAATTGTAAATGGTGGTTTTGAATGTAGATGAACTATTGTGTAGCATTTGTCTTGAACATGCAAACTTCATGAATATTGCTAGGTTATAAAATTCTCGATGGTCGTTGCTGAGATGGCAAAGTTTATTATATTTTCATATATATATATATATATATATATATATATATACTTAGTTGGTGCTTGTGTCACGACATGTAATGAATAATATGAATGAGATGTAATATGCTCATCTCCATTCATGTACTCATCTCCATCCTTTTTTTTATTTAGGTTTCTATTGAAGTATATCTAGTAAAATTCTCTCTCTTTTTGACATCGACCATCCAAAAAGAGAAAAAATTATGTGTGCTAATTGTTATAACTCAATTGTTCTATGATGTGGATGCTTTTGAGTTTATGCAAATGAATCTTTTATATAAATGGATCTTTCAGTGTCATGTGACGCCAACACCAATTGCTTAACTTTTTGGAAAAGGAGCTTGTAATACCAAGGACCAAAAGTAAGCGAACCCTGTATTACTAATGACAATTCTACAATTTGCTAATAAATTATTAAAAGTTCTGAGGTCACAAACTCAAATATTCTAAGCTTAGATAGCACGCTTTGGGCATAATGGATTTTGTAAGAAAATTGCATCAATGGAGAAAAGAGGTGCTTGTTTACAATTTATAGTACACTCCATTTAGCAAAAAGGACAATGATAGTTCGGACAAATCTATGGTCGTCTTCCCTATCTAACCTTGAGGGTTATATATGTCATTCAATTAAGGACTAGCCCCATACAAGTAGGTGATATTTTACGGATTACTAGACAACATGATGCCCATTCCCTAATTTTCTAGCTAAACAAAGTATTAGCAAATGGGTGCCCAACTTGCAGGGCATCGTGAATTGATGTATAAGATAAGAATCGGATTAAGACTAACAACAAAGCATTAGTGGTAAAAGAACAGCTCGAGCTTGACTTGGAACAAGCTTGGTTTGAAACTAAATAAACCAAGCTTGAGATAGTAATTCAAGTTCAAAGATAATTTCAGACCAAACCAGAAAAACATCCAGCTCATTCAAGCTTGGTCCTATAATGCTTGGTTTTTTATAGAGCAACATAATCAATAGGAATTTAGTATTTGTTTTTCTAAATTTTTGTTTTATAATTAATGCTTTAACTAGCATATAATTTGAAGTATGGATCCACTAAAAGTTTATTTAAATTAAAAAAATGAAATCAAGCTATAGTTCGAGTTTGAACCGAGCTTAATTCAAGCTTGAAATAATTTTTTTGGCTTGACCATGGATTTAAGGCTCCTCTTTAGTTTGGGTCAAAATTTGGCTCAAATTCTCGATGAGCTCAAAATAATAATAAATGAATCAAGCTTGAAGGGGCAATTCGAGCACAATACTAATTTCAATCCAAGCACGATCAGACCTAATCTGAGGCTCCGTTCATTTACGCATCCCCCATCCCCTTCCCCTTTTTTTTGTGGTTTTATGGTACAACATTCATTTACACCCCTGGACGGGAGTTAGAGGGAGTAAAAGACAAATGAGAGAAATTCTGTGGACTTCCATGAAAGCTTTTAACCTCAAACTCCTCCCCACATGTGCCGCCGAGTGTGAAACGCGCTGCGACGCTTCCTTTTCTTTAGCCTTTACTTTTATTAGTTTCGTAGTTTTAATTACGCCCACCATCACAATTTTGTCCCTCTCTTTGAAGCAAGTACATGTATACGCGAGATTCGGCGGTATGGTAGACCCCAGGGCTAGCCCGCGGGGGTCGCAAGGCTTTTTTTAAAAGAAAACCAGGTCCTTCGGTCTGCGCCGACGGAGGCGACACTGGATCCGGTCACCGCGAGAGACAGAGCTTTAGCTGTGACCAGCTGTGATGGGAAGGTTTTGGCTTGTGTGATGGATGCCAATAAATATTGCGACCAGTTTCCTAGAAAGCAGTGTGAAGTTGATATTGGATTTTTTTTTTTTTAAGGTAAACCGAAATCATTAAATCAACCTAGGACGTAAGCAACTGAAAGAAAAAAAAATCTAACAATTCAAAACAAAATATCTCACGCCATTGTTAGTGGTGTAAGTTCTGTATGATCATCCAAACTACTGTTCTATTAAATTCTCAATAAATTTGTTTCACTTCAAAAGATAAAAAAATGATCCGATTCTCCAACAACCTTATCTCAAAGAATAACTATAAATTTCTGTAGATGTTGAATCAGTAAGCTACCTAATAATGGTCACTTCAAATAATATTTGACGTCTTCAAAATTTTAGTTACATGCATCATACCTTCCGATGCAGCACGTAATTCAGCGATGAAAACTAAGTATCAAATAATCTAATAATTTTTACCATCATTGTTGCACCACTTGCATTCTTAATGATAAAGCTCATTATTATTTAAAATATTGCCATCAAAATGAGAGGATGGTTTAGCCATGCAAAGCTGTTCATGTTGTACATGGAAAGATGATTAGGAGAATGAATTTTGATGCTCTTCATCTACCGAGATAATTGGGTAGCGAGTTACACTCACTATTGCACCATTTAAATGGGTATTACTTAGTCAATGCAGGGTAGTTAAAATAGCATGTAAAGAAATCGAAACATAGATTGCAGGCGGGTCCATCATTCATTTAAATGACCTACGAGGCCATGATGCCATGGGTCCGGCTTGGAATGTTCTGAGTCCCACTTGTCGTGTCAAATAATTTGTTTGGATAAACCTTTGCAGCGTTCCTGATCGAGGGAAGATGCCGAGTCATGGTCGCCCGTGATGAGAGGAACACTTGGAGATGGAGATTGGACCAGCAACACTATAATTTTGTTTCTTATGATTGTAGACGAGTTGACATCTGGATGATGGTGATCGACAGGCATTCCGAGATGCGATCGAGCTAGCTCTTGTCCAAATAAGTAGCCATTCTCATGATGTTGGAGTTGAGTGAAATGTCCGGCAAGTTTTTAGATATCTATTTAAAATATAAATATTTGTTTTATATTTTTATTTTTTGCGTTTTTGGCATCATGCTTGAAACACAAATTGTAGAGGAAAAATTATTTTAGAGTGCCAATCGAGCCTACTATTTTATGAATCCAATACTAGATTAGAAACTCGCTATTCAATCTGTAATGCACCAATTCTCTTGAGGTTCGGCTTGTAACTTCTGCAGAAAAAAATGGTTTATTCTTTCGCAACTTCAACTATTGAATCATACGATAGCCATATCAAAATTTATGCAAAATAGATAGAAAAAAAAATAGTGTCTTGAGACTTGTGTAAGATATGATGCAACAATTGATGTTGCGATAGAAGCACCCTTAAAATTACGCAATACTGAAACTCATTAGTGCGACAAATAGCATGAAAATGGGAATCTAGTTTCTATTAGGTAATGATGTGTTCATCCTTGTTCTCAAAACAGAAGTTTCCATGAGTCAAGAAGCTGAGGGAAGGGAAACACTTCTTACTATTCTAACTGTAAGAAACCTTTTGTAACAAAACAGTTGTTAAATTTTGTTTATCTGCGCAACCATGGCATGCATCTGATTATTAACTTTATATACATACATACATGCATATATACATATACATACATACATACATATATATATATATATAGTGTCGTCGCTGTCTGGACCAAGTCACGTAGTCGAGTTACTTCCTGCGACTAGGGATCCACCGTCAGTGGAGGTAACCTGTGCCTCCTTTGCGAGGAAACTGGGGAGGGCAAACTTGGGCTAACTCAGCCCAGATTTGTTCAAAAAAATCCCAAGAGTCTAGACTTGGTTATTTTTTACTCTCTTCGTTTGGTCCCTATTAGGGAGAATCCATTGGATGGTTTTTTATTTATTTGTGCCGCGAGAATAGATATATGGTAAGCCAATAAGTCCTCCCCAAATGATATAGATCACCAGCGAACTTTTATCTGGCAACAGAGAAAAAAGTGTTAAGCAGCCTTGCAGGATACAGCCCCAAGTGCGCTTGGCAGTATCTGAGCTGCTCAGAGCTATGTTGTGATTGTTAGGGCCTTCTAAGGAGTATAGCTTGTCTCAGTTGCAGGCAAGAAAGTTTAATCTGTTCCCATCTATTAACATCTTATGTTAAATCTTCATCAAATATCTTGTACAATTACCACCAAGGTTACACATACAGGTAGGTATCAGTACGTAACGACCATACCGCACCACACAGATACTGAACTGATATATGATATAAAAAATATACCGACCCTCGGTATACCAAAATCGGAGAACATACTGAACGTACTGATATTGTAATAAGATGGTACTAATACCGAGACGAAACAATGAACATTGATTACCACCAAAAAAATATCATACAATTTTAGGATTATAACATTTTCATTATGATTACATTTCTGGTTTGCCTATAGTTATATCTAACACCTGCTTAGAGTGGATCCGTTATTGGAAACAACAAATAAGAAAAATCTGTAAAGTGGATGACCTTAAGTACAATATGTAAACTTTTCTCCATAAATATTGGTTTCTGCTAGTACCACATGATATCTTGTTGATACCCAAAAGATAGGAAGGGATGGCATCACTTTCTCGAAGCATGCTTCTCCTTGCATCTGAATTAAACCACTACTACTTCCACCGATTTGTCCTCATAAGCACCGTTCGTTGCCTTTGTCCGAAAGTCTGTCCGCCTCAAATTTCAGCTCTGCTGCCAAAGAAAAGTTTGTAAATGAGATCATTCACGTACATTGGCCTCCTGCCCAACACGAGATGTTGACCACAACATCTCTTCTTGCGCAAAGGAACTGCTGATGAAACTGGGAGAAAAACATGCCTTGGCAGCAAGCAGGTAATGTAACCTTAAGTGCAGGAAAAGAAAAGGTTGAGAACCGCTGAGCCACAGTATTATTGTTTACAATAGCATGATCACATGATGACGTCTACTGAGACCGAATCTAGTTTTAAACAGAGCTAACTTATCAAGTCAGCTGGTTGGAAGCATGAGCTTGGTCATTTCCAATCCTTAAAAAAGGTCAAACAGGGAGAAAAACAAAACCCTCAAGTTATATAAATTCCTTCAAGATTGAAAAATTGAAAGTTTTGAATTTTTTCAAATATGATCATTTTCTTCTCTGTGAGAACTTGGTAGCCCAGGCAGGAAGTGGAAGTAAATGTGAGTTTGGGTGTGGTAAGAAAGGAAGCAAACTGCCAAATAACAAAGATTATGGAAACGCCTATTGTAATGATATCATCGGAACACATCTATTTGATTATTGCATCTTTAAAGAGAAAGTGTAAAGGTTTGAATAGTTAGAAAAATTAATGACAAATATTGTTTGATCAATTTTGATGAAAGAGAGGTAGCATGGAAGACATTTTTATCACACACGGACACCATGAAACAAGAGCCGGAGTGGGAACAAGATTCTGGAGAGGGTGTCCAGCCTGGTTAAGAAATTCCAGATACTTATGTTTGACTAGAAAATCCTGTATGTGTTAAATATTCTTTTATCTTTCAAACAACATAGATGTTGAATAAACTATGACCAAAAAGATGGTTAACCCCCAAATCCTTGCATCCACTTTTTATGTTTGGTAAATATGACATTCTACAGCCATTCTTGTCCATTTTCCATGAATTTATACTGCATAAAAGACCATTCATGAGGAGAAAATAGAAATGCTACCTTATATTCTGATCATAAGTAAAATGAGGCTGATGGCTATGGAAAAATTGGTATCACCACGAAGCAGGATGATACAATCTCCTATTTATAATATTATTGTAGAATGAGATTCCATAATTCATAGATATGAACATGGAACAAACAAATAACTTACTTGTTATAATGGTTAACTCAACTATTTCAACATCCTAGCTTACATGACCGCCAATAATACATAAAACTCTCTCCCGAAGCTTCTGAACAGCCTGCACACAATCAAAATATGTTACAGAGAAACTATATATATTGGAAGCAACTGATGCAAAATCAGAATCGTCTTTTTGAATATTCTAGTTCTCACCCAATATGATACTTTTGCCCATCTCTGAGCAGAGTCTGCTGCTTCCTTGAGATGTAAGCTGCTGGGAAGTTTATAGGAAACACAATATGTAGAATTTTCTGTCGCCTCTGCTACCCAAAGATGATTCATTTGGTCCCTTGCTCGCTTGGCAAGATTAAAGAAGCCAACCTGCAGAGGAAGCATAAGACTTACATTACACAGGAAGATATTCAGTAGCAGCAAACTCGGTAGTCTTGCAAATTTGAAAGGGAACAATATATATACAAATGGCTATTACTGAAGCTGCATGTAAAGAATGTCATCCTTAAGATAGTTGAATACCCAGTACCTAACCCATAATGTCAAAATGACTATAAACATTTAAAACCCATTATATTTTAAGTAATTATATGAAACAACAAAGAAGATGACTACTCAATCATCATATACTAGGAATTTGAAAATCATCCAATTCCAAAGTTTTAAGAGCAATGCCAATATTTCTTTTAGTGTTAGAACGTATGATACTAAAAATCTTCCATACAAACAAATAGCCCATCACATACTGTGCTTCCTGAATAGGTGTGGCTGAAAAGTGCAGATGAATCATTGTCAATCATGGGCGAACAGAAACTGACAGCAAGCAAACGATCATATTGCCCTTCAAACAAAGATTCCGAACTGCATGTGGATCCATCAGTCAGGAAAATCCACTGCTTTTTCTGGCATCCAGATATATAAACGTCTCCCACATGCACGATTACAGCTGCAATATCAAACTCACTGGAAGGAAAATAAGACTAATTTATGAAGGGAGAATGATAGGGGGAGAAAATGGAAAGCAAAATTGCACAACATTCACCTTGCTAGAGGTACCTCACCCAAATTTGACAATGTAATTGATTTGCGAGGGGTGAAAAATGGTCTGCAAAAAACAAATATGACATATCTTTGCTTCTGAAATTTAATCAAAGAAAAATGCAGCATTTGCTTACTCAAATTTATCAGTCTGTATGGCACAGGTTGGTTTCCATACTGTAGAAGATCCTCTAGCTTGTAAGTAAAGGATATTGGTACCAAAGTTCAGTGGCATGAGTCCAGCAACAGAATATATCTTTCCTTCAACAAGATCAACTTTCTGATGCTCAGGAATGACAAATCAAAAAAAAGAATTTCTTTTAGAATGCCTTGTGGAAATAAACTAAGGTAACAGAAGATGCGGGGAAGGGGATCATAATTTAACTGAAGGAATGCAAGTAGATAGACAGTTCGAAAGGGGGTCCAAAATAAGGAATTTGGCAAGTAAAATGACTTCAAAGATGCTCTTATCAACGAGAGGGGATGTGGAAGCTCTGCATGTCAATGTATCAGAAAGACAACAATATATCAATGCATCTCTCTCCCCTTTAACTTTTTTTTATATGGCTTTCTCATTTTTCTTTTTGGTACGTGTTTTATTTTCCCACAGGGTGGAAGAAAAAAATAATAGTAATATGAAGCATAAGGTCTCAACCACACCTGCTTTTCAGTTGGATTCCAGATTGTTATCAAGCCTTCCCTTGGTTGGCACTTTCTGCATGAGCCCTTACTGGTTAATCCCACCACCCTCACTCTCATAAAAGGGGTTACATCCCTGGAATTGAGGCCTGCATCTTCAAAAGATTTCTCAATCTTCTTCTGAATATAAGACTGCCTGAGTGCCTGATGTTGGATGAATCTTCACTCAGTAAAGTTTTTACAAAAAATTATGAAGAAGATTTCTTAAAGCACACCTTTTGCTTTGCCTGATAAGCTGAAAAAGAAATTAGTTGTTCGGAACTCATATCTGCCATTAACACCTCAGGCTCAGCAGCAGCCTCAAGAATCTTTAAAATATTTGCCCCTTCATCGCTATCATTATCATTGTCAAAAACATCCTGTTGCTCAGACATAATATCGTCTACAATTTTTGATCGCCTGAAAATTTATCTTGCAATCAGAAGCTGTATTGGAAAGAGTGCGATTGGGATTACTGTTCTACAGCAAATAAAGCGGGCAAACAAGCAAAAAGAGATGCTGTTCCTTATATCATGAGTAAAGAAATAATCTAGGAAACACATTTTGAATAACCAGGTTGACACCACAATGAGTGAGCAAGGTCGACTACTGTTTTTCCATCCAATAGTAAAAAATGTTGCCACCCTCCCACCAAGCATATTGCCAGAGCATTACCAATTCCAATCAAAAGCAAACATAGCGATAAAGTTACTCTAGCTTATAATTTACCATGCCCATTTATCACTACAATCATTACCATCAAGTTGTCGGATCCTACTTATATTCGTGCATAGAATCAAACGTCAAGACTATGAGAAACAACAGATAGACTTAAATTTGAGAGAATACAAACACTATGAGTTCATTATCTCTAACAAATATTCAATGCAAAGATTTTTAAGCTTCAGCAGTACTAGTCCTATCTGTTTAGGCCGAAATGGATCAGTTTGCATCAAGGGTAAACACAAACTAACCCCTAATTTTAGGTTTTCTTTAGTTTGCTGACTTTTACTTAAATACCTCAAAAATAAAAGGGCCCCCTTCGGCCCTTGCTTTGAACAAAACAGGAGACCGGAGTGGAGCCCTCTTCCGCAGCTTCCCGGCAGCTCTCTGGCCTCCGCCTCCTCCGCGCAGCAGCTCCCCGGCCTTCCGTTGGCTCTCCGCCGGCCTCTCTCGGCCTCCCCCTTCTCTCTCTTTTCCTCTCTCGTTCTCCCTCTCCCCCGCCTCTTCTACTGTGTCGGTACAGGCCCGGCAAGGTGCAGGCCCGTACCAACTCGTGCCACCGGGCAACCAGTACGGTGCTCAGTACCAATTCCGCCGACCCTGGTGTCAACTCTCAATACTTTCCTTTTTTATCTTGGTTAAACAAACAAACGTAAACCTTGATGGTCCAAATGCTTCAAAAAAAATCCTTTCATTGTACTTTGTAGGGATTAAACAAAAAACCAACAAAATACATTACTCTTCTTAGTAGCGACATTTTTGATATAATGTACCGCTCATTTAATTAATTGGCTGCTTAAAACTTAGAAAAAGAAATGCTTAAATTCAGTATAATTGTGAATTCTACTAAACAAATGATGAAGAAAAATATTGGAATGCACTAGACACCAAAAAAGTTTTAAAATTGCAAAATATAATGAATTTTTAAGCATCTAAAGTTCAAACAAGTAAACCATCTATGTTCATGGTACAAAATACCGGTATGTTCTATTAATGTTATTTATATGCAACATGAACTTCATTCTAGACCTACTGAGACCGCACAAATACAGAACTTGTACACCAAAAAAATACTCTAAATGTTGTGAAATAACTTTCTTGGTTTCTTTTGTTTTTTTTCTATTTTTACAATTATCTTATCTTTCCAATTTTTATGACTGGAAAATGGAGCAAAGCTGCCTATTCCAAAACTCGTAAGCCTGACCAAAACCAAAATCCAGTTTTTTCGAAGCTTGATTTAATGTGTAGTCAAACTCTGTCCGTTGGTGGTTTCTATATATCACTCATTATACATGCACTTCTATTCTATCAGGTTACCAACAGCAAAAGCAAAATACCTCTGGTGGTACAGTTGAAGGGCTTTATGTTCCATCCTTTCTGATCCTACAACAGATCCACCATCAGGGAACCTGAATTGCACATTGATGAATTGATACTAGGAAGATAAACATTGTGCTATTCTTGCAAGACAACAAAATTAGGACCAAATCACTATTCACCTCTCCTTATATAAAACAGGATAAATCCTGGTAATCCCAACCAATGTCCTTGGAACTTTACCCCCACCTGCCTTTATGCAGCTAAAAGCCAATGGAGCCCCAAGACCCTTGCCTGGAAATACACATGAAGAAGGCATGCTGAAGAAGGCCACAAAGAACATAACAATAAAAATAATAATAAAGTGCAAACAGATAAACACCAAAACAAGTCTCAAGACTAGTGTCGCAACTGGAAAGTGCATACATAATCCCAATGCATCAGCCCAGTGTGCCCGATACGTCCCGTTACTATGTATCAGTAAACTAACTGTTTTTGATGCCTGAAAAGAAGCAAAAGACAATGATAGGCTCTAACATTCCAAATGTCAATCTTAAATAGTTTATAGAACTTGATAGACAGAATGAACCTCAAGCGGTGAAACAGGTCCAACCCAACCTTGCAAACCAGCACCCCAGATCTGAAAAGGTTTATTTTGTCAAGTGTTGAATGGCTGAAATCTGATAAGAAATAATTAAATAATGTAGAAATATCAATGAACATCCAATGTACCCGAAGCTTCTGGCCAACAAATAGCTTTCCGGTCCGGAGTTGTTTTGACAGTAACACATCTAAGAAAGCATCCAATGAATACCTGCAACAATGAAAAGTTTAGAGCTCCAAAGGAGCTTAGTAATCTTTCACACAAGGCATAACAAAGGCATCCATTCACCATCCATCAGTAAATTCTATTCTCATATTGCGGTTACTTTCAACTGTAATTGAGCTGGTAAGCTTGTTGTTATTCTCATTTGGACCAGTCATATCATCCATTTTACAGATCTCTGTTTCAGAATAATGGATTGCTGAAATACATAGAACCATCATAGAAGAAGGTAATGCATCCCCATCCAGAATTTTCTTTATTGCTGATCTATGGCCATAGTTGACTTCTCTCTCATACCTGACATCCAATGATAGCACAGACATTATTCCCATGCAATTTAAACTTTTGCATGTTGGAATTAGAAGATAGTGCAAGAATTTCACCTGTACTTTAATTCCTCGAGCACATTAGACACCGTTAAGTACTTGCCACTAGCTTGAACCGGATAGCATCGTTCGAGGCTTGCAAGTTTCCAAACAATCCATTTGTAGTGGTTTGCGACCCACCTAAAGGGAAAAATATACAAGAAAAACCAAAATGTAGCATCTAGCTAAACAAAAACTAAGTGAAAAATTAACAATTATCTAATTAGATGCAGGATTGTTTTAAATAATAAGCACATCTCCAAACTTCGCCATATATAGAAGAGCCACAGAAATTGCATTAATCACTATCTCATCCAGGATAGGAACCAATTAATCGAACTTAAGTATGCCCCAGGGGAAGGTGAATGATAATACGTTATGTTTGCCAAAACAAGGTTAAATCAGCTTGAATCTAAAAGTTTGTGCCAAAGTTCATGTGTCTTTGCCTCTCCACAGGTGCCATTAAAGGAGACAGGAAGAATATGAATTTAGGTGTTTGTTCATGTGAAACAGAGGTCAAGGGTTGCTCAAATATAAAACCTAGTCACAAAATTCCCTAAATTTTTGAAAAGAAAATTTAAATTTTCTAGGGAAAGTTGGTGGTACTGCAAGTTATTCTATTTCAAAATCAAAACTAGCACAACCCTAGTTGCCTATAATCAAGGATTACATGACTCTCAAATTCAGGAAGCATGCACATTAAAGAAGTGTCAATATCAGGGACATTGATCAACAAAGGAAATAAATAACTAATAATTTGATGGTGTTGTTCCTTTTTTTCTATAAATGAACTTGGCTGTTGTATGCTAAACATGCCATATGATTTAGAAATAGCAACACGGTGAAACAGCATAAGTTTACCATATAAGCTAGCCCAACCTAAGGTTGGTTTTCATATGATATGGTAGCAATTCAAAATGAGCAATCAAAAAGTGGGTTAGAAGCATCAAAAAGCGAGTGCAGGTGCAAGAACAAGATAATATATCCCCAACTAAAAGATCTTGATACAAAAATACAGATTAAGATGCAGTAGGCAGCCAATGCTGTAACCTTCAATTCATAAATAAAACGAAAGAAAGAAGAACATATGCTGAAAATAGAATAAGAGTATAAGGGTAATATCTGAGAAACAGGGAGGAAGCACAACAAAACAACCATGCTGAAGTCATTGGAACAGCACAGTCGTTTCTCTATAACATATTCTTAAAGATGCTTCCTTGAAAGCTGATTCCTTTCTAGACATATGACAATTAATATATGGCCCTTAAGACAAACTCCCTAGCCCACCATATTTCCATATATGGAGTCCAAAACAGCATCTAGGATCAAACCAAACTTTTTGATTAGAAGCTCTATTTCAAATTTATTGTGGCCCGACAGAGAAAACATTACCCGTCAACTAACATATACCATTGATTATTTATGAATTAGTGTAAACATTTATGTAGATGTCACATCTACTGAATAGTCTGAATTATGAAGATATTTTCAATAATAACATATGAACTATTTTTGTTTTAATGTGTTTCACCGCTGATATTTTCCAAAACTTCTTTAGAATTTTTGTTGTGTTATAAGATTTTGCTCTTAAATATTTTGACGATTTGTATTATGATAACCAAATTTTCAGTAGAAATGGTTGAGAGAGGCAGTAGAAATGGTTGAGAGAGGTAGCTAAAACATAATGCAGTTAGGCTGAAGCTATGAAAAACTTGAAGAAGCTTTGAGCAATAGAGGATCACTATAATTTTAGGTCTGAGCTTTTTTTCTACAACTGGCTAAAACCAAACATCAAACCAAGGTTTTCAGTCTCAGAACCAGGGACCATATAGGTACCTTAGCAGCATGGCTTGGGTGTGTATGGTACACCACCATACTAACACATGATATGCTGCTGGAGTTGGCACAATAGCTTACAGTGCTGTATTGAGCCTCTGTACCATACCAGATCGGTACAGTATGCACCACACCAAGCAGTGCAGGCTGGTACCAAATCCTTGTATCAAATTTCAGCTGCGCTCAGGACAGTATGGAATCTTATTGCTTCAATTTTGGTGATCATTGATCTAGTTTGCAAAACACATAATCAGAATGAAAGAAACTTTTCTTTCAAATTAGGACCATAGAACTACAATGATATACAGGTGAAATTTTAAAAAGATCAGCAGAACATACTCTTTAGTTGCACTTAATAATGAAGCACCAGACTGAAGCAGCATATTTTGAAAGGCTTCTGGCCCAATTTCATAGCCACCAGATTCATCACGAAATCTGTATTGCAGTGCATTATCTGCATTCATGTGTTTCACTTCATCTGGTAGATGTGCCAGCTGAATAAAAATACAGGTCAATATACTGACAGATAAATACAATATATAAATAAAAAGGAACTTCTAATCAGAGAATCAAATACCATGTTTTGCTGACTAGTGCATTTGCCAAAGAAATCCTTAATATTCTTTCGCTTAAATTGAAATGGATAATGAGAGGACACCCTCACTCTGCGACAGCAATTTTCTGACATGGATGTATCTACAAGAAGTAGGTCAATTAATATACTGCAAAAATATGGTAACCATACTTTCAATAACATTGCACCAATTACCAGTAGCCAAGGAAGAGATGCTGCCATTTAAAGGAGCAGTGAACCTGAATGAAAGCTAGCAAGAACACATCATAAGTACAATGACACATTGGAAATATGATACTGCATGAAATTACAAAAAAAGAAATGGAAGTCAAACAAACCTAGAACTACGTGGCCTTTTAAATGGAGAGACAGAGCTTCTCCTTCTGAGCCTTTTCTTTTCGCTGGAAAGCCGATTTATATTTGCATGATCCAAACTAATGTTATTTGAAATATCAACCAGTGTTCCACCTGATGGTCTGCATTCTGGAACCATTTTCACAAAGTCAATGACGGTATGAGTTACATATAGGTCTTTGTTTGAAGCCTTTGCATGTGAGACTTTTTACCATTTGAATGATGAAAGTTCTCCACAACAAACTTACCGATATTCACTTGATCTAGCATAACACCCAGAGAATTGGTACCCTGAAGGGGATGTGATGACGCCTTTTGATTGGCAAATGATTGTATGCAAGGTAAGGGTTCTGACACAGATTTGCACTTTCCAGCATTTTGGTGCACAGACGAGATGTTTTCTTTATTCCAAAAAGTCCTGCCACAATCGCTCTCATCTTTAGGAACCAAGATAAATGGTTGATCTGCTTTCTCATCATTCTGTAGAACTTCAGAGTCTGAATCAACAAGAAGGCTCCTTGCACGCTGTAATGCATCACTAGAAATCTGTATAGATCTTCCACCTGCAGTGTGGAATTTAATATGCATCTGGGTAGAATTAGATGAATGCAATTCAAACCCCAGAGGATTTTGAAGTGAATCTTTAGCCAACTGGTTTCTTGATAAGGAAAAATCCTTTGAATATCTTTGGACTGATTGTGCATCCATGGGGTCAATTCTAATTGAGCCAGTATTACCAGAATTCACATCCCATTTGAGCTTCACATGTGGATTTTCCCTCGGAGTAGTTATCCTGGCATCCAAATGATCCATTGCAAGCTCGAAACATTGTATAGAAGGGTCATTATGCCCCTCCAAACCCAGCAAAGCAGAAGCCCTAAGAAGACCAGAAGAAGATAAATTTACAGTTTTACCAGAGCCTGTCTGGAAAAGGGAATCAGAGAAACTGGAGTTTCCATCCACTGTATGTTTGTGCAGCAGGTCTGCAAATTGAAATTTAGAGATTAACAAAATCCGACAATCAGATAAAAGAAATATATGTGCTAAAAATAATTGATCATTGGCATTTATCCATACATACAAATCCTTTTTCATGAAGACATGAGAAATATGTAACAAGCACACAGCATAGTTATTATGCTTGTGGCCAATGCGTTGGAATGCCAAGGTAAAGGTAATCCACGTTGATTGACTTAACTGATATAATGATATTTGATTGAACAAGAACTTGTCCATTGATATAGTTGCGTGGTAACAGATCACTACAAGGCTTCACTCAAGGTGTCAAAGCTCAACCATGCCATACCAGACCCTGTCTCATGCCATAACAAATAAATCAACCTCCACTGATACAGGAGTATCATCCAGATCTGTGAACCATGGGTAGATATGAAGGCCCATATCTCGTACCACACACGTATGAATGATATGGGGGCAAACCTACGGGATTTGAAACCTTGGTTGAAATTTAAATCCCTGCTGCTTAGATCATTCTCGGATATAAGTAATGATGTTATAATGAACAAGCATATAACATAGCAAATGTTCGCAAATAAATTAACATCGTTGATTGGATCATCTTGACAAAATTGTTGCAAAAACAAATAGGACAAAAATTTGCTGTATGTGGAACTACATTATAGGACAACACTTGTCTTAGTATCTATTGTGCATTCTGTCATTCATTTTAAGCATTTGGACATAGATCATGCATTAGTCATTACACAGCTTCCATGAAAGCATCTATTACCGTGGTGTCTTACTGATAAGGTATGAGCCATAGTCTGTTGTACGGGTCAGTACGGACCGGTACGGTACAGCTACATTTTTCAGTTCCGACCATTCACAATCTATACCGGTCGGTACC
Source organism: Phoenix dactylifera (assembly GCF_009389715.1). Lineage (NCBI taxonomy): Eukaryota > Viridiplantae > Streptophyta > Magnoliopsida > Arecales > Arecaceae > Phoenix > Phoenix dactylifera. The sequence goes on along the minus strand of NC_052404.1, from coordinate 9,427,030 downwards.
GGTACGTACCAAACCGGTACCGGCTCGAACCGACCGGCCCGTACCGGCTTCAAATTTTTTTTGGCTTTTGGCCCGAACCAGCCAAACCGGTACAGTACCGTTCGGTTTGGTACGGTACCGGTATCGTACCAGTACCGGCGCCCACTGGTATGTCGGTACGGTTAGTACGGCGGACCTTACTATTGATTCCACTACTAGGGGACCTTCATAAAAAGTTTAGGTACCAACAACTGCAATCAGCTCAACTATTGTCAATTACCTAAGTTGGAATAAATCATATTACTGTCCTATGCAATTTAGTTTCATCGGAATAAATAACTAAAAAGCATCATCAAAATCTAACAAGTTACGAACTTATGTCTCAGCCAACAAGAAAAGCTAAAAGAATTGTTCTTCTAGCATTTTTTACATCACCAAACTAACATAAGGGATAAGCAAATAATCTCTCTACATGGGTTTTTTGGACATCCCCAAAAGTTGTTAGAGTAAGAAGGCTTTTCAACATTCCATGTGGTACTCCTTATATGGTTCTGTAACACCGCTGCTACGGTAACATTGCAAAGGCACTTCATATAATATATAGCTAATTTTCACCATCGCATGTGCAGGTTGATACGAAAGAGGTAATTCACCTTGAAGAATATCAAGCATTATTTTGAAAAAGAAATAACAGAAACCAATACAGGCCCACATAATGATGTTAGTGCCATGTTCATCAATGTGTCACGTGCATTGTTGGCAACAAATGGGCATGCACCTCATCATAGCAAATAGTATTTATTTATGCAAGGTCATGCAACAGATAGCGATTTGCAACAATAGTTGGTATTGCATTTAGTGGTGCAGGTTAGTTGGGGAATTCTGTTGTTTTTGTCATTAGCATTGTAAAATTGTTGATTTGACATCCAACCATACATAGGGAAATCTTTGCACTTCTTGGTTTTCTTTCTATCCTTCCCTTAATAGCACAGAGAAAGAGCAGAAGATAGGTTGAGTATGGACAATACAACAATAAGATGCAACCACCAAGATATATTGATTGCTCATTGCTAAGTCTTTTCAGCCACGCAAAATGATAATGGTCTAGAATCATATTCAGCAAAGAAGATTCAAGAAATATATACAATTCTATTATATGCACTTAGCACAAAAAGGTTGAATTGCTTTCAAGTCAACTCGGAATAAGAAAAAAAAAAAGAACTAATATGCACAGAACAAAGAAAAACAGATCAAAATTAATCACCTCTTTCCAAATTATGTCCATCTTGAAGAACAGACTGTGCTTTTTTAATAGAAGGCGGTTTTAGTAATACAGACCTCCCAGATTCAGTGCAAACATAGTAGCACCATCATTATTGCTACCAACTTGAAGAGGGTTCAAAGATTCCAAAGTCAGGGGAAAAATACAGGTACCAAACAGTGAATGGCTTATCAATTGAGAGAGCAGAGAATATGTAAAAGAAATTATTTTCAAATATTTTATGAACCTACGAACATGATATATTTATGATCCTGCACTTTGAGAACTTTAGAGTATAGCAACTATGGTTTATAATCTGCTTGCAGAACATTAACAATTGGCCCATAGGAGTATGCATGCTCATAGGTGGGATAAAGTGTTGAATACTTAAATTACAAGGCCTGAAAGAGTGCAGGTTACCTTGTAACATCACCATCCAACTATAAAGCAGTATCTAGCTTTCTCATGCCAATTGGATTATGCCAGTTGACACTCCTGGGAAGTAGTGCTGGAGATTTGAGGAGGGAAAAGAAACCATACTTAGGGGAATAATGTAAGGTATTTGAGATCGCAAGGCCCAGATGATGGTCAAGGTTCACATATGTGTAACAAATGTACAGAAAAAAAATCTAGCGTGGAGAAAAGCGCAGGGTTAGGCTTCAGGTTAACGTAATTTGGGGATGACCAATAAAAATGGTGAACAATTTCATATACCTGAAGATAACGACTTCGTTGGCTATATACAGAGAGATTAGGACGTTGTTGGTGAATGTTTTTTCTTGAGCACACCGCAGAACAGGTAATGCACAATATGAAATATGAATCTTTCCTTTATTACTTGATGGTTATAAATGCTAGATGTGAAACTTTTCTGACTTGTCACATACAATGCACTAATCAAGTATATCATACACCAATGTTCGCACTTTACCGGCATCCTTATGGGGTATATGAATGCACTAATCAAGTATATGAATATATGGGGTAAATAATGTGCACTCACATGCATACCTCATTTAAAGTTTCAGATCAAGTTTGCACTGTTCTATTTCAAATGACAAAAGATTCCAAGGATTTGTTTGACCAAATTTGGTTTTGAGAGACACGCAAATAGCAACTAAGAAAGATACCATTTCAAAATACAGAAATAAAGGGCAAAAGCAAATAGACAAGAATTAATTAAAATAAAAGATGAAAAACTGACAATTTACCTTTCTTAATATTTTCTCCTTCAAGAACAGCAGTTGCCTTCCTGATTGAAGACTGACTCACCATAACTGACTTTCCCGATCCAGTACAAAACATTGGAAAACCCCCATCACTGCCACCACCCTCCAAAACTGTTGCAGCTCCTAAATGCAAATAACACATATATGTAAAGAGACAGTGTGAATGCAGCATTAATTAATGAACTGTACCCAAAATTATTTTAGCACGTTTCCATTTAAGAAAAAAATAAAGAACAATGGAAGCAATCATGTCATAAAATATATTCTTATTGAATTTATTGAGATGTGCCCAACAAGAAAAATAGAGAAAAGAAATTTAATGTTTTATGATTTCTAAAAGATATGTAAAATCTTACAGATTATGTTTATTTTCATCTATAACCAATTCAGAATTTTTTGACAAAATATCATAATGTGTTGCTTTAAAATTTAAAAAATAAAATAAAATTCTGCTGGCACCACAGACAAACTTAAAGTTCCTCTAGATGCATTTATCATTTTAATTCCAACATACACGAGCAATAATTAAAAGAAAGCAGGGACACTCTTGGTAATTAAACATCAGCAATATATAAATAAAGGGCAAGAAGTGGTTAAAATCAGAGTACACAAAGAAGAGGAGCAACAGAGTCACCTTTGTTCGTACCCACTGCTTCAAGAACAGCTGATGCTTTCCTGATAGAAGACTGCCTCACTCTAACTGACTTCCCAGAACCAGTATGAAACATTGGAAGGTGCTCCGCACCCCCATCCTCTAAACTTATTTTAGATCCTAAGATAAAAATGTATATCAACATAAGCCGATGAACAAAAGGCATGATTCATTTGTGAACTACTCCTAGAACTTTTCGCTATTGGATAATGAAAACAATAAAAAAAGAAGCAAGATTTACCTTTCTCCATATCCACTCCTTCAAGAACAGCTGCTGCCTTCCTCATAGAAGACTCTTTCACGGTAACCGACTTCCCATAACCAGTACGAAACATTGGAAAGCCCTCTGCACCGCCACCATCCTCTGAATGAAAAAAAATAAGGTTTTATAACTATAAATAAGAAGAGGCACGATTTATTTGTGAACTTCTCCCAATCTTTTTCTTCATTGATTGAAAAAGGAGAAAAAGAAATAAAAGAAAGAATGCTGGCAAGCGGACCCATAATAATTAAAAAACAAAAATTTTACGACTCGATGGTGCATTTTATCTAAGAATTTACATAAGAACTGTTGATCTACCTCTATCGGTAGCATCTCCTCCTTCAAGAAAAGAACTTGCCTTCCGAATCGAACTCTCACTCACCGAAACGGATCGTCCCAATCCCGTACGGAACATCGGCACTCCACAACGAGCCCCATCACCACCTTCTATGACCTTCTGACGCGCTGGGGAAAAAAATAATCACAAAGAATCACGACGAATGGCGGGAGAACGCCTTTTCTCAAAGATTAAATGGGTAAAAATACCTTGGATCACGAGATCTTCCATGGATGGGAGGCGAGAATCGGGGTGGTTCTCCTCGCCAAGAACAAGGGTTTCAGGCGGCGGCTGTTCCGGCCGGCGCCCGGGATCTCCGCCTGCTGCGCTCCACCGGAAGTGGCCGCCGGCAGTCGGAAGAATCTGCCACGTCAATCGATCCCGCGACGTCGGCATGTGCCTTTTTTTCCGTAAGGAAAGAAAGTGAGGAAGGATGAGAAATTCTGCGGTGCGAAGGAGTGAAAGGGGAGGGAAGAGAGGCGGGAAGATGGAAAGTTCTAAAATAGAGTCGGTGCCGCCTCCAGAAGGGCGAACGCCAGTAAAAGAACGCAACGCCTCCGGACCCCGGTGCTCATTTGTTGAGAAGCCCCGGACCCGGCAATTTTTTTTAAGGTATATTCGGGTTATCATTTGGATGATTTAGCTAAAAATTTTATTAGATTTATGAATTACAACCATCGAATTATGAATTGGGTGAGATCTATATTCATAAACATTCAAAAATAATTTTGAAGTGAACTGACTATAAAATCTCGATAATTTTTTTTTTTTTATCTCTATAAATTTCACACCAGCCTACACTGAAGTTATTCCTGTATACTTATATGAATGTAGGCCACAGCTGGTAATCCTACAATTTTTTTGATTATACTTTCAACCTATAAATTTAATAAAATTTTTAGCTTAACCATCCAAACAAGTTCTTAAGGATATTTTTTTTCCCAATGGATGAAACAATAAAGGAAAAATGGAAATGAACTCCCATTTCATGATGCATCAAAGTGGTAGCTTCAAAATCAGCATTAACTCCAATTCTCACTGGTTCACGTTTAATATCTTGTGAAAGTTTCTATAGTCCGGCACACTGCGATCCTGAGACTAGTTCATATCTACTTCTATGGCCAATTGCGGTTTTTTTTTTTTTTGAAATAATACTTCTGCGACAAAGTTAAACTAGTGTTTCATTTTTATTTCTATGACCAAAAAAACAGTCTCTTTCCGAGACTGTTTTTAAAAAAAAATCCTCTTGCCGCGAGTTTCAACAAAGTTTCTGGTATGTTGGATTGCCGTAACTGAGAAATCCAGCGAGTTTCAACTAGACCAAGCACGTCGTCTGCTGACACTAGTCAATATTTAGCAAAATTTTTATGGGAAATTTCAACGAGTTTGAGCACGTCCCACTTGCTAAGATTAATTCATGCTTTACAAAAGATAAATTAATGTTGGTTGCAAGTTTCACATAGTTCCAGCATGCTACAACCGAGACTGCCATCATAAATCTCTTCAATCTTCTGTTTTACCAGTTACATTGCACCCTGCAATCTTCAGTTGTGTCAGTTATGCTGCACAGTTACTAAAGAATCTAGATGCAGGATAGATTCTTAAAAGGTTCTTGATCATGTTAGAGACCACTAAGTGGGTATTGACATGAAGCAATGTTCAGGATCAAGAATTGAAGCACAATATAGACCTCCCTATCTCTCTCTCAAAAACAAAACAAAACAAAACAAAAAAAACAAAAATATACACAGGCAGGGGCAGGTTTTAAAGGGTGCTCCTGTCTGGTTTCGGAAAACACACAGTAATTCCCCTTGCTCCGTGATAGTCAATTTCAGCAATATTGTGTTTTGCACCAGACGGAAACAGATAAAGATCAATACCATTTCATAGGGAGAAAATGCCACAACAAGAACTTTAAGGCAATGGATTCCCAGCATTGATCATATGAAGACCTATCACATCTGAATTAAGGGCAAGGATCCAATGGCTCCAGGAGATATCTAGTTTCAGCAACAGTCTTGAAAGTATTTCAGCCTGCTTGTAGAAAGTGACTGGGCTTCCATTGCCAGAGTCAAAGTTCATGAGTGACCTCCTCTGGAGTCATCACTTTCAAAAGATTGTCAACTAAAAAGTTTGGATTGGCAGGGGGCAAAAAGATAAATAAGCTTGGCACGAGGGACATGATTTTTGCCTCTTCCTGAGCCTGTTGTAATCAGCAATATGGTCCCAATTTTATTGGATGTCCTGAAGACACAAGCATGATTTGATATGTCAATAATTTTAAGATTCTGTCACCCTATTTAATTGTCCCAAAATTTAAAGATTTGGGATCCATCAAAACCTATTCATCATGAGTACAAACAGTCAAAGTAAAGCCTAGTATCAAACATAAAAATCATTTCTTTCTTTTTGGTACAAATTAAAATCATTTGTTCAGCTAGCACTTAACATCTCCAAATTGAATTCGTGAAATATGTCCAAGTCGAAATTTGTATCCGGCGAAGAATATGAAACCATGGAGTTGTTGCCAAACAGGTTTCCTCATTCCATTGCACCTGAACAAAATATCCAGTGACGTGTGTAAGCCAGTGAAGTCATCACGGTTCTCATAAAGAATGCATTAATTTCCCTACACTTGGAAATAGTTGTTTTGAAACAGTAAAAATAGATTCATGCAGCGAATACTAGATTCATTCTAATGGCTGATGTAAAGTCACGTACCTGTTGATTCTGCAAGATAACCGGTTGTTCTCCTATTTGTGATAAGTTATTGGTCCTTCATGCCTACTTCTACCAGTGTAGAGTTTAGTAAAATATTTTTGCAATAATATAAAATTAAAAAGTGAGGTTTACAGAATGAAACTGCAAGAACTATTATTCAACTTGCAGTACTACTTTTCCATCAGTATACTTCCTTTCCGGGTGGAAAATGACAAGGTGATATTCTCACAACTAGAGACAAAACTTATATCAAGTTGCACAATCCTCAGTCTGGAAACATCCAAGAAATTAATCATGTTTCTTTATCATCTGGAAGGTCTTTCTCTGATCTTCCTCCACCAGCTCCCTCAGAAGCTCATCATCAATATCATCAGCCTGCCTCGAAGAACTGTACTCAATGTACTGGCCAATGAAAATCATCTTTGACATCCAGCCCTTCCGTGCATTACTTTCATACTTGCCCTCTTCCCATGTCCCTGATGCCAATAGCAGATAAACGTACACCACTCTCTCCTGACCTGGCCTGAATGCTCGAGCGATTGCTTGCCTTGTCTTTGAGTGATTCCACTCTGAGTCCAACATAACCAACCTTGATGCTGCTGTCAAACTGATGCCTTCAGCACAAGCAGTGGTTGATGCAAGCAAAACCTTGCTTTTTCCTTTAACGTCTCCGTTGAACTTATCCATGATTTTTGCACGCGTAGACAGCTCTTGATCGCCTCGAAGCACCAAGACTTCTTCTTCCCTATGCCATCCAAAAACTAGCTCAAAATACTCTACGAGCAGGTTTATAGGAGAGATATTGTGACAGAAAATCAGAACTCGCTCCCCTCTGCTAGCGGACTTGTGCACAAGATCTATTACGAACTTAACTTTAGGACCACACATGTAGTTTTCTTTACAAGCATCAATATTCTTTAACTCCTCTGCACTGAAATAATTATCTACACCTGCTATTGCTTTTATCAGACATGGGTGGATAGAACCAACTGTGATTAGTGACTCCAGCTCAAGTGGGCACCTTTTATGTGTTACTGAGTTTTGCAGTTTCGTTAAAATTTGTTGCTGGAGATCTGTTGAAGACAACAGGAGAGTGTAGATTTGCAACCCAGGAAGCATGTTTGATATTTCGCCTTCATGAACGTCAACAAATCTGCTCGTGATTCTGTTTAACAAATCTAAACCTTGCTTTCTATCATCTTCTTCACTTGATTCAATTTTTTGGCCAACTTTTTCTACAAAAAGTTTTCTAGCTAGTCTTTCTTCACGATTTATTTTCTTTCCTCGCTTGTGCTTTCTGCTATGGAAAATATTGACCATATGTGGATCCAATTCACTTATAGCATCATGAATAAAGTGAGGTCTTGCTAAAGATAGGGTGTTGAAATATTCCTCAAAGTTGTTTTGAAATAATGTTCCAGATAGAAGAATTCTGTATTCAGTCTTCACTTTCATCAGAAGCTTTCTCAACTTGGAGTTTGTGCTTCTTGGGTTGTGACCTTCATCTAGAATCAAAAGCCCTGGGCTTTTCTGCAACACACCTGCCATGAACTTCCTATATTCAACATTTGAATCTTCTTTTGCCATGGAGAAAAAAGATGAGTAATTCATAAGAAGAATGCTCGGTTCTTCGTGCCACTTCCTTAACTTTTCTAGACAACTCATAATGTACATCATTTTTCTGTTTGGCCTGCGAGCATCTATAGAAAACATTCTAATTTTGCAGGCTGACAATTCTTTCCCATAGCATTCTTCCCGATGAATCAGGTATAGAGGAATTGAAACCTCCCATTTCTGAAACTCTCTGCACCAGGTATGAACTGCTGTCTTGGGAGCAAGCACTAGAGGTCGGCTTCGAGGAAATAGTTTCAAGTAGCTGACAAGAAATGAGATTATCAGCAGTGTTTTTCCTGACCCAGGAGAATGCGAGATCACACAGCCACCAGTTTTGCCTGACTGATGATTCATCTCTTCTGGCTTCAAAGATCCAGCAACGTTCCTCCATATAAATTCAAAAGCTCTCTTCTGGTGAGGATGTAATTTAGACCTAAAATCAGGTATTAAAGTCCATATATTGTCACACCCTTCTGACAATGAAATGTCCCATGAGGAAATAGCCTTACTTAAAGGATCCGATTCCAAATCATATAGCCCCAAGAAGCCAAGTTTCTTTACACCAAATTTCTCCTTGCAAGTGACCGAATAATCACCCTGAAACAACATGAGATAAACATGGAAGGAATTATGCATGAATAAGATGTGGCACGAAAATCATCAAAGGAATCATGACTGCTAGCTTTGAAGCTTACAAATGGTGGTGAAACATATCTTATTTCAGTGCATATAAAGTTGCATAACCGACAAATAACTCCAATATCCTCCTTCAGCATGTAATCATGACGGCACTGTGGCTGCTCTGGATCTCTCATTGAACTGTTGGTGGTGCCATCAAGAAATTTCGAGTCCAATACCTGAAAATTCCCCAATGTCTTTATTAAAGTAAATAAAAAAAATGAACATAAGTTTTTATAGCAAAAAGATTAATGGTTATTTAGCTTTTCATGGAAATGTTAACAGTTCTGCCATATTTCATTCTGTTGTGGGTTAATAAAGGCAATAATATATAAGGACCAATGTGTCAACCAAAGTAAAATAAATATTATCCTCGAAACAACAAGACAACCAGAATACATATACACCATTAGTGATATTTCTCAGCTATTACCTTTCACTCGGTATGTAAAGAACTGGTTTCAGAAAAAATCAACTCATGACTCACAATAATTTTATAGCAAGATATTCATTATTCATTATTCTCATTTATGATTTAAGTGTATTGATAATGCAAGAAATCAATAACACAATACATTTAGAAGCAAGAAACTTTTCTTTTTTTGCGCCATACGTTTCACTGCAGAGTCTTTCTGCCATCTAAAATTTTCTCGTTAGGTGCTCTTTCAAATATAACACAATATAAAGACACTACATCAAGAAAAACTATAATATTTTGAAAAACTTGATTGTACCCGCTTTTGTTCAAGAAGGGTGAGTGTAGTTAATGATTGTTCCATTTCTTTCCACAAGTCTTCATGCTCTTGATTCTGATGTTGAGTATCAACTGATGGTGTCCACCTAAAATATGGCGGTTCTTCTGGGAAGTTTGTTGGTTTATGTGTTGGCCACTGAACAACAGGTTCAATGTTTCCTTCAGTTTCACATTTGATGTTCCCCATGCACTGTTCAATCAAATGTTTGCACTCGGCTGCACTTAATAATTTCTTTCTGGTTGAACCCCTTTTCATATATGGCTGGGAAGAGAGATGGTCAAATTTATTAGATAATGAGGAGATAATTCCTCTTCGAACTCTTTTGCATAAGTCTTTCAGTTTCATTTTATTTTGGACCAGAGAATGATGCGAATGAATTTTCATACTCTTCCCCTCAGATATGTTCATTTGCTGCACAGTTGCAGCAGTTCGTTCTTCTCCAGTGGACAGACCAGATCTCGAAGAATAAGGAGTTGGTGTTTCATCTTGGTCCATTCTGTTCATTTCACATGTCACATTTCTCATAGAGCAACGATCAAAATTTGGTGAAGAATAACTACTAAATCGATCTGGCTGTAACTTGCGACGTTTAGAATGCCTCAAATTCATGTGATCATATAAAATCTCAACATCTGAATCATTGTCTGCATCACTATCATTTATATCCATCTCAATGGTTCTCTCGGGAACAGGCATTTCCTTATGTGTCCCCAGGACAAAAGTTTCAACCTTAGGTCGCAGATATTCATTGCATCTTTGAAAACAGATGACCTTTATGCTCTTATCAGAGCTTCGAGACACTACATCACTATCACCATCTGATTGAACATCAGTTGTACTGGGTCTTCCATCACTGTAAAGAATATAGTAAACTATCTTGTTTTGCACCAACTTCAAGTCAAAATCCATTCTTTTCAATGTAGATAATACAAGCAACCATGAAATTTCAGAAGAAAATGCGTCATTGAGAAGTTTACTTTTACTTGAAGAGATACAATCCTCGGTAGAATTCCATTGGTGGCATCCATTTTCACAAGGCTCATTTTTTAGCTTTTGAAGTATGGCAATATTATCAATTGTAACTACCTCAGCCACTCTTTCATTTGTGCTCCTTTTCATGCTGGTTGGGGAATTACTCTTGCAATAGATCACAGAAAATAAGCAGGCACATCGATTAACATGAGGAGTTCTTTTGATTGAGATAATTTTGGCATCATGCCATGAGAGCAACTGCAGGAAAGAGAGATATTTAAAAAAATAATATTCAGATTTAAAGAAAGTGCATATATCTATTGTCACACTCATGTATTAGCAGTTTATTATTATATGTAAACTGTTATCATGTCAGAAAAACATATAATTTGGTAAATCATAATAGTAGAATGCAAGATTCTGCCCAATAAAGATCCTGCAAGTCAGGTTGATACAAAGAGGCAACTACAAACAGACAGATTTGATTTAATTTATCAGGTGGAAATAAACATGCAATGATCATATGCACCACCAAATCATTTAATCTACAATCTACTTAAAGCTATGATAAGGTGGCATACAGGTGTCTGTAGTTCTTCATCAGAACTCGTCGCAATTGGATGAGCTGAAAGTACGCACACATCTATACCAGCCTTCAGGAAATGCGAGCAATCAAATGAGCTTGCTTTTCTAGACCGCATACGTAGACAATCACCAGTGATTTGATCCTCTAGCATAGATCCTCCGTGATTAAATTGAACAAAAATGCTTCCACTCTTGATGCTTACATGCTGGGTTCCATGCCAAGACCCATGATAAAATGCCTCAAAAGCTGCAAGTGAGCATTATATATACAAGAGATCAAACAGATTGTTCAATAGAAACACACAGAAATATGAAAGTTTTTTATTTTTTAAATAATAGTACAGATACTCAGAAGTTATGAAGGTTAAAAGCATTAAAACTGCAAATCAGAATCCTAGAGTCCAGTATGTTGCTAAATGTGAGTCAAAAGTGTTTTCTAGACATATCTAGTCCATTCACTAGAACCATTTAAATTTTAAGGAAATTCAAATTGAAGTCAAACAGCCAATCTAAAGTTCAAATATCCTTGGAAAATTATGAACACTTTTTCCTTCTTACGAGTTGCATCAATAGGATGGCTGCAGCGAGAAGTTGGTCCTTTCAGCATAATGGTGAGAAATGTCAATTGAAGCTTAACTCAACCAATCACACCTGTGAGACGAGAAGGTAGTTCAAATAAATGAGCAGTCACGAAAATCCAAATTTCCATTTTGAATAGAAATTATTAAAATAGGTTAATACAAGTTATGCATGGCAATTATTTGCATGGACGCAAAACTAGGATGAATAGGCATATCTATGTTCTAAGCATCCTATAGCTAATATCTAATTAGTCAATAATTGAAGAATAATGACACATAAAACTGAAGTCAACTGGCAGGGATGGGCTAAGCATGCTTTTAAAAGGTAACCCTGAATACCCGACCCTCCAGATTCTTAGGAAACTGATAACTAAATATATACATAGATATCCACGTACTATTATTTTTGAGCAAAACTACTAAACATATTTTACTACATAGAATGCTGATATTTGTCTCCGGCCTGATTCATGAATGGTTCAGTATGGGGCTGAATCTGATTCACTGGAATGGGGGCATGAGGTCGGCGGACTATCATTTTTCTTTTTTTTTCTTCTTATTAGTACAAAGCAATACATCAACTTTTTTACTAAATGAGAGTTGGACTTGGCTTCAATCAAGTAGATCTCCACTCAGATCTAGTCAGGTCTAGATCAAATAATGGAGATCTCGCATCAATGATCTTACTCGTTGGATATAATCTACTACCTCCAAATTGTTTGCATGCCAAAAAGCATGTAATTTGAAGACCCCTAGCCAAATGTAGCAAGTGGTCAAAAAATTGGATAGTTCAAACAGCACGAAATAATGCATTCTTTTTACCACTTGATGCATAGACCTGGAGTCTCCAAATCACGTGATTTTTTATTTGTAAACATTTTAAAGGTAATAGATCACATCCAACAACTCGAATCGTCGATGTGGGACTCCCATCGTCCGATCTAGACCTAATCAGATCTGAGTGAAGATCTACTTGAGTGTAGCCAAGTTTTACTCTACTAAACAATGTATCTAGATTTCTCAAAAAAAAAAAAATCAATGGTTTTGAAAGTTCTATGTGTTGAGAAATATCGGATTTGTCTATTTGTTACTTTGTTAATAAAATCAACATATTACACAAGAGAACTTAAATAGATTCTCATTCTATTATGATGAAAAATATTAACATATGTACAATATAGCAAGTTTGTAAACATCCTTCACCTCCTATGCACAACTGAAGTATGCATTCTAGTCTAAAAAGAAAAAGTTTTCATTCTGCGTAACTCTAATTTTATAATTAAAAAGAATTCTAGTGGGCCGAATGAACATGGGCCCCACCCTGTAATCGGAAAGAAAAGGTACAATTAAAGATGAACAATAATGTTAAAAGAAAAAAAAAATGAGTCAAGCAAATTTTGTTCTCTAGAATGATAAAGTACAGATTAAAAATTAAAAAAAAAAAAATCTAATGGACCATGGAAAAAAGAAATGTTTTTAAAATCGACCTGTCAGATTGGTCCAATCGGCTGGTCCGATGAAGTCAACAGGACATCACGATAACATCACAATTATATTTTTATTTTTTAAAATTTTCTAAACATAGGGAAAATTAGAAAAATAAGAAAAAAATTCCAAAAGAAAACTAGTGAATGGCAGTCAGGAAAAACTAGTGGCATACTTTATGGTGTCGAACTAGTGTCATACTTTATGCCAGTCAGGAAGTTATATCAAATATAGGCCACTAGGTTCATCCAGCAAGTTATTATGCGTGAATGACAACTACTGGCAGGAACATTGGCTATAAATTAACCCATCAACAAAAAATTAAAGCAACTTTCAACAAATTCTCATCATTTATTGTACAAAACAAATAAGTCATACGTCCTATATATGGATCAATGGACTGAAACTAAACAAAAACCCGGAAATTGGACTAATTTCAACATAACAAAATGGACCGAAACTTTATACGTTCAACTCAACAAAAACCCTAATTTCCATCAAATTGGACTGAAACTCTCTATTTTTCACTCAGCTCGAACAAGAATCAACCCTCGGGATGCCCAGTTTAATATTTCTATCGTTCCAAGAAGAGTTCAAAAAAAAAAAAAAAACCAATTTTTCGTGCAGAGAAAAACCGCGAGAAAACTCTGGATCAGATCGGGAGAGGGAAAGAATCAAATGAAAGGGCCGTCGTGATGGAAGGGAAAGAATCAAATGAAAGGGAAATGGGACAGGAAAAGAACGTGCACCCTATGTATAAATACACAAATCCAACATGCTAGCATCCGATACCACATAAAAGAAAGAGTATAACCACGTGCTTGTTATTAACCATGGAGGCCTGGTCTTTAAGAGCACATAGAGCATGCTTAAGTTAGCACTTCACACCAGAATCCAGATACTTCGACAAAGAAAACAAGAAATCCGAGTGAATATATGGTAAAAGATGCTGAGAGATTTCGGAAGGTCTGAAATTTTAGGGTAAATAATTAAAAAAAAAAACTACGAGAGGAGTAGCCAAGAGGGTGGACCACGTTAGCGCGGACCTTGGATCTTGGCCTCTACGTCCGTTCCGCTAGGAATCGTGCGAACGATCGCGATTCGGAGACCACGAAGGAGCAGAGAAGATGGGGAAGAGGAGGGATGTATCCTCTTCTTCTCGGCTCGTTGTAGGGTGACGGGCTATATAGGGAAAGATCGCAAAGCGGAAATCACTGCGATTTCAGTAACGATGGGGCGTTAGCTTTATATATATGTATAACTTTTGACCACATAGTCTATGGTCTTTCAGTTTGGGTCGGGTCGGTCGAATTCGTTGGAGTTTCAGTCGGCTTAGGCTAGGTGACGTGGAGTTAATTGATTTGTTTTTTTTTTAGGTACGGCCGCAGCTCACATGCGACGGATATAGGTGCAGTCGATAAAATTAATTTAAACTTTAAAAAAAAAACACTATCTAATTATTGATTTTGTAGTTAATTTTTGTGCCGGACGGTATCTGCAAATCTCTCGGTAAGACGAAACATATGCACCATGCCTCTTATGTTTAGATCAGGAATAATTTTTTTGAGTAGCATAGTTATATTTAACAATTATAGTATAAAAATATCTATACAAATTAAATAAAACAAAAGATTTTAGAAAGGGAGGGGGGCGGAGTGTCGGATATCATTATTTGCGGCATGAGTAGCCACCTAATTTATTGCAAGATCTATCTAAATATGGACTGCCTCAAAAGAACTTACACATAATTCTCTAGGTATTAGAAAGTAATATACGAACACCGTCAATATGAACTTCCTTTTTAGGCATCCAACTAGTCAAAATTTTTGAGTAGCCTACTAAAATAATATGAGATGCCCAAAGAATATTAATAGCATAAATGAAATCTTCTGACTCTCCTTTTAGCTTTGGAGCTATATTATCACATAAATGAAATCCACTTATATCTATAGAGGAATTTCTAGAACTTTGGATCATAAATCTACTCGGCCACAAGCTCCATAATCAATCATGCCACTATCAAAGTTATTTTTGAGAAAGTTAAAGCTAGTGAGTTCTAAGTAAAATGAAATACATCAGTAGTTACAAATTTGCAGATAAGGAACCATAGAATTTTTCTACCCATGCGAGACCCCCCGATAACATTGATGTGAGCCCAATAACATTGATGCGAGTGAACTTGGAAGCTCAAAGATAGGCCTCCATAAGTATTGATTAAAGGTTTTGTTGGTTATTTTCAAATATTTGCCCATTAATATCCTACATATAAATATATCATTGTTCTCCTGCAAATTTCTTAATGACTCTTCTTTACTATGATGAAGAAAGGAATGTTAAGGCCCAAAAAAGGGATGGTTGTTGCATTAGAGACAATAGTGAGCTTCTGCAGCATTGTCTGAAGGAAGTAAAAGGATAGTTTACAAATCAAGAATTAGAGATCTACAGCAATTATTTTCTTCATTTCTTACCGAGCAAACATTTTCCCTCAGTCCAAATTTAATTTCAACACCTTTCCTCATTACGAATCTACCACAGATCATGTTGACCAGCCGGACCCACACCAGACTAGGCCATCTCCATCTTGGCTTGACTAGTCCTACCAACCACCAAGGGGTCCCCTGGTGGATAAGATAAATAAATCGCTTACCCATCATCACTTCGTTTCATATTAAAAATAAATCAAAAGATTATCACACCTTTCTCGACAAATGCATAAGATTGCTGATAGAAAACAAGGGGCTCTATTTTTTCACTCATGAATCTTAATTACCGTGTTTTGTAACTGATTAGCGCACACATCCGAGACAGAGAAAGCCATCGCCGAATGCCTACAAAGGTGTAAAGAGTAGCCTAGAGACTACCCGCGCCCAATTTGAATTCAAGCTCAACTCGATTCGGCTACTATCAAACTTGAGTAGTTTGAAAAGTTTTTTTTGAGTCGAGCTCAATCCACAAAATATCCAGCTCGAAAGTTCCTAAACCTAATAAAAAAATATATATTTTATTTACAATATATATTATTTTAATATTTTAGAAATATAATATTTATATATTTTAAATATGATATAATGTCTAATTTCTAACTATAGCCTTTAATTATAATTAAGGTTCAAACTTAATTTTAAATATAGTTCTGTTGATATTCGAGTTGGGTTAATATTAAAATTTGTCCAATCTCAAATTGGGTTTTGAGCACGAATATTTGTGCAACATCCTCTTCTTGATGAAAAATTTTTGGTACCACATGATCGAGTTAGGAGCGAATACCGGAATTGGAGGTTTAACCTGTGAATTGGGTGTATCGAACTCAGATTGGGGATTTGGACCGTACATACAGCCAAAGTCAATTACGGCCGCTGTTACAGGAATAACCACCGCCACGCAGTGACGCAATAGTTTTTCCCCGAGGATAAAGGAAGCGATGTGCCACCAAGGTAGTAGCCTGGTGGTAAGGGGGCGATAATTCCGCCCAAGTTGCCCGGGTTTGAAACGCACGGGCGTCGATTAAATTAGGGGACCAGATGCCCCACGCTCGGCTGACTTGTTGGCGGTTATGCTTTCCTTCCACTTGTACCAAGGTGGCACTAGGGTGACGTACCCACACGTGAGGCGGTGAACCCAGTGGGGTGAGCCCACGGGTCGGGAAAGGCACGCGAAATCTGCGACCTGTATCGAACATTTCCTAGTGGAAGGGGGGCTCAGTAATGGGGCTGCTACGCGGGTGGGCTGGTCCCTCTCCCTCCCCTCCTATTTTTGACCAAAAAAAAGAAAGCGATGCGTCGGGGCAGCTCGTCACTCTTCCGGAACGTTTGGCTGACACGTACCAACAGCGACGGCTGGTTTCTCGCCACGACGCAGCCCACGTCACCCTCTGTGTTTGGTGCGCCCGTCGTTCGCCCCTGTAAGCAAAGAGGGGCACCCTCTCGGTCTTCTATGGTCGGTGGGAACGCAAACCACCTTCTGAAGAACGGACAAAGAGAAAAGGAGGAGGAAATATCTCAGCCGATAAGGAATCGAAAAAGACCGGAGCGGAGCCCTAGAAGAAGATCCAAGAAGAAGAAACCGTAGGAGAGGCTCACAGAAGGAGAAACAAGGTCACAAGAAGCAGGAGAGTAGCAGAAATGACAGAGCCAGAAAGGTAAGAAATCCGGTTCTCGTTTCAGTGATTTCGATTCCATCATCATCTTTGCTCAAGATTTACTTTCTCTTTTCTTGTCCTTTGTGATCTCGAATTAGGGTTTGGGTTCCCTCTTCCTCATCGTCACCTGGTAATTATTTCGAAAGTTTTTGTCTGGGATTTGGGTTTCCTTGAGTCTTTACTCCTTTTTTTCGCGTTGATCCTCGAGGCCTAGGGGTTGTAAGTTATGAGTTCGATTCGGTTGTCGTGTCATCAAGTTTGATGGATGCTGCGGTGCTATTTTGAGGACTGGAGTTTTGATGTTACAGAAAAGGGGAAGATTAATTCGGTAGTACTGGAATTTGTTGAATCTGGGTATAAAGTTCGCTGTCTTGCATTTCGATCGTGAAATTTCTTTATCGGGTGTGGCGAATATTTCCTAAAACCGAGTTGAACCAGGCCCCGCATCTTGAGGAGTAGCGTGGACCAGAGTGTCAGGCTTCTGGTTCTCAAATTTTTGCATATTTGATAGAGTTTTGAGTCTGAATTGTATATGGTGAGGATGGTTATCTTCTATTGGGATAGGACATACTCTGATCATCATCATCATTTTAAAGAAAGTGCACAATGAAGAGGACGAGGGAAATTGCATAACGAAGAGGATAAAGAAAGTGCACACTGCAAGACTGGAATTTATCTGGTAGTAAAAATCTTTCTTCTTTGAAAACCTCGAAGTAAAAAAAAAAAAGCAGTTAAACTTTACATTGTGAGACTGGAATTTAAATTTTACACTGTGAGACTGGAATTTATCTGGGAGTATAAGTTTTTCTTCTTCGAAAACCTAAAAATAAGAGAAGAAAGGCTAGCATATGGGGTAACAGATATTACTAGATCATCTCTGGAAAATTCTGTTGACTTGTAAAGAGAGTTGGTGCACTGGGTTCGAGGTAACTTTGGATGATGTTAATGGTTGTTTCATTGAAGACTTTTAAAGTTCATTTTAATGGGCTATTATTAGTTCGACTGAACCCCACACACCATCATTAACTGATCTTTGGCAATTATGTATCTTAACTAATGCTGCTCTCTATGATGATAGAAGAAGGCCCTTGATACTCATGTATCTGGGTAAAATTTGCAAACCATGTCAATCCAAGTGCTCTTTCTCTTCACGCAAAAATCAAGTAGTTTTGCTCATAGTCCATTATTTTCATATGGTTGCTATATAGCATAGATAATGGAGTCTGTTATTGAGAGATATGAGGTTATTGTTTGTTTGGTTATGAACTATATGGGAATTTGGACCATGGATGATTTGAGAGACTGTTCGAGATTCAAGAAAAATTGTGTTGAATTTTCACTTTCTAGAGACATTGAGGTGCATATCAAGCTGGCGGAGAGTGGCTGTATATTGGTTCAGAAGGAAGGGTTGGAATAAAAGTTTGACAAAGAGAGAGAAAAAAAAAACAGTTTGCGATAATTGACTTTCTAGTTTTGGTGATTCAGTCATGTACAATGCTATGTCTTATGTCAAAATGATTCCAAAGACAGGGAAGAACATGACAAATGTATATGAGTTGCATTTCTAGGGCGACTCAGCTCTTTTCAACATTTTACAGTAAGCATTGTGGCGGCCTGATTTTTTTCCCTAAGGAGTCATGGAACTGCATAGAAACATTTGTAATGAGATTTTCTATGTGAACATGATTGTAATTTGATAGTAAGATCAACTTCTTATTTTTGAGACATTTTAAAATTGTGTGATTGAAGTAGTCATCGGGCAATCCTTTTGCTACATATGATTCTGGAGATGAATGGAGCTTTACTTACAGGAGAACAAAGCCAAAATCGTGAAATAGAGATGTTATTGGAAGGCATGTCTTGCGACTCTAGTGGTTGACTTTCCTTTGACATCAGGGAATCTTGTTGGGAAGTACAAAGGCCTCAGATATTTATTGATGATGATCTTGGGAGGCCACCTATGTGCTCTTCTATAATCTATCATTGCTTTTTTCTCTTGTCAGTCTGAGTAAAATAGCTGATTTATGGAGGTCTGTATAATTTTACTCATCATTCTTTTAGTTTTTACTTGTTTTTCCTTGGCATATCCCATATTATTGGCATGGGGTTTATCGGGAAGAGGAGGAATGGAGATGAGAGGGAGGAAAACGAGGAAAGGGGGTGGTGGTTGGAGGTGGGTGGGTTGTAAAGTCTATCCTTTTTTCTTCTCATTTTTCTTTCTTTTCTTTCTCTTTTTACATTTTTTTTACTAATTTAAATTTCATAGTTTTATTTTGTATTCTGATTGATCACATGGTCTACTGATTGTATTGCATCTGTGCTGTGATTTTTGTTGAAGTAGAATTTGGAGAGCAACAAGGGATGGGTGCATTGATTGCATCAGATCACTAGGTACGAATATTGATAAACTCAATTCTCTTGTCCTTTTTTTGACTTATAAAACTTTCCTCCAAATCATCTTAGAACTTCTTATAGTGATGCCCCAAAACAAAATTGCTTTCTGTTAGTACTGAAGAAACTGCCCACTGTTAGTACTGAAGTTTCTTGTTTCAAAGTCCCACTAGGAGATGAGTTGTAGGGCGTGGAAATGGATTGAGGCCTCTAGTTGAAAGAAGCATATGTTAAAACAGAATATGTTGAGTTTGTCTGCTCAAACCATTATGAAGAACTCAAAACTTTTGTAACCAAATCAGGCAACGGTCTTTGTCTCCTAGGAGATGTTTGGTTGGCAGGAGTTGATCTCTGGAATGGGAACGAGAATGAGTGACTCATGCTTTAGCTGCTTAGTTAGGAGGAGTCCCATTCCCATTCCCATTACAGGAGGGAATGAGAATCCCTCTAATATTTAAATCTCATTCTGCCAGGTTTACTTTAAAAAAAAATTGATTTTCCAAAAATTTCTTTTTATTTAATTGATTTTCCAAAAATACCTTTCTGTTTAATTGATTTTCTGATTCCGATTTTGATTCCAGTCATCAACTAAATGCGTCGGAAAATATGACCATTCTGATTTCCATTCCAATCCATTCCATTTCTGATGCCGCTTGTGAATGAAATGCATCCCTAGAGCGGAGCATTCGGTTTTCAACAGATGCATGGGTCTTAGTTGTGTTTGTGTATGCTTGGTACGGGCCAGGATATTTCTATCCTGGCTAACTAGGCTTTGTTCTAGTAAATCCCAGAGATAGTGTCCAGGGAGTTTTGTAGGCATTAAGGTCTACAAGTTAATTGGAGAAAGGAATTATAGCTGAATGCCCTATTTTTGGTCAACCGTCCTTTTGATAACTTCATTATGGGTGCCTTAAAATGCGGATGCTTTTTGATACAATTGTGTGTGTGAGATTGGTCAGTTATTTCATCTTGACATTGCGTAGACATGGTTCATTAACTTTGCTAACATTCTGTAGTTTGTACATGAGCTGTTGAATGCTTTTGTTATTTCTTTTAATATTGTGAATTTATTTCTGAAGTTCGTGCTGTCCTATCTGTTCCTTTCCTCATGATTCTACCTTGTTGTCTACGGTTGGTCCCAAGTGTAGTGTTATTGTTCACCATGTAATTATACCGAACAATGTCTTTTTTCAGGAAGAGGAGAGCCCGAAGGTGTCGTAATGGACCTAATTCTGTGTCAGAAACTATTGCCTGGTGGAAAGAGCATAACCACAAGCTGGAATGCGCTTCTGATGGCCACAAACATATACAGAGAGCACCTGGAAAGGGTTCAAGGAAGGGTTGTATGGAAGGTAAAGGAGGACCAGACAACCCACACTGCAAGTATCGTGGTGTAAGGCAGCGTACATGGGGCAAGTGGGTTGCTGAAATCCGAGAACCCAGTCGGGGCAGTCGCCTGTGGCTTGGGACTTTCCCTACTGCTGTAGAAGCTGCTCTTGCTTATGATGAAGCTGCAAGGGCTATGTACGGCTCCTATGCCCGTCTCAATCTTCCGGAGTTTAACAGCTGTGCCAATACTCCAATCACAACTTCAGAATCCTGCGAATCTACCACTACATCACACCACTCTAATGTCTCTGATGTTTCAAACCCTCGGCAACCCATCGTGATCATGCCAAGGCAAGAACCAGAGGATGAGATCAGAAATAATGGCCTACCACCTGCAGCAGCAGCAGCGGTTGCCAAGGATGAGCCCGGCGAGGAATTATTTGGGCCACTCGATCAGATAGAGGATCTTCCTGAAGATAGGTTTGACATTGGAGACATGCTGAGGGCGATGGATGCTGATCTGACAAATAGGGGTGCTGGTGGTGAGGGTATCAATGGCATCGCATGCCAGTCGGGTCCTGTTGTTGGTGATATTAACTGGCAATGTAGCAGTCCCTCAGCTTTCTCATTCCAGTTGCAGAATCCGGATGCTAAGATGCTGGGAAGCCTGCATCATATGGAGCAAAACCCTGCTGGCATGGACTGTGGTTATGATGATTTTGTCAGGCAGATGGAGCACGGGCTTCCTGATGATTCGGCAATGCCGGAACTAGGATTTAGTGACTCGAGCTTTTTCTACAATGGGCATGAGGAGGGCGGAGGGGAGTGAAGCATCTGAGCAAGGTGCCCTGTGCTGGCTGTTCTTTTGACCAAGTTCTACCGAGATGGTTTAGTTTTAAACAGCAGGAGTTCTGACATCTGACCGTTTTTTATTCATGAGACTGACAGAATAAGTTCTCCTAGGTTTTTTCAAGTATGGGGACCGAGCTTTTGGTACTATTAGTATTAAGTGTTATTATCCATTCTGCTTTGTTTTGGTCCAATCATATATGCAGGCATTGTACATTACAGCTTTTTAAGCATCGAGTTGATCAACCGTGTATAAAAGGAAAGGACGTAGTAGCTTGATGTTCAGAAAGGTAGAATCAAGTTTGTGTCTGGCTCTTTACTCTGGGAGTTGATTTTTGGAAGTATTGATGCATCTATATGTTGATTGGTTTCATCTAAGACTTACCGTGAATGAGTTGAAAGATCAATTTCACAACCACTGAGCTGAACTCGGTGGTCCGAGCTGAACGTAGCAGGCTTGGTAGTGGTTGTGGTTGCTCTTAAATCTCTTGATTTCTAGATTTGGGCTATTTGGAGTCTCCCATATACCAGGTATTTGGGATCAATGGAGTCTTAATTTCATGTAAGCCAAACCATGTAAACGTTTAATCAAATAAATTCTGTATCCTTCATATACTCTTATAATAAAATAAGATCTGTATCCTTTTGAATATCCGCACAATGGAAATTTGTTGCGTTCATGAAATGCTGGCTTTGGCAGCACGGATTCCCCGTGTATCGCCAGCAACGGGAAATTGAGCAAGGAACATGGCTTGTTTTGGCTGATCAAATAATTGATGAATGTTAATACCAAAAAAAAAAAAAAATTGATGAATGCGATGACCATCAGCCCGGTTCAATCTTTATACAGGAAAATAAATCTTTACAGAGTATTATCTCACTTTCCAACTGCCAGACATTCTAAAGGCATGTTTACTCTATTTCTCACCTAATATTATCACTGTTACTCCCAGACATTCTAATGGAATATAATCTTTGTTTTTACAGAGTATTTTAGATCAAAGCCAAGATTCACAATTCGGCAACATCACTGTAACTGCCTGTCTGTTTGACGCCCTAATCAGGCCTAAAAAATAAAAGTATACCTCAACGGAAAATATACGGACCTGGAGATGCACTCAGGCTGTGCAATTAGAACTTGCGAGACTCTGGTGTAGTTCTCAATAGTAACTTGTTTAAAGTTAGCGGAGCGAGCCACCTGATGACGGGGTTCGCATCCCGTCCCGTTTTATCAGTGTCCTGCAATCCAATTGGAGAATTGATTTTTCCAACTTCAAACAGTAGGAATCCAATCAAAAACAATAACTTGGCTGCAATAATGCATTGTTTTTAAAATGAGCAAATTCATACCTATCTAATATGCAAAGAAGAAGGCAGGATAAGAGCTGTCTTACCACTACTTTTCAAGCTAGCAAGCAAAACAAAGATATGTGGTGGTTATTTTTAAACTTCGAACGTTTCTCCTGGTAATTCGTTCAACAATTTGTGTGTCAGTTTCCACTCAAAGCTTCTAAAATGGATCAATTAGTGAAGAGTGGTAGTTGAGACAAAGTTGCATCCTTTTAACCTGAGCATCAACCCGAACAAAAGAAAAAAAAGTCCAAACCAGTCTCATCTACAAATCAAGTATGCAGATAGCATAGTTATTCTCTCATTATTATTGAATAGTTACTCGGTCCATAAGCAGAGGATTACACAATATGTTATTTTATATGGACAAGAAGTTAAGAACTCCATAGCATATTCTATCAGCAACGGACCTGGGAATGCAACATGACCCGAATTATGTTGAGAATATCAGCAAGGATAAAGAAAACCAGTTCAAAGAGCACATTGATTTTTTTTAATACCCATGAACAATAAAGATTCTCTATGAAACAAGGAGTTTGAAAGAAATAAATTTTGTTCACCCTCAGCATCTTTTCTCCTTTTCACCCATTCACTCAGTTGTGCTATTAATCTTTTCATATTCATGTTCTGTTCTTCCTCTTCGTTTTCACCATACTTTTTGAAATATAAAACTGTCTTCTTCCTTCTTATCTTCTTTCAGTTCTCCTTTTGGCAATCAGAGCATCAACCTACAGTTGCCCTTTTTTCATCTCTTCTTCTATCCTTTATCTGATTTTACATCTGACCAGAAAAACAAACAAGATCTCATCGATTGTCAATTGTAAAACAGAGTATATCTCAGAAGAATGATTTCTGAGTTTTGCATCTCTCCAAATTTTCCATCTTTGAAACCTTGTCTCTTAATCCATTGAGACATAAAACCAGCCCATTTTGCATCTATTTTGATGATTAAATCTGTATCGATTTACAAAACATTTTCAGGCTAATGCAGCACGACTATTGGTTATATCAAAATATCACTTTATGCATAAAAAACCCCTAAACTTATATAACAAATTACATCCATCTCCATAAATGCAACACACCATATGGAAATAATTACCTAAATGTTCTCCTTCTAAACTTTTGATCACACGATCAAAAATAAGCATGACAATATGATCCATTGGACTCATTTGGTTAGCGGGTAAAGTAGGACCAACAGAAAAATGGAGAGATGCCTTATATTTGGTTGGAGTTTTCAAAAGAAAGAGATAGAAAAGTAGCTTTTCTATAGGAATAAGATTTCTATATTACACGAGAAAGAAAAAACCCATATAAGGCGCTGAAAAGTCTAATTCCCACCGGCTGAAAATTAGAATATATTTTTTTTTGAAAAAGTGTCCTTAAGCTTTTAGATTGAATAAGGTAAGATCTTTCCATTTATTAAAAGCATAACAAGTATTTTACATAACTTTGTTAGAAAAATCGATGTTCAACCAAACATAAGTCATTCTGTAATATGCTACTTTTCCATAGTCAACCAAACATATAAAAACCATTTTTTTTAGGCATGGTATACTTAGGCATCAGTCAGAAAAAATATTCCGAAAAATCCTTCTCGCAAACCAAACGATTCCATATTATTTTTCTCAGAAGCTTAAGAGTATATGAAGATCCAAATAATAGAGACCCCTCTCTAGAATTTTAAGTTGAAAATTTCCACAATTTCTGCTGATGTTGGAAATAAGTACCTGGTCATATTTTAAGTATTAACATCAATTTAAAAAAAACACAAATAATTTAGATCAATTATATGTAGCAGCAATCTAGCACCAATACAATATATATGCAACTTGCAACACCTAACACTTGAGAGATATTCAAATTGTAGGAGATGCAATCGAAGGATTTTTTTTTACAATTTATTAATGAATTTCATTCCCAAGATAGCCCAATTTCAAGATTTATGATAAAATATGCATCAAAATTCTTCAACTACAACAAAAGAATCCACGAGAACCAATTCAGGAACTCCAACTATTCATCAGAGATCAACTATAAAAAAGAAATCCATAATCTCTAACCTCAAGAAAGCACCTTTTTTCGGAAAAACAGCATTCCTTTCTTCACCGTAGCTTCTCCTTCACTGCGTGCTTCTTGGCAGTCTCCTTGACCTTGTCGATGTACCCCTCAATTGGCGGCGTGAGCGTGGCCATGTACCGGCTCGCCGGGAAGGGCGTGAGGTCCGGGACCAGCGCCGTCGCCCAGAGGTGGTCCGGCAGGGTGGCGATGGCCTCCTTCTTGAGCCGGAGCAGCGTCGTCTCCGCCGCCTGCCTCGTCCGGTGCTTCCGCATGAGCAGCCGGCTGTATTCCTTGGCGAGCCGGCGTCCATCCTCCACCGTGAGATCGTACTTGGGGATGACCTCCTTGTCGACGAGGCCGAGGGTGATGAGATCCAGCCCCGGCGTCCCCATAATGACGGGCTCCTCCTCGGAGGCGACACCGCCGGCCTTGGCGCGGGCCTTCTCCTGGTCGATCTCGCGCTGGCGCTCCTTGGATATGAGGCCGAGCCTCTCCCGCTCGGCCTCGCGGGCGCGCTCCTTGGTGGTGAGGTGGCGGAGCGGAGTGGGGGCGTTGAGGCAGGAGTAGAGGTGATCACGGGCCTTGGCCCGCCCAGCCCGTCCAGCCCGGCCCGAAAATTTTCGGCTTGGGCATTGAAAAAGCGCCCATTGGTCGGACCTGGGCAGGGAAAGCGGCCCGACCAAAAAAATCGGGCCGGGCCTGAAAACTTTTAAAAATGACCCGATTCGGCCCGGCCCGACCATAAAACATTGATATAATATATTAAAATTTTTTTGAGAAACCCTAAAGACTAAAGACTAAAGCCTCCCCCCCCCTTCCCCTCCTCCCGCTGAGAGCCGCAGCGCACCCCCCCCCCCCCACTCCCTCGCTGAGAGCCGCCGCACCAGGAGGAGCAGCGAGCGACGATGGCGGTCGACGACAATGACGAGGCGGTGATCGCCGCGCTCCGCGCCTCCCGCTCCAACATCGTCTCCATTCTCCGTGCCTCCGCCCGCATGGACAAAGGCCTCGCCGCCGTGGACGCCCGCCTCTCCCTCGGCCTCGACTCCCTGGACGCGGTCACCGAGGCGGTGGCACCGCTACAGTCGCAGGCCATGGCCACCAAGGCCCTCCACGCCCGCATCAACCGCGCCGTACCCCCGGCCCTCTCCCTCCTCCGCAGCTTCGCTCTCGTGGAGTCCCTCCAGCGCCGCCTCCTCCGCCTCTCATCCAGGACCTCCTCCTTACCCCGTCTTCTCGACTTCGTCGACTGCGTGGACCGCCTCCGCGAGACCATCGCCGCCGTGGCCATTTTTGCCCATTTCTAGATTCCAAAAAAAAAAAAAAGGGCCTGTTGGGTCAGGCCTGTCGGGTCGGGTTTCGGGTCGGGCCTCTAGGGTCGGGCCTGGGACCAGATTTATAAGGTTGGGTCGGGCCTGGACAAAAATTTAAGCCCGACAGTCGGGCCGGGCCGGATCTGGGCATAGCCATCGGGCCTAATTTCTGCTGTAGAGCCCGGCCCGGCCCGGTTTTGATCAGCTCTAGGCAGGAGTCGACCATGCGGTTGCCGCATCTGCTCGGCCCGATTTTAATTTTCACCGCACGACTCCTCACTCTTCAGTCCTCCCTAGGGTTTGTGACGTTTGTCCAGTCTCGAATTCACATTTTCACTGCGCCGCCCTCTTCCCTCAATGTCGCTCTCCTGATCTCCCCTCTCCTCTCCTCCGGATTCTTCGCCTCTGCCCTCTCCTCCGGACCTCCGCCTCCACCCTCTCCTCCCCCTTGTCGACTACTTCCGCCTCCCCGCCAACAGCGACCGCAGCAGGGACCCGAGCAAGCCCGCAGATTGCGATGGAGGTAACGGCGCAGCAGCTCAAGGGTTTTGACGGCTCGGATCCGAGAAAGCCCATCTACGTCACAATCCGAGGGACGGTCTCCATCTACTTGGCGAGATCGATCTCATAGTTCTGGACTAGCTGGACGAGGCAACGATGGGGAGCGGCGGATGGGTTGGGAGAAGGCAGCAGGCGGCGGCGAAGGAGCCGTGGTCGTAGTTTTATGAGTCGTATCTCTCTCAAGTCTCAATCTCTTCATTTCAAACCAGCAGGCACCCCACCTCTCTCCCTCTCTCTCCGTCGAACCCTCCCACCTCTCTCTCTCTCTCTCTGTCGAACCCTCCCACCTCTCTCTCTCTCTCTCTGTCGAACCCTCCCAACCTCTCCACATCTCTCTCTTGCTGAACAGAACCCCAAGGTCCCCAACCCCCCACCTCTCTCTCTCTGTCGAACCTCCCATCTCTCTCTCTCTCTCTTGTCGGAAGAAACCCTGGTGGATGACGGCGATAGCGGGCCGAGGAGCGCCGATAAGCTCCTCGGTGGGGAGGACGAGGGAAGCACCGAGCACGGCCTCTTTTATTTTGAGTATTTTATTTCTGATTATTTACATTAATATTTAGTTAAATGGGTAAGCATAAATCAACCCGACTTGTTCAATCGACCTGTTTATTAAACAGGTTAAATGGGTCGGGTCGGGTTGTTGGGAACCCGCCCATGCCGCTGATATTTCAAAAATTTTTCAGATGGCAGCGAAATCGGCATGCACGGGTTCGACGTTCATCGCATGAACGTTGTTTCGAGACCTTTCGTAATTAGATAAGAATTAAAACTTTTAAAACTATTAGGAAGATCAAATCTTCACCTTGTGCGGGTAGATGATCACCGCAAATCTGAATTCGTGGTTTTGGAAGAGGGTTCGCTTGAAGCCGTTCAAACGTCCGGCCTCTACGGGTATCCACACGAAGTAGAGGACTGATCAAATCTTTCTTGTCTTCCCGGGGTGCTAGCTCCCTTGCAAAGACTTTTTTTGATGGCTGATCTCCTCTCTTTCAATCAACCCTTGATTGTGCTTGAGAGGAGGAAGAAGAAGGATGAAGATGAGGAAGAAGAAAGAACCCCACGCAGCCTTCTTTTGTTCCTTGCGTTGGATGAAGGAAGGGAAGGGGAGGAGGCCGCCAACACTTGGAGATCCTTTTCCCTTGCTTGCGGCTGAACTAAGAGAGGAGAGGGGCTGGTGGCGGCAGCAAGAGGGGGAAGAGAGCACACACCTAGGGCGCCGGCCCTAGGTCCCTTTTTATAAGCATCAAGGGCTCCTACAAGTTAGGAGCCCTTGACAGCCTTCTTTCTTTGGAGCGCCGGCCACCTTCTCTCTTCTTGTCGCCCTAAGCAATTGGAGAGGGGCTGATGCCCCTCTTAGTTGGTTAACCTAATCCTCTTCCAAAGAGGATTAGGTGCCTCTCTCATGGTTTCATCCTAATCTAATTAGGATTAGTCAAATTTGGTTCAATCTATGCTAGTCCCAATCCAATTAGGACTTGAATGAATCATGACTCAATTGAACTCTTCAATCCTAATCCAATTAGGAGTCATGTTGATTCATTAGATTATTAATTAATTAGGACTTAAGGAATCCTAATCCAATTAGGATTTGTTTAATTTTAGTCCTAATCCAATTAGGACTCTATTTGAATCCGAAGTCCTAATCCGATTAGGACTCTAGGAATCCTACTCCAAGTAGGAATCCAATTTTAATTCAAAACTCCTAATCTCATTAGGATTTTAGGAATCCTATCCCAAGTAGGAATCCCAGTCCTACTCCAACTAGGATTCCCAGTCCTAATCCAATTAGGACTCTAGGTATCCTACCCGAAGTAGGATTCTTGTTTCAAGTCCAATTAATTAATTCCCTTTGTTCCTTCTTCAACTTCTTTATCAATCAAATTGATTACTTGTGATTCTTAATCACGATTTCAACCATCGGATCGGTCAATACTTCTAGTGTGTGTGACCCCATAGGTTCTATTCTGACTGGTAGTGAGATATATTGTGATCTCTATCTCAATATCATTGAAAACTCCTTTCAATGGGTTGGAACGATTCCAACTCAACTCATTAGGGTTTATCGATCATCAAGATAATCCCTATGAGTCCCACCATCCACCAGTGACACCTAGCAGCATGTAGTGGCCACCCAGCAGAATGGAATGATGAACCTCTAGGTGCAGTTAACATGTGATACAGTCCTACTATCGTGGATCCCTACAGGACGGAGGTCATGGACAACTCGTCAAACCCCATCGTCTGTCATATGTCAAGATTTGTTCGACTTGAGTTCGATAGTGGAAAACTCTTTTTCACTTTATATTACTGCCCTGGCCAAGGTCTTAGAACTCAGTCTAACAAATCACATAGGATCACTCCTTTTCTATCAAGGTCGATAGATTCCTTATAGGTGCATACCCTACTCCTACAGTGAACCTACTGCAGCCAATCTACACTGCATGGACCCATATGGCTAGAGACCATGTATGTGTGCAGTCAAACTACAATAACCTCACTGTGAGTAGCCGAAGCACCGCAGGTCAAAGGACCAGTCACACTACTGCAACATCAAGCAAGTCACTGACGAGTGGATAGACATCCAAGTGACTTCTTGTCTTGGTCACGCTCAGTACCCTTGTTCTCTAACAAGCACCTGCACTATCACTTCAGTGTCCCTACACTGTGGACTCAAGTCTCGTCCATCCAGAAGGAAAGTGATCTGTGCACTGATCGGATCGATCACCGTCCTCGTGATGATTCATTGATCAGGAGCATTTAGAAATTAATCACCAATGATACATGGCTCAAATTCTCAACTCTTGAGAATATGTATCATCATCTTATTAATTCCTTGGACGATTCATAGACACATAAATAATATGAATGAAAAGATGCCTTTTATTTATTCAATAATAAACAGTCAAGTACAAAATTATGTCCCTAGAATCAACAATGTGTCAGCCAAATTGGCTTCTAGGGCATACATCTAACAATCTCCCACTTGCACTAAAGCCAATTTGTCATATATCTTAGGCCCATCTTCTCAAGGTGGGCTTCAGTCTTTTGCTGACTCAGCTGCTTAGTGAACGGGTCTGCCACGTTATCCGCGGAGTCTACTCTCTGCACCTCTACATCATAGTCGCGTATGAAATGGAAGCGCCGCTCTATGTGCTTGGATTTCTGATGAGACCATGGCTCCATAGCTTGTGCTATGGTGCCAATGTTATCGCAGTAAAGTGTTATGGCATCTAATGACATTACACCTAACTCTGCAATTAACTTTTAATCAGAAGGTTTCCACTGCACCCTTAGATACGGCTTAACATTCAGCTTCTAAGGTAGAATCTATAATGATCGGTTGTTTGGAACTCTTCCAATTTACTGAACCACAATTGCACATATTCTGATGTAGACTTTCTATCATCAATATGTGTGCATCCTTCTACCTTCAACTCTGATCTTCTCCCAAAGACCAAGAACATGTCCTTAGTTCTTCTCAAGTACTTAAGACTGTTCTTTCACAGCTATCCAGTGCTTTTTTGCCTGGATCCGACTGATATCTGCTTGTGACACTCACAGCAAGAGCTATATCAGGTTGTGTACACAGCATGGCATACATGAGGCTTCCTATTGCCGATGCATAGGGAATCTTGCTCATGCGTTGAATCTCTTCAGATGTGTTGGGGCACATCTTCTTGGAGAGATGAATTCCATGCCTTAGGGGTAAGAGACCCCTCTTGGAGTTTTCCATGCTGAACCTTTTCAGCACCTCCTCTATGCACATCTTCTGTGAAAGGCCAAGCATCCTTTTAGATCTATCTCTATAGATCTTTATTCCCAAAATTTAGGATGCTTCCCCAAGGTCTTTCATGGAGAATTCTTTTGACAACCAGACCTTGACCGAGGTTAGCATGGGAATATCATTCCCAATCAGGAGAATGTCATCTACGTACAGTACGAGAAAAACGACAGCACTCCCACTAACCTTTTTGTAAACACATGGTTCCTCTTCGTTTTTGATGAAGTCAAACGTTTTGATTGCGTCATCGAAACGAGTGTTCCAACTCCAAGATGCTTGCTTTAGTCCATAGATGGACCTTTGCAGCTTGCAGACCTTGTGATCTCCATCACTGGAAGTGAAACCCAAAGGCTGTTCCATATAGATATCTTCATCAAGATATCCATTCAGGAAAGCAGTTTCTCGGAATCGATATCAGATATCGCCTCGTTGTAGGTTTTGGGATCCTGTATGCGATCCCTATCTCCCACTAGGAACATTTCCTCGGTATCCTCTTCTAGTATACCAAAGTATCTATCAGGAGGATGGGAGACCCTACTAGATCTACGAGGTGGTTGAGGGACATCGTGTACTGGCTCTGTATGAATGGGTTCAATAGGATCCATGACTCGTTGCTTTTCAGAGACTTTCTCTTCAAGCTCAATTTTCCTCCCACTGCCTCTATCAAGGATAAACTGATTTTCCAAGAAGATGGCATGACGGCTCACAAACACATTGTGATCCTCTGAGACGTAAAAATTGTATCCTAATGACTCTTTAGGATATCCTATAAAACGAGCACTTATGGTCCTAGCCTCTAACTTGTCCGCCTGTAGTCTCTTGACGTGGGCCGGATATCCCCAAATCTTGAGATGACCCAGACTTAGTTTCTTACCATGCCATATCTCATACGGTGTAGTAGGAACGGATTTAGAGGAAACTTTATTCAATAAATAAATCGCTGTGAGTAAGGCATCTCCCCAAAGGAACATAGGTAAATCAGTGAAGCTCATCATGGACCTGACCATGTCCAACAGGGTCCGATTCCTCCTCTCTGACACCCCGTTGAGT
The DNA here is from genome assembly GCF_009389715.1 of Phoenix dactylifera. NCBI lineage: Eukaryota > Viridiplantae > Streptophyta > Magnoliopsida > Arecales > Arecaceae > Phoenix > Phoenix dactylifera. The sequence continues at coordinate 9,395,093 of NC_052404.1, read as the reverse complement.
TGAGGTGTACCCGGAGGTGTCCATTGTGAGACTATGCCGTTTTCTTTGAGATAGTCCCGGAATTCTCCACTAAGGTATTCTCCTCCTCGATCTGATCGAAGAGCCTTAAGAGGTTTTCCAGTTTGTTTTTCTACTTCATTCTTGAACTCTTTGAACTTTTCAAAAGACTCAGACTTGTGTCTCATAAGATACACATACCCATACCGCGAATAATCATCGGTAAAGGTAATGAAGTAAGAATAACGTCCCCTGGCTAGCACATCGAATGGGCCACATACATCTGTATGTACTAGGATAAGTATTTCAGTGGTCCTCTCCCCATGTCCTACAAAGGGCAGTCTAGCCATTTTTCCTTGAAGGCAGGACTCGCAAACTGGATATGACTCGGAAGTCAATGAGCCTAAAAGCCCATCTTTATCCATTTTGTTCATTCTGTCTTCTCCAATATGGCCAAGCCTGAGGTGCCACAAATATCTTTGGTTTTTCTCATCTCTGGATCTTTTGGATCCTTTGGCACTCACTTCTTGCTCGGTAACGTTCACAGATACATCCATATGTAAATGATAGAGACTGTCAATCATGAAACCACGTGCGACTATTTTATTTCTTAAATAAATAGAACAGCAGTCTTTGTCAAATGTAAAAACATGACCTTCCTGTGCTAGACATGAAACAGAAATCAAATTTCTGCTAGCAACAGGTACATAATAGCAGTCTCTAAGTATTAAACTAAATCCAGACGGTAGTCACAGATGGTAGGTGCCTACAGCCACAGCAGCAACTTTTGCCCCGTTGCCAACCCGAAGGGTTACCGCACCTTCCGCCAGCCTTCTACTTTCCTTTAGACCCTGCATGGTAGTGCACAAATGAGCACTAGAACCAGAATCTATAACCCAACTAGAAGTAGAAGAAACCGTTAGATTAGTTTCAATTATGAGCAAGTCTATACCTTCCGAAGGTGTGTCACCTTTCTTGTTCTTCAGGCTCTCGAGGTATGAAGGACAGTTTCTCTTCCAGTGGCCTTCGACATTGCAGTGGAAACATTTTCCTTTGTCGTTAGCCTTTTTCTTTTGAACTTCCTTCTTTGGCTTCTTGTCTTTCTTCTGCTTCTTAGCAGGCTTCTTTTTCTTCCAAGTAGACTTTCTCTTGGAACCAGAAGTCAACTCAGCAGCAAGGACATTGCCCCTTGAACCTTTCAAGGCTCCCTCAGCAGTTACCAACATGTTTATGAGTTCAGTCTTAGTGCATTCAATCTTATTCATGTGGTAGTTTACTATAAACTGACCAAATGAATCAGGAAGTGACTGTAGGATCAAATCCACTTGTAATTCCTTGTGCATGTCCATACCGAGCTTCTCAAGCTCCTCTAGGTCCTTGATCATGGTCAGACCGTGATCATGGACAGACTGCCCCTCGCGCATATTCGTTTTGAAAAGCCTCTTGGACACTTCAAAACGAGCTGTGCGACTCTGCTCACCATACAACTCTTGCAGGTGTGCCAGTATGTCCCTAGCAGTCTTTATATTTTCATGCTGGCATTGGAGTTCATTAGACATGGATGCCATCATATAGCATTTTATTCTAATGTCATCATCCAACCACTTTTTATGCATTTCACGCTGAACATCAGTAGGACGTGCTGGTAGTGTGGGGATATCTGAATCGAGTATGTAGCCTATCTTCTCACAGTCCAAAACTATTTTGAGATTTCTAAGCCAGTCTTTGTAATTGGTTCCGTTCAGTCGGTTGGTCTCAAGAATACGGGTCAAAGGGTTTGAAGCCGACATTGTATCTGCAGAGAGTAAAGATTCTAGTTAGACTTTTGTACTTGATCCTAATCTGTTCTAAGGTCTTTTAGAACAAATGTAACTCCCACTATTTTCTCGAATCCCTCACACTCCCCTGGTAGGAAAACGGAAATCCCACACGACTAGGGTTTCTAGTGGGTACTGCGGTCCCACCGATTTACATGCCACCTCACCTAACAGTTATTGGTGACACATAGATGGATGAGTGTACAACTCTTGTATAATGCTTCTCAAGCATGTTGCAGTGTTACTTGGTCTCTAAGCCATGAAGACCTCACCTAACAGTTATTGGTCCCATTTCTTAGTTAAGTCAGACCCACCGTATAACCGTAGGAATAAAGTCGTCATTGGGTCCTCACCTAACAGTTATTGGTGCCCAACCCCACCTTTACCCTACAACATCTCATGTCTATAGAGAGGTCCAGCCCCCCGATGCAACTTGACCACTGTGTCCAGCCGAGACAAATCAACATCAGAAAAGCCTTAGCAGCTCTACTACAGTGGAAGACCTATTGACTTAATATTGGTTAATCAGGTCTTAGTGTTTGCAACTTGAGCCCTTCATAAGAGGTAATCGAACAATTGGCCAGGTAAGCAGGTGGGAGGCTCTCCTTACTCAGAGAGTAAGGTTCTAATTAAGTAACCACCTTTCATGCTTTTCTAGACACCAATTAGATCAATTAATCTAATATGACTTGCTCATGTCGGTTCACTCTCGACTTGATTGAGGAGGTTTTGATTTAGGTCTCAATTGGATTTGCTACATCACATGTAAACCTATCTACCCGACTCGCATTCACATCTCATGCAAACGGTACATCACAGGCAGTTATAATCGCAGCATCAAATAAAGTTAAACTTTAAATAGGTGATGATCATGGATTCTAATTAGGTCGTATTACAAGCACATGCACATCAATTGATCAAGTGGTCTTCAACTCTTGAATTGGTTCTAAGCCTCCTTGATTCGATCCTTGATCAACTCTTGATCCCATCGCCATCAACCGCTTAGATCACCTTTCATCTCATGCCTTTGCTTCAACTTGATCGTTGATGTACATCACATCACAGAAATACAACCAGATGTAAAATAAAAATAAAAATAAATTACATCTCCTTTTAGGAGGCACGCAGGCCTCTCAAAATATCAAATAAGATGCATGCAAGCATCTGAAAAATTACATGACATCGCAGATCACATCGCAGGTCATTACATTTGATACCAAAAGGGTTTGAATCCTATGATCATCACCGTATGCAACAATTATAATTTTCAGATCTGAAAACTAACTGATTGTATCATGACATAGGTCGCTGATCATGCTAATCATGATTCTAAACTTTGTAATCCAATTAACAATGTATTTAGAATCATCTTTTTATCACATAAAAATCAGCATGCAAAAAATCAGCACCCCTGAAAAATCTGCATGCAGAATTTTTCAGCATGCATGATCATTCAATTTTCAGATCTAATATGCCTTTAGATATTTAATTCTTACCTTAATCTACGAAGCCTAGGCTCTGATACCACTGTTGGGAACCCGCCCATGCCGCTGATATTTCAAAAATTTTTCAGATGGCAGCGAAATCGGCATGCACGGGTTCGACGTTCATCGCATGAACGTTGTTTCGAGACCTTTCGTAATTAGGTAAGAATTAAAACTTTTAAAACTATTAGGAAGATCAAATCTTCACCTTGTGCGGGTAGATGATCACCGCAAATCTGAATTCGTGGTTTTGGAAGAGGGTTCGCTTGAAGCCGTTCAAACGTCCGGCCTCTACGGGTATCCACACGAAGTAGAGGACTGATCAAATCTTTCTTGTCTTCCCGGGGTGCTAGCTCCCTTGCAAAGACTTCTTTTGATGGCTGATCTCCTCTCTTTCAATCAACCCTTGATTGTGCTTGAGAGGAGGAAGAAGAAGGATGAAGATGAGGAAGAAGAAAGAACCCCACGCAGCCTTCTTTTGTTCCTTGCGTTGGATGAAGGAAGGGAAGGGGAGGAGGCCGCCAACACTTGGAGATCCTTTTCCCTTGCTTGCGGCTGAACTAAGAGAGGAGAGGGGCTGGTGGCGGCAGCAAGAGGGGGAAGAGAGCACACACCTAGGGCGCCGGCCCTAGGTCCCTTTTTATAAGCATCAAGGGCTCCTACAAGTTAGGAGCCCTTGACAGCCTTCTTTCTTTGGAGCGCCGGCCACCTTCTCTCTTCTTGTCGCCCTAAGCAATTGGAGAGGGGCTGATGCCCCTCTTAGTTGGTTAACCTAATCCTCTTCCAAAGAGGATTAGGTGCCTCTCTCATGGTTTCATCCTAATCTAATTAGGATTAGTCAAATTTGGTTCAATCTATGCTAGTCCCAATCCAATTAGGACTTGAATGAATCATGACTCAATTGAACTCTTCAATCCTAATCCAATTAGGAGTCATGTTGATTCATTAGATTATTAATTAATTAGGACTTAAGGAATCCTAATCCAATTAGGATTTGTTTAATTTTAGTCCTAATCCAATTAGGACTCTATTTGAATCCGAAGTCCTAATCCGATTAGGACTCTAGGAATCCTACTCCAAGTAGGAATCCAATTTTAATTCAAAACTCCTAATCTCATTAGGATTTTAGGAATCCTATCCCAAGTAGGAATCCCAGTCCTACTCCAACTAGGATTTCCAGTCCTAATCCAATTAGGACTCTAGGTATCCTACCCGAAGTAGGATTCTTGTTTCAAGTCCAATTAATTAATTCCCTTTGTTCCTTCTTCAACTTCTTTATCAATCAAATTGATTACTTGTGATTCTTAATCACGATTTCAACCATCGGATCGGTCAATACTTCTAGTGTGTGTGACCCCATAGGTTCTATTCTGACTGGTAGTGAGATATATTGTGATCTCTATCTCAATATCATTGAAAACTCCTTTCAATGGGTTGGAACGATTCCAACTCAACTCATTAGGGTTTATCGATCATCAAGATAATCCCTATGAGTCCCACCATCCACCAGTGACACCTAGCAGCATGTAGTGGCCACCCAGCAGAATGGAATGATGAACCTCTAGGTGCAGTTAACATGTGATACAGTCCTACTATCGTGGATCCCTACAGGACGGAGGTCATGGACAACTCGTCAAACCCCATCGTCTGTCATATGTCAAGATTTGTTCGACTTGAGTTCGATAGTGGAAAACTCTTTTTCACTTTATATTACTGCCCTGGCCAAGGTCTTAGAACTCAGTCTAACAAATCACATAGGATCACTCCTTTTCTATCAAGATCGATAGATTCCTTATAGGTGCATACCCTACTCCTACAGTGAACCTACTGCAGCCAATCTACACTGCATGGACCCATATGGCTAGAGACCATGTATGTGTGCAGTCAAACTACAATAACCTCACTGTGAGTAGCCGAAGCACCGCAGGTCAAAGGACCAGTCACACTACTGCAACATCAAGCAAGTCACTGACGAGTGGATAGACATCCAAGTGACTTCTTGTCTTGGTCACGCTCAGTACCCTTGTTCTCTAACAAGCACCTGCACTATCACTTCAGTGTCCCTACACTGTGGACTCAAGTCTCGTCCATCCAGAAGGAAAGTGATCTGTGCACTGATCGGATCGATCACCGTCCTCGTGATGATTCATTGATCAGGAGCATTTAGAAATTAATCACCAATGATACATGGCTCAAATTCTCAACTCTTGAGAATATGTATCATCATCTTATTAATTCCTTGGACGATTCATAGACACATAAATAATATGAATGAAAAGATGCCTTTTATTTATTCAATAATAAACAGTCAAGTACAAAATTATGTCCCTAGAATCAACAATGTGTCAGCCAAATTGGCTTCTAGGGCATACATCTAACACGGGTTACCTGTTTATTAAACAGGTCGGGTTTAGGTTGTAATTTCTGACCTGCTTAATAAACAGGTCAGGTTTAGGTTTATACTTTTCTGACCTGTTTAATATCTGACCCGACCCGTTTATGTCTGATCCGACCCGATTGCCATCCCTACGTAGCGCCCAGATTTGTTCTCATCTCTTGAGAGCCCCCACCCTCTAGCTATTTTAAAGTAAATTTCGATGGAAGCTTGTCCGTCAGTGGAGATTAGACATGTGTGGTATTTGTGATCAGAGACCATAGCTCCAGACTGATTACTGTCGGAGGGCGTCATTCCTTTGAGGCCTCGACATTTGGGGCGGAGCTCAGGGCAGCATGGGAGGGGCTATCTCATGTAAGACATGTGCTGGGGTGGACATGATTATTTTGGAGGGAGATTCCGTTGTCTTGATTAATCACCTCTAGGCAGAGGGGCGGAAGGAGGTGGAGCACCCGATACTGTTTGACGTGCGTCGGATGCTACAGAAGTATCGGTTTATCTAGGTCAAGCACGTCCTTCGGAAGGCGAACCAAGCTACTAATTGGGTCGCTTCCTTTGTTGCTCAGCATTCTAAAAAAGTTTTTATGGTCTCAGCAGTCTTTAGTTCCTTCTGCATTCTATAGTATTCTTGATAATGATGTAGATGGCTGTGTTCATGTGAGAGCAGTTTAAGCAGCCGACCTACCAAAAAAAAAAAGAAAAGGAGTAGTCTCGGCCGAGACTATTGAGTAGATCCTATATAAGGGGACGTGGGCGGCAGATCATTCGCTTATTGGAGAAGTGTGCTGCGAATATCTATTAGAAGACGAACAGAACTGCAAACTGGATTATCCTTTTTGCTGCTCACCACTCTAAAAAATTTTTTCTGGACCATTATGTCTTTGTTCCCCCATCTTTGAAGCGTATTTTTTCTCTGGACTCTCACGGCAGTGCTCACGTGAGGCTGGCGTAAGCAGCTAATATACCAAAAAAAAATTAGTGAGATTTGGGTACACGGACCGGGTCAGACAAACCTGAGACAAAGGAACATATTTGGTCTAACTCTGAACCAACTGACCTAAAAGAGATTGGACCGATATTGGCAAATTATTGTCCAATATCAGTTCAAATTTAGCCAAAGCATCTAACTTGATTCGGGACAAATCGATTTAGGATTTTCAAATAATTATTCATCCTATATTTTCATATTTCTGCAACCAGGTTAATGCATAATTAACAAGTTTCTTCATACATTTTTTAACTGATATTACATGTCACCGCATTAATGAAAAATCAAAAATAGTTCTTTACAATATTTTAATTAATTTAGTGGACATCTCATGTCCTCGTTACTTACTGTAGAATGAAAAGTTATGAATAATTCTATTAAAACTTTTAAATTATATATCAGTTTGTGAGACATTTTCTATATATAGTGGCTACATAACCATTCTATCACCACTATGTTAAATCATGTCATTACAAAATTGACAAAAGTCCCCATTTTTTTTAATTATATTTCAGCGTATATTTCATTTCTTGGCGGTTTTATGGAAAGTTTCTGTGTAAACAGCAACCATTGTCGGCTCATGCGGTGCCGGAATTACCTGAAGAATATATGAATTTTACCGTAGCATGTCACGCCATGTCTAGTGCACGTGACATGCACGCGAAGGCCGAGTTCTATCCCTCCGAGACGCCCTTCACTTTCCGAAATGGCCAACCGATGCTCCGCGTCGCTTCAGGCTTAATAAGGCGGCGAGCCACTGACGGGCTCGCCGGAACCCTAACCCTAGCCCCGGCCTTTCTCCTTCTCCGCGATGGCGGCAGCGGCCCTGGAGGAGCTGATATCCTCTGCCGCCGCTCCTCCTCTTCCGCCTCCTCGCTGGCTTCGAGCCCTAGCCTATCGATCTGGCGGCGGAAAAAGGAGATGGGAAAGGAGGGCCTCTTCGTGGTCCAGCAGCTCAAGCGCCTGGCTTCCGTCGGCGGGCCGAGGCTCGAGCAATTCATGCGCTCGCACGTCTCCCGCCTCCTTCGAACCGATCTCTTCGCCGTTCTCGCCGAGTTCCAGCGGCAAGATCACGTCTTTCTCTCCATGAAGGTCAGAAAGCTTCTTAATTTATTGCTTCCAAGTCGATTTTTTCTGTTTTCTTGGCAAATTAATTTGTTAAAAGAAGAATCAAATATCTTATATCGGCTATTGTTTTCACTATGATTAGTCTAAAGACTAAGGTGGCCTTCATTGTTATTTTTCCCTATAAATCAACTCTACTACGTTGCAAGTAGACTTTGAATTTTTTTTCCCCGTAATATTTCTTCTTATATGTTCCCTTTCGGGTGCACCAACAAAACTTATCTTCCAAATTTAAGTATTTAGTTATATTTATATTCGAATTTGTCATAGTCTATGAGGAATATTAAAAGCCTATTTAAAAGGTTGCTCAAATTCAATATCATGGATGGTATTGATATACTTTGATAAAAATTTTATAGCAAGAGCTGCTATAGAAGATCATATGGAAGAGTCGTTAAAATCTGCTACGTCAGCAAATTTGTGGATCTCAGGGAAAACTTCTACTGAGCAGAAGGGGCTCTAATGGAGCTCCTGTTAGTTCTTCCTGGAGAGGATCCCACCATGATCTACGATCCCACCGCCCATGACTTTTCCTCCTCTTCTCCTCCTGACATCTCTGTCCACCACCTATGTCTACTGCCATCTCTGGCACCTAGTCGACCATGGACATTGTATTTTGTTGCTGACAATAGCGATCCCTTCCTCTTCTATTCCCTCCATCCCTGATTCTTTATTTCTAACCCTAACAGTAATTCCATTTCTGATCCCTAAACCTAGACACACAATCAATACTTCTTCTTCTCCATGGTTGATGTGTTCCCAAAGTTCAAGTTGCTAAACCTCCTTCTCCTGGTATTCTCTAGCAAGCTCAGCATCTCCCATGATGGCCTTGATTTCTAGCAATTCATGGTCACTCACTCCATCACTGGCATCATCACACACTGTCATGTTCCTTTTTGGCACTCTCAGGATTGGCATGCAAGCTTGCTCTCCTCCCTGCCGCACCCTCCCCAGTTGTCCTCTATTAGGCCTTCCTGTCCGTCCTCCCACTCAAGGGCCTTGTCAACCACTACTGTGGCCTTGGCACCATGGGCCTCACTGTTGGCCCCACCTTTCTATCTACATCTCCATTTGCAAGATCTTAAAGGAGCTTCTTTCTCTGGGGAATTGTAAAACCCAGTCACCCATGCCTTATCAGGGTTTCTTGCTATTGTGGCCAGTGATGCGGTGTTCAAACTGAAGCAGAGGTGGTGGTGGGAGGTGGTAGCAGGGTGGGATGAGAACTAGGGCTTATGAAAGAGGAATAAAGAATATTGGTCATGTTCAAAGAAGGCTAGGCTTGCATAACGCGGTGATGCTAGTGGCAATGCTGGCGTTTAACTAGGTGGGCGGAGATAGTGATAGTTGAGGTTGCTATGATCGGAGTTGTTGGAAGGAGGAGGAGAGAAAAGGCAGGGGTGATGCACTTCTTTCTATGATACCTATTTTGTGGGGTGGAATAAGAAAAGGGAGTGGATATGGCTTACTTCAAGAGAAGCCGGTCTTTTAAGAAAGCTTTTTATGGACTCAACATGATGTTTTATTCATGAGGAACCAGATATATAACATACAGACTTGACAGCCACCCTTACTACATGTCTAACCAAACCGGTCCATATCCTAACAAGTTAGCTACATGAGAAACAACACAACAACAAATTAACTATGTTAGCTTATTCCCATATCCTTTAATGGCTCCTAACACAAATAGCCTATATGGTCCATATCATTCGCCCTTGAAGCAACCTTGCTTCAAGGTTAGCATCAGTTAATGGATCCAACAGCGCATGATAGCTCGGTTGCTTCCAATTCATGTGTCACTTCTTCATCTTTGCACTTTTGTTCTTCCTCAGTCCACAAACCCTTCATGAAGAAAAGCTTTTGTGTCTTGCATCAATGACCTGTCGAGAATTTCTCAGCACAGTTGTAGCAGAGATCTCTATCTCGTCACTCTCTCGTCTTAGTGGCCTTTAGCAAGACCTTGGCTTCTTCTGTTAGCTGCTAATTTTTCTTGTAACCTGGTAAATCTGATTGCTGCTAAGAGTGATGAAGGCTGGAATGATTGAACACTTAGGAGAATCTCCTCCTTCAATCCTCCCAGAAAGCAGCCAATCACGAAATGCTTATCAAGACTTTCAGTATGGTTGGCTAAGGTCTTAAGGTCGTTCTGATAGTTTTGCACCGATCAATATTGTTGAAGCTCTGTTGCATCTTCATACTCTGTGGATCCAAAATGGACTTCAAGAGCATGAGTAAAATCTTGCCATCCCATGTGGCCCCTGATTTTTTTCCATCCGATGATACCATTGAATTGCTGTTCCTTCAAGGTGGAATGAAGCTTGGAGCATTCTTTGCTCTACTGGAGTTTGATGATAAGAGAAAATTGCTCCGCCTTGTATGCCGCCATAAGGATCGGTGCCATCAAAGTGGGATAGTCTAAGTGCATTGCTCAAGTTTGAATACCTCCTTCATACCTCTCTGTGTGGGAGAAGACTCAAGTTGATTCACCAAGTGGTTGGACGAAGATTCTTCCTTAGTGCGAATCACCTCCCTTATGCTGCAATCATTCTTGGAATCTATGTCTGCAATCTTCTGGAAGACCTCATCGAGGCGTTGATGGACAAATTCTATTGTACTTCAGCTAGGATGAGACCATGGAGCACAGTTGCCTCCCTCGATTGACTCATGACCTCATCTAGCTTGGTAGTTCTGATACCGTCAGCCATTGTAGGTTTGATGGCTCTGATAGCGATAGATACATGCTTCTTTCTATTATGGCCTATATTGTGTGATGGAATAAGAAAAGGGAATGGCTAAGAAAGCTTATATGGATGCAACATGATGTTTTATTCATGAGGAACCAAATATATAATATGGGACACTGCACTATTCAATGGATTCCACAGACATGCAAACAGCAAACGGCCTATATGGCACAAATCAGGGGGTCACAATGTAGAGGTGGGCCGGCATTATTGCTGACGGCTGACTGGAGATGGTGACGGATGGAGGTGGCGGTGGATGGATGTATTGGGAGGAGAAGAGAAGAGAAAGGCAGGGACTGAGGGGTCTCAAAGAGATGGTGTAGTCTAGTCCAATGTGTTGGGATCCTCTCTAGGAAGAACTATTAGGAGTTCTAGTCTATAGAAGCCTCCTTTAAGATCTGTGACTTTGTTGATATGGCAGATTTTATCAACTCTTTCATATGGTCTTCTGTAGCATCTCTGCTTTAGAATTTTTATTCATTGGTATGCAAAGGATCCACATGAAGCTGTAGTTTGACCCACTGCATGGAGGTAGGTTTGGTGGCAAAACATTGTGTCCTTGTTCTTAGGTGTGCCATGTTGGAATAACTGACAATCTTAGATGTGTAAATGCAGAAGCAAGGAGCTTAAACTTAATGTTGAAAGCAAGATTGCTTGCCTGACATTGTATTTCAAATTTATGTATACACAATTAATAGAAGACTTCAGTGATTACTGCCACCAAATGTGTTAAACTTGACATAAGAGTACTTTTGTGCATTGTTTGAATGAAGTGTCGCAACCCATGAGGAAATCTTATTTTGATTGATGTGCATCCACTGGTGATCTACTAATTGATAGGTTAAATTGTGCTCTGCCCATAGTTTGTCTGCATTACGAACTCACGCCTTAATAAGAGTTGATTTCTTCCTCATCAAAAACCTTTTGTTGGTCAGATGAAAAGGTTATGGCTTCTTCAATTTTGTCATGTTCCTTGTAGAAAAATCTGTTGGTCACTGGTCATCAGCAAGCACTCTCTTTTGAAAAAAGAGGATAACAATATTAAATATTCAATCATCTTTTTGAGATTTTTTCTCAGTTGAATTTAAAATGAATGACCATAAGTGGTTAAATGAGTGTTCAATGATTATCATATGAACAGCAGCTGCAATCAACACATCAAAGACCAATAGCTTGTCCCAGATCTTATCTTTATTGGGTTTTATAGTTTGAGCAGCCAGATTTTTTGGCGACTCACCAACATCTTTACATACAGAGATTTGTCATGAGTTTGAATCCTGCAATAAGTTATGCAATTTGTGTGACTCTGTGCAACAAATTAAGGATGTGCTAAAAACCGGCTGAACCACGAACTTGGCGTGAACTGGTCTCTTCAGTTCAGTTTGTATTGTCTTTTTTTTTTTTTAATTCGGTTTGGTTTTGGTTTGAATTTTTAGAAAGCTGATTCAATCCGACCCGACGCGGCCCATGTATGTGTGTGTATGTATATTTCAATTTTTTATTTTTGTCTTGTATTTTCTCTTATATGTAAAATAGAATTTTTATGTTTAGACTTAGCCCAGCATTTAGTCCAGTCCATTGAACACACCCTAGATAAAATGGAATTTTTATGCTGAGACTTAGCCCAGCCTATTTAGCCTAATCTATTGAACATCAACCTGATAAATCGAAGCGAACCGAACCAAATTTCTCGGGTTGGTTTTAAACGGTTTTTGTAAATGTTGGTTCGGTTTCTGTTTCGGTTTTAAGAAACTGATTTAGGTCGGTTCAGTTTTGGGTATATCTCCAAATTGACCCGACCCGTCCCATGCATGCTCATACAATGAATTCATGGTATATTTGTTATTCAATTTCTATATATGCCTGTTTAAAGGTTCTACTTACCCGTTTGTTTGATCAATCTTGCTAATGAGATATGGATTTCCACTTGATTTTCTGCTCTTTCTTTTTGTCTTTCTTGGTGTCGTCAAACAGATTCAAAACTGAGGACAGAATAAGATGCTCTAAATCTTGCTCTTTTTCTGCAATAGAATTTGTATTGTTTTGAATTCCAAACTTAATGAATTTTAATTGAAGCCTAAACTTCATGAGATTTGAGTGTTGTACTATCAATTGGAAATACTTTTTGAAGTTTTTGATGCAGAGTTAAAACTATTTTGTATCATGCCTGAGTTGGACATCAAGCAGTTGTGACGCAGGATGCCATACAGTTCTCAGTAATGAAACTTAGTAGCACATAAGATTACATAACTACCATCTAATGATATCTAAAAATATGGACCAGCTTTGTTTATTTCCCCATTTCTTGACTAAGTTGTGTAATTGCACCAATCAGCAAGGAAGTTCACATTGCTGCATTTAATGGCACTAGAGCTTGCTATTATTTTGATTGGTCTCTATATGATGCTTGCAGCAATTCCCTTTATTGCAAAAGATTCTCTCTATTTTCTTTCACTTCAATGATGTTGTCTTAATCAAGAGTTCCTTTCTGGCCCTGCAAGACCAAAATCTGTTTGCTTTTCTACCAGGTTGTGGCTTAATGAGGATTGCAAGTGCACTGAACTGCACAATATTGGCAAGGTTATTCAATCTTGATGTTGTTTGGAAGAGTGCAATATTCAAACGCTGTGTATTAAGATAGTGCATCAGCAAATCAACGTGAAATTTTTAAATATTATTGCTGAAGTATGTTCAATAACGAATGCTATATCTTAGTTAAGAAACCAAATGTAACTCCCAAATTAAAAATAAAATGCTGAGTTTAGGTACACATGATGTTGAATACACATAGGAAACTACTTAAATCAATTGCTTTTTTTCAGATATATGATTCAGTGCGGAAAGAAATTTGGTACCGGCCTGATATGTATTTCTACCGAGATATGCTCATGATGCTTGCAAGGAATAAGAACGTGAAAGAGACGAAGCAAGTTTGGGCAGACTTGAAGAGCGAGGGTGTCCACATTGATCAGCACACTTACGGCGACATTGTTAGGGCATTCAGTGATGGTGGCTTGCCTGTGCTAGCCATGGAAATTTATGATGATATGAGGAGCTCACCTGATCCACCACTCTCTCTGCCCTTTCGGGTTATCTTGAAAGGTCTAATACCATATCCTGAACTGAGGGAAAAAGTAAAGCAGGACTTCTTGGAACTGTTCCCTGATATGATTGTGTATGATCCACCAGAAGATTTGTTCGATGAGCAGTGATAAATGGTATCCTGTAATCAAATTGAAACCGATTTGCATTCACAACTAGCAGTGACACAAATTATCAGAAATTATCTCATGCAGAGAAGAAAATTGATCAGGGGATGCGGTACAAATTTGGTAGATGGAGTCTCATGGGGTACACATTTTAAGGGACAATCCGAAAGAGAGTTACAACTCTTCCACCAAGATGCTGAAAGATGATCATCTAGATGGAGAATCAAGACAGTACATTTTTGGTGCATATATTCTTGCAACTGTTTGTGTTTTAATGATATATCTATATAGTAAAAGGACTAAATCTTATATATGCAATCTTCTCATTTATGAGTGTATACTGTTAAAATTTACTCTATGAGGAGATGTCTTGTATTTTATATAAAATTTGGGTATTATAAAAGGGAGAGGAAGAAAAGAAACACGAGGCAAGTATTTGTGAATAATTACAGGCATCATATATAAGGGTTCTCTTTTTCCATCAATGTCAATGGCAGGATGCGAGACCATCATTCAAAATCAAGATGGCTTTATGATAGATGTCAATCTAACATCAACTGTTATCTAAATATTGGATCGAATGAGAACAAAAAGATTTGAAGTTATCTATACTTTATTGCAACACAATGTCTGCGAGGGGATAATCTTGCAGCTCTTGCCAATTCCCTTATGACACTTGGTAGAGAGAATGGTACTCTAGCATCACTGTTACTTGTAAATTGCACAAATATGTTCGTGTCATACGGCATGCCGTGTTGGAAATTGCATCACAGTTACTTGCAAATTGCACCAATACTCAACTTTGTCTTTATCACAATACATGATGTCTGTCAGGTGATAAGTCTGCAATGTATGATTTCAATCCTTGCAACTCATGCCAATTCTCTCAGGGTACATGGTTGAGAGAGCACTACTCTGGCATCATAGTTGGGAATTACTATTGCGTTCATGTTGTATAGCATGCCATAGCATGCCATGCTGGAAAATGGAATAAATTCTAGAATGTAGTATCATTCTTTTGATAAGTATACTCTACAATGTTTCTTTTCCTTAAGCTTTTCACCGAATTGAGAATGGAGGATGAGTGTGTTTACTATAACACAAGTTCTATAAACAGGTAGAAATTTCATTGAATATGGATAGGTATTAGTATTAAGGTTGCAAATGGGTCGAGCCTACTCATGATCTAATCATATTCCGATCCAATCCATCTTTGAAAACTCGTAGGTTAGATTGGGTTCAAATATTGATTCTATCTAACAAATTTCAATCGGCTTGATCATGTTAACAAAAAATACGTCCGACCAACTCAAACCTACTCCAGTCTAATCTAAAAACTTGAATCGTATAAATTTCCTTCTCCTTCATTTTGGATATCTTTTTCAATTCATTGAAGGAATTTTCATTTAAATTAATTCTTCTTTTTTATCTCAACAATTACAACTCCTCTCATCTATTTTTATTTGAGTATATTTAAACATTTATATTTCATTATTTATTTCTGTAAATTCTTATTTACAATGTCTTTAAGTATTTCAAGATATCTACTTTTATAATCGTAGTTTGTAGAGTTAGGAACGACCAATTACTTTGATAAAAAAAGTTCTTGACCATTCAAGGTCAAGTTAATTATCAGATATGATATTTTAGAGCTAGGTGCATGACTGTTAGCTCGATCCGATCCGGTCGTTATCCGAATCCGAACATTTTGGGTAATCTAGTTTATGCCCCGATCTAGTCCGAATATAACTTCCCTCTATCAACTGGACCCGACCCAATTTGATCGGCTAATAGATTTGGGCCAAGTCCAAAATCTTGATCCAATTATAAAACCGGGTCAGGTCCCCTGTCCCCGGTCCGACCCGATCCGTTTGCAGCCCCACTTGAGAAAAGCGGGCACTACGGAGGATATCGTGGCAGAGAGACCAGTGAAGGGCCGACGAACAGAGTAGCGGAGGGTTGCAGAGATGCCGTGCCTCAATCTTTCTACCAATGTCAGCTTGGACGGAATCGACACCTCCGCCATCCTCTCGGAGGCCACCAAGACTGTCGCCAAGCTCATCGGCAAACCCGAAGCCGTCGGTTCCCCTCTTCTAAACCCCTCTCTACCCTCCCTTCGTTTCTTAGTATCATCTCTTCTCCATCCGCCATCTCTTTATTTTTTTTGTGGGTTTTCCGTTTCTTGATCCATTTAAACTGCTCTGATATGAAAGACAATAACTTGCTTTAGGTTGTAAGCGATTTTCTATTATGTCTTGTCATCCTGTCAGTAAGTCCTTCAGTGTACTTCTTAATCTAATTTTCTTCTGGTTTGTCAACATTTTACTATTTGAAAGTCAGTTAGATTCGATTCGTATAAGAATAAGCTGATTTCTCTATGCAATAGAACTTTTTTTTAGGGTTGTTATCTGGCTAGGGTTACTGCCCTAATTTTATGAGCTGAAGACAGGATTTTGTTTTTTCAAAACGCGATCTTTTTATTTGTCTTAGTTAATTTTCTGTTTATTATTAGTTTCGGTGTTTTCCGTGATAGACTTCCGTGTGCATTGGAGATTTTTGTATTATGAAGTTCAATTTATTATCTGGGGAATTGCATCTCCACATATTTTTTTTCTATTCCATTATCTTGGGGGGTACCATAGAAGGTTGTCATCGAGTTTTTAATGTCCAGTCTAATTAACGATTGGTTCTTACTGGTTACGATCATTGCTGGGGTAACTTATATTAGCAGGTCAAGGTAGAGTAGAGTGAGGGAAGTGGAGATGTAAATCCCCTCATATTTTTTATATGTTGACTTAAGTACTAATCTGATGCCCTGCGGAAATATGAACCTTCATTTTATATCTTTTGTCGAACTTACTAACTCGTTGTCTGTAATCACAGAAATATGGAATATTGTTGCTTCAAACTAGTTTCTGCATTGTTTTTCCTAAGCTATTTTATTGCATGTTATTATCTTGATTTCTTGTATTCCTCAGTAAGGTTAGTTGGGTTTTGAATTTAAGTTGCCTGAGGAACTTAGTTCTTTTGGTCACCATAGTAACATATTAATTTACTTTTGTTTTTCGTCTGTTGACAGTACGTGATGATAGTACTGAAAGGATCAGTACCAATGTCATTTGGAGGTACTGAACAGCCAACCGCATATGGTGAATTGGTTTCGATTGGTGGCCTGAATCCTGATGTAAACAAGAAACTGAGTGCTGCTATTGCATTAATTTTAGAAACAAAGCTGTCTGTTCCCAAGTCACGGTTCTTTCTCAAGTTTTATGACACAAAGGCGAGCCATCTGAACTTTTCAATCTGACCCTAAGATGGGTCATTACTGGTTAATTGTTTTTCTCATTGCAATTTCTTTTCTTTTAGGTCCACCAAACTCAAGAATATGCACAATGTTTGCATGCTTTACATCAGCAGTAAATCATGTAAATAACCACTCACTGTTTAGATATTCTTAGTATTATGACCCATGTTTATCACCATTAGTTCTAGTTTTGAAGTATTTACTTCTTGCTAGTAAGAGTAGTTCTGGAACATAACATTTTAGTTAAGGTATTGATGGCTTTATTTTTTTCTACTTTGCAGGGTTCAAACTTTGGGTGGAATGGTTCTACTTTCTAGGTTCTGTGCTTGCCTGGTCTGTTACATTCATCTGCTGGAATGCATATGCTATGAACAAAATGTCTATTATGAACTTGAGACTTTAGTTGGTTTGGTCAGTTAACTGTGATATTTTACTGTTGATCATATCTACTTGGAAGAACATCAAGTTGCCAGTATCGTGGTCATCTTTATCTGAACTAGTGGTGTTACTAAATACATAAATACTGGATTCTGCATGATTTCTATTTCAGCTGATTGTCTTTGTGATTATGGTAAAGTATCATTTTCTGATGATTCTATTTTCATTACTCAAACTGAGTTAGTGGAATCTGCAGGACATGTTTGGTTGCAAGTATCTTTATCTTCAGTAGTTTTATCATTGCTTTATTTTGTTAGTCAATCTTAATGTCAAAAACATTGGAAAAAATGACCTGGTTATATTTTGGTATAAAATCTGGGGGATCACAATTTATGCATTAGTTAGCTTGAGTGTTTTGTCATGATGTTGGCTTCATGTAATCTCTATAAGTCTATATGCCGCTAAATAATATATTTAATATAGAAAAAGGCATGAATGGTCAAAAACATTACTTAAATTCTCTAGGCAGAAAGCTCAGTTCTTCTTCTTTCGTTTTTGTTAAAGGTTCCATTAGCAGTCATGCACTGGTCGTAGTTTAATATTTTTCTGATGGTTGCTTGGCTCACATTATGAAAAGCTTGTAAGAGCCGATGAGTTCTCCAATTAGTCAATTACTGTTCATCCAATTTTGTTGACAAGAGCATGGCATGTGTAACGTGGAGTCACAGAAATGGGGAGCTTTATGAAGATTCACTCGGAAGCTTGAGGGATATATAGTAGAATAAATTCATATCTGTAGTATCATGTCTCCAGTCTCATAGTAGCACTACCCATCCACTTCTATGTCCTTGTTTGTCAGCTTTCTTAGCTGAACGGTTGTTAACCAGCTCTACAAATGTTATATGAGCTAGGAGAACAAATGAATAATCTTCCCTGGCGTAGAAACAAATCCATTGGTAATAAATAAATAAGGGCTCTCTCTTTGACAGAGAGCCTTCCATATGCTTAAAGTCTTAGTAGAATATGGTATGCCTTTCTACTCTAGCTTATAGAATAAGGCAACTCTTGTCACGTAACTGTAAGTCGGAAGATTTAGGGCTGATGTATGCTTGTGCTGGTGGAGCAATAGGATCACCTAACACCACAAGTTTTGGGAATTTGTTTGTCTTAACATAGATCATTAGGTGTTTAACAAGAATAGAATTGTATAAATTCATAGTTCACATATTACAATCATACAGATCATTGGCCAAGCACAAATTTACATGGCAGCAACACAATCTTACTTTGTATGAGTGGCATAAATCCTAATCTCATGCTACTTTCGAAGGGGAAGGTAGAGTAATTCTCTGAACTCTAACCTCCTTGTTTCACTATAAAAGGTTCTCTGTTTGTTGGGCCAGTAGGTTAACCAAATCCAGCCTTTGATTTCCCACTCCATTTTCTTCCCTAAAGCTCTTCCACACACCTTCCACTTCACACTCTCTCCATACTCATCACCTGCAAAGATCACCCCTCCTTGTTTTGTAAAAGGCCTGGAGGCACTTGAGTCACGGTCTCTAAACCATGCTCTTGGTTGAAGTAATTCGAACTTTGAAGGCCTGGAGGAGAACACTTCTCTTCCTTTCACCGCATCATGAAGAAACCAATTCAAAGTCGCACTATCTCCATATGCTGATTGCTCAAATTTCCATGGTTTCATGCTCATAGTTACGGTTTCTGTGGCTGAGACTTTGAAACCGAAATAAGAATTTGGGGGATCAAATGAGCCTTCAAGGGCCTTCTCGAGGCTAACTTCATGAGTAGGATTGTCAGAAGATTTACTTAATGAAACCGACAACACATCAGACTGCAGCATTGGAGTGAGTTGCAAAGCTATACGAGATGGAAAGTGTTTCTCCTTAGATCCATAGCCTCGTTCAGCCATTAGAGTTTCAGATACCAGTGGGTTCACGTCGCATCTGGCATCAATGAAATGAGTAAGGGTGCTTCTAGTTGAATTATCACTTATTAGATAAACTAAAAACTTCAGAGATATGCGGTTCAGCTGGATAGTATGCATGTTCGACATTATAGTCTAGTTGTTGACTTTGTGAACATGTTCAGGATGGATTCTCAGGATTTTCCTAGTTTGTTTACTGACTGCAGCCAATGAATGACATGGATGTAAAGAGTATTGTCATGGGGTTATTTAGAGCCAGATGATGCTTGTCAGTGCATTCATAGATACATGTTTGATTTGAATTGATATAATAGCACACTAACCTTATGTTGTCCACAGTCACCACCACATCAATCCAGCTCTCCCGGAAGATGACCTTGTAAGCAAGTTGGATGACGCCTTCAAGTTGTTGGTACTTCAGAGAAAAGAGCAGACGTTCATCCTGTGTTGTAGTGCCAGGATCATCGATGCTCATGGCTATGATTGGGCAATATAATTGTACTTTCCATAGCCCACTTGCAGAGAAGGCATGTGAAAACAGGGGTGAAGGTGTTTTAAACGAGTGATTGGAGGCTTGAAACTCTAGAATCCAGTTCGTTACAGCAAGGTTTAGTGATCTCATCCATTGCTCTTCAAGATTGGATCCAAGGATTCGCACAAGAAGCTTTGATGCTTCTCTGGATCTTGAGCTTGCTAATTGGATCCTCAAAGTGTCCAGGCATCCTCGGCGAAGGTTGTTAGGGGCTTCATAGATGCAGATAAGGAAAGCAAGAGTGAGGAATGCAATATTGAACACATCTCTGAATTCATCTATAATTTGTACTGCAGGGAATCTCAAAGAGGATTTCTTATTGGGGCCGTACATGAGAACACTATTGATGATATCAAAGAAGAGATGGAGAACATCTTCTTCTTCCAAGGAAGGCTGAGTTTTGGTTTTCAGGTGAATAGGACTGGATGTCCAGAGGGAGATTGGCATATTAAAATATGCATAGATGGAGAAGGAGACATATGTGTTTTGGCGCTGGGAGCTTTTGGTGACTGAGAGATTCATGGAGGGATGTGTTGATGTTGTCGTACAGATGCAAAGAGATCTGAAATTTGTGTTCCATTGGGTGATTGGAGAAAGGTTATTGATCCATCCCCATACGTCTGGAACAAAACTAGAAGCCATGAAAAGGAGCTTGTATTACTAGAAACCCCTCTATGCATGCAAAACTTGGTTATATAACAGTGAACTTGAGGTCCACTAAGATAAGTCAAAACTCAATAGGTTGCTTACACTGATTCTTACATGGGAGAGTTTTATACTGTGAAAAAGTAGAATTTTCTCTTTCTATTAGGAATTTGGAGCAGAGAACTCGAGGTCTTTGAATGATGACCAACCTATCTGTTCTAATACCATCTCCTGACTCCATATTCCCTTTATCAACTAATGAAACTTATTCATCTGTTTCAGATTCTGCACATGAGGAAGTTTGCTTGTTCTTTAAAACCGATAATCTAGGTTTATTCATCATTATCCTATAAATTAGGCTAATCAGATAATTCTGTACTTTCAATTGGTGGATGAGTTAGGATGTGCTGTTCCGCACGCACTCAGAAAGAATCCTTGGTTTGGAAAAGACGGAATTTGGGCATATCCATTGCACAATGGCCTCCATTTCATGCAACTCATTCTGTTCTGTCCTTTTGAATACAGCACATATCTCTTCCCCATTAAGCTTCAACAAGCTTTTTCTTTGAAGCAAAGCCTAACTTACGCATTATTAGGCAAGTTAGGATTATATTCTTGGCTTCTAGTAGTTCTATTGTTGATTTTGAATCTTAATAAAGTACGAAAGTCTGGAAAAGGGGCTCATCTATTGATGTAGAAGGCCATTTGGAGCACCAACTTTCCTTGTCATCTTGTATGTATCCTTTCCAAGGGAAAAACTGTTGCTTTACATGTAAGAATTCATTCAAGGTGATATCTTTTTCCCAAGGTAGTTGATTCGGGAAGGGAATTCCTGCTCACCAACCCTCCCAACCCCTAGCTTCCTAAAAATAACGGATGAATAGTTAAATATCTACTAATAATGGATGAGTATGGCTGTGTTTGCAAGTGAGAAGTTTGAATCCAATGAAGGAGGGATCACCCTCAACCTAAGTTGCATTAGGCTAAAGATGACAGTAGTTCGTAGCCTCTCCCATGCAGCTCTTAGTTCAGCTTTCGTAACTGTGCAATGAGACAGATTTAGCAAATAACAGGTGCCCTTCCAGCTCCAGTCCCTTTTAGAGGGAGCGCTCGAAGAGCATGAAGGTCGCCAAAGCCTTGAGGCATCATTGGAAGTATCATCATATGTTGCTCGAATAAGTTCTTTAGCATGCCTGATAACATAGATGGTAATTTCATGTGCAATACCGTGCTTACCGCGAAAACTCTCGTATTCCTTCTAAGTAGTCAACCATTATAACAAATAATGCTCCAAACTCAATCATCAGTCATACTGTCCTGAAAGATTGATTCAGGTTAAGCTTGTGATTAAGAATATGCCAGGTTTGTTTAGCAAGATCACAATGGCATAGGATATGATTAATGTCTTCCTTCCCTTACAGCAGTCACAATACAAAGAATTAGACATGGGATCACAATGAGCTAAGAGGGATCTATGAGAAAACCTATTCCGACAAATCTGAGCTTTCAACGATCACTTAAAGAGCTATACCATCATTCATGTTATGGGAAGGAGAGGTAATGAAGTCACGCAACCTGATTTTAGAATATTTGACTCGACCCGCACCAATCAATTAGCACATGGATTAACAGAGATTGGATTGGAAGCAATGGCTTCAACCATCTCCATAGCAAATTAGCAAGCATCGTCTCATTTTCTGTTTTTAGTCGATAGATTCGCCCATTTTCCCAGATTAAACGTCAAAGGTGATCTGTCAAGTGGAATATTAGATAACCATGAGCTTCACAACAAAGTAACAGACCCACCATTATCCAAAATCCACCGAAAGGCAGATATTTTTCCAAGTAGTGTAAGCAGACCGAGTCGGGTGATAGCCTGCCCGCTCACCTTTATTCGGAAGAGACCACTTTGGAGGATTTGGGCGAAATATCTTCATAAACTCATGCTGCAGCGTCCTCTAGTCCAGATAAACTATGGGCCGAGTTCGTCTTAATACTATTTGTAATAACTTGGGACCTCATCCAAAAAAAGCTAGCCGGAATGTATTTTCTTAATTCCATATAAATACTCAAGATCTTTTTTGCAAATAACCGATGTGAGACTAAATACACATCTACACTAGTCCTCACATGTCCTTTTCCATAGCTCTTGGGTCGGCAAGCAGTCTTCCAAGCTAGCAGCTGAAGCTTCCTTTGATTAGTTGTATGGCCCCATGAGACGGATCAAAATATCTTCTCTTGAAAAGTAACAGCCGAATTAGAAAGAACATAGAGAGGGGCAGAGCAAAGCATAGATTTGACCAAGTAGATCGTGTCAGCAAAGAGCAGTTGACGCCATTAGTCCTCTTGGAAATATAATTGAAGTCTGGAGATACACTTTGTGGCCAGAAAATGGAGCACCTGAGTATCGCTGGACTTCTATTGGGAGTCCTCTTCTTCCATCTCATGTGCCCAGCGTGTGTGCTCTTTTTTTTTTTTTCTTTTCTTCCTTGCTCTGAGATTCATGCGGGGATGTTAGGCCTGTGCAGCTTTTCAAGCCGGTCAATGGACCGGGCCCTTCCATTATCATCAGCAGAAAAATGGATACGAGACCCCTGGATCATCGTTTCATAGCTGATAAACTCTCGAGGAACCATTCCAAACAGCATTTTGCTGTCCAAAAAGCATTTCAGACCACAAACTAAACATGTATGAGGAGAGAGGGCATCCTCGGCAAAGTGTAATAGGAGATGTAAACCAGCAACTAGAAGCACCATCAATAAATGACAGAGAAGATAGAATTAGTAATGCACTCTCGATCTAATAAGTTGATTACGGAAACCAAAATTATGAAGGACTGCCATAAGATAATCCTGATGACTGCTATCATAGGCTCTCTATATCCATCTTGTTCACCATGAGAGCTTTAGTAGTCAAAGCTTTTCCCATAGAGTGCATCATTTCTCGTGCCAGCATACATTATCAGCAATATTTCTACAATGCACAAAGGACCCCTGCTCTTATTGACATCAACTTTTTGGCTTATCGGATTGAATAAGATTTTTGCTACCAACTTATAGTCCATGTTACATAAACTCATCGATCTATAATCATTTGGCTCCCAATACTGCTTATTTTTAGGGATTAAAATTATAGAGGTAGATTTTTAGTCATTACTTGAAAAAATTCTTTCAAAGCAACAATCCTAGAAGCTCTTAAAGAAAACAGGCTGTAAATCATCGAGACCGAGGGCTCCTAGATTATTCTCAATCTCCACTTTTGTAATTGGAACAACCGATGAACTATTCTCCTCTGCAATCAGCATACAGCATATTTGGGATTGACGGGAGCTCTAATTGCACGGAGGGAATTAGAAGAGTCCATTTCTCCAAGAGATAGCACCAAAAATAAAACTGATTTCAGAATCTAATTCAGTTTCATGGACCACTTCATAATCTGAGCCATTTTGGTGATTTGATTTCTTCCTCTTCCTTATGATGGTAGATCCCCTTCAATGAGCTATCTCGCACAAGATTTCTGTCTCCAAAATATTAGATGCGTAGAAGATAAAGTCATGAATGTTAAAAAAAATAGGGATCGACTCGCGATGGATGAAAAGCAGATTAGGAAAAAAAAAACTATGAACTGGACAAAATTGACACTGCTTCATTCTTGGTTCGAACCAATCGAAATCCATTATGCGTGGGTATAATAGATCCTTTTAACTAGGCCAAAACCGCTTCCTTCTCGCCTTCCAAGTCAAAACCCCAGTCGCCTTCTAGTCTCATGGCCTCCTCCGCCTCGCCGCCCCTCCTCCCCCTCTCCACCGGCCAATCCGCCGCCGGCGCCGATGCCACTGCCCCGATCTCCACCCCAGCCTCCCGCCGCTTCCTCTCCCGCCTCTCCGACTCCATTCGCCGCTCCCTCGCTAACCGCCGACCCTGGTCGGAGCTCATCGACCGGTCCGCCTTCTCCCGGCCGGACTCCCTTGCCGAGGCCGCCTCCCGCGTCCGCAAGAACCTCGCCTACTTCCGCGTCAACTACCTCGCCCTGCTCGCCGCCGTCCTCGCCCTCTCCCTCCTCTCCCACCCCTTCTCCCTCTTCGTCCTCCTCTCCCTCCTTGCCGCCTGGTGCTTCCTCTACCTCTTCCGTCCCGCTGATCCCCCGCTCGTCATCCTCGGCCGCACCTTCTCCGACCGTGAAACCCTCGGCGCCCTCGTCCTTCTCACCATCCTTGTCGTCTTCCTTACCTCCGTCGGATCCCTCCTCATCTCCGCCCTTATGGTCGGCGTTGCCATTGTCGCCATCCACGGGGCCTTCCGGGTGCCCGAGGACCTCTTCCTCGACGACCAAGAGCCCGGCGCCGCCACCTCCGGGTTCCTTTCCTTCCTCGGCGGAGCCGCTGCCTCTGCCGGCCCTGCGGTCGGCATCTGATGTGGATCTGACGGTCATGTGGTTACATTCATTGAGGTTGGTTACGTAGGGCATTCCCTTCTCTCCCCATTACCTTGTATTGGTATTTGGTAGGTAGGAGAAGGAAGATATTCTTGGAAAATTAGGGTTCTTTATGTATATCCACGGATGATTGGTTCGAGAGAGGTATAGAACTCTGGATTCATGCAACTTTTTTTGGAATTGTTCTCCGAGTGCATCAGTGGAATTGTTTCAGATCTATTGAAGAATCTTTGCTGATATGTATTAGTCTCGTTAATCCCTGTGTTATGCTTTGTGGGAAAATTTTGGTGCTTTTTAATGTGGTTGTTCTGGGAAGTAAGATTAGACCTGGCTGTTTTGTGTTTTGTACTGTAAATTCATGTTTCTATACTTGATATTTATTTTATATGAATATCTGAGATTAATCACTGGAAATTTCAGATCTGGGAGCAGTTGATAGGGATCTTAGAGGTCGTTTCCGGGATTTGAAATCCAGATCTTGATCTATCTGCTGTCCAGCCTCCTATAATTTGCTTAGAGATGAAAATAATTTTATTGGAACTTACATAACTTCCAAATGTTTTATGGTATATGCTCAAGTTTTTTGAGATAGTTCTAACTCTTTTACTGCTGTCTATCTGACATACGACCAATAGGGCCTTGTCTTTTGTTATCATGTTTAAGTGATCATGACCTTTTTTTGTTGTCTAACCTTTTAGAGTTACGGATTTATTTTTAACTCTGGATTGCGAAATCAGAACATTCCTATGAAAATCACTTCACAAAATTTATTGTTTGTATTAAACTATGATATTGTCATTTTTACTGTTATGCAAATAACGGACGGCATTTTAGATACCCTGATGCTTATCTAGTGTTATCAGTCATAAGACATCTAGCAAACATAGGTTTGGAAATTTGTGTCAAAAAATAATTGATGATTATTTATTTTAGTAGGATTAGAAGTTGAAGGAAGTTTTTGTAGTACGTTATGGGGTCCTTTATCAGGTCATGGGAAAAGAATGTCCAAATTATGTTGCATCAGTTACTAAATATGTTTTGAGTTTCCTATGTATAATCAGTTCTACTATTCTGCTTCGTTTCTTCGTTTTGATTTTTCACTTTTCCATGTGTCATGTTTTGGATTTCAAAATTTCTAGATGATTAACAAGAAAGCATAGTTCTCAATAGCCTAGGCGTACCCTAGGCGATGGACCTTCCTAAAGCTTAGACGATAGCCTATGTGATGAGGTGACTACCCAGGTGAGGTATTTTGTACAAAATTTACAAATAATATATCTTCATATATTTTAATTTTTGATTAAAAATTGTGTTAGTCCCAATAAACCATCCATATAACATGATCCGAAGGTACAATGGTAATAATTAGTCATGAGTTTTACTTAAACATAACACTTCAAAAACTTTCGCAATTTTATTGTTCGTTCTAAACTTATAGAACATAATGCCATGGTTGTCTTAGCAACATACAGAAATCATATTAATTTTACATGGTGCTACTACTACGACAATAGTAGTAACACTAGTATGTTACTACTTACTACTATGATTAAAGTAATGATACTACTATGTTACTACAATATAAAAATTGTGAAAACAAAGCATAATACAAGAGAAAAAAAGTAGGAGATTGATTTTTTTTCATTTTCCTAAAATAAAGAAAATACAGCACAACAAAAAGAATAGAAGTCAAGGTAAAACTACAAAATCCCCCAATCTATATGCCTGCTTCAAACACATTTTTATATTCTATCTGATTCAAGCACATTTTTATATTCTCAATCCAACTCAAGCTAAAATGCAGAACACAAGCCAATATAAAAATTAATGCATCATCAATCACTAGAAAAGATCTAAAAACTCTCAATAACATCAACTGTAACTCCAATAGAAACCAAAAAGAAAAACAGAAGGAGAGAGGGAGAGACAAGGAGGTCGATAGAATCTCCGACTACTACTATTGCTGCTGCTGTTGCTAGCATGATTTCTACGGCTGCTGCAGCTACTCCTAATATTGCTACTGTTACTGCTTCAACTACTACTGTTGTTGCTCCTATTGCTGCTGCTGCTATCATTTTGGTAGAAAACAGGGGATGTAGCCCTGGAAATGGCTCGTCCTTGGGATTAGAACTAGGGCTCTATAGCTAGTGATCGTGAACCAGATACTTTGTTTCTAGGGTGGACATTTTGGTTCTTGGTTTTTTGTTTGATCATCTTTTGGATGGTTTGCCCTGAAGTATGCTTGGGGTTGTGGGGTGACCTCTGGCCTTCATTTTCCTCTATGTTCATCTTTTTTATTGAAGGATTGGTATTGAAGGGCACTCTGAGTAGAAATGAAGAAGGGGAGTTACGTAATAAAGAAATTTGAAAAATCATGAGCTGACATTTGTACAGGTTTTTTCAACCCAAAGATAGTAGGGGATGGCTGGCAAGATTCATGGAAGGGTGAATGAAGGGAATATGCTCTTCTACAGTGCTGTGTGATTAATGCATACCAATATAGTTGTAAGGGAAAGTATATTAGTCATCGGCAACAACACTAAGCATAACTGAGGTTATGATTATTATAATCCTTGGAAATGTGTAAGAGTTTACATAGATGACGATACAAGAGAGATGATTCCGAGATGGATGATGAGTGTGGCCATGTGGTGTTATTGTTTAAATCCCTAGAGAAGAAGGAGAGGGGAAGACTGCTATCTTTGTTGACATCATGAGTAAAATGGAATCAAATTTATGCATCAAGGGAGAGTAAAATTGGATTTTAGTTTATCAATTCTTATCTAACGCATGTAATAGGTTGTTAATTGGTAACACATCTCCATTTTCATTCAGTTCCTTGTGAGTTAAAAAAAGGAATCGGCACTTTCATGAGGTTGGCCATTTCAAAGTCCATAATACCATCTATGATATAGGTTTAAGCCATACTTTTCGCATCAACATTCAGTTCCTGATTAGTTGAGGAAAGAAAATGGTTAACCTTTGTCTTTATAGCTAAAGAATAGTTATGTCTATGATGCATGTAACTGTGGCCCCTGCACTTCAGGATCTTAAGAAACCACAATTTAGGTCATGAGTCTTTGAACTTCACTATCTCAAAAAGAAAGTCTACCATATTGAAATGCTGACTCATACAGCTTTGACTTTCTCACATGGTCTAGCATGGAATTTGAATCCAGTTGTGCTTTCTATAATTGAGTGTAGTGGACTGGTCAAAATTTCAGAAAGTCACACTAGAATGGAACTCTTTATTTGGCAATGGTACCTGAAGGAATGCTGGATATGGTAAAAAGATGTGTCATAAGAAATTGGTTTTTTCCCTTAAAGGCAAAATTTTGTGAAACAATATTCGGTTTAATGTTATGATATGCAATACTTGGATCTAGTTTTTTTGTAAAAATATCTGAGGGCATTCTTTCCTCTTTTTTTTTCTTTTAATGGAGAGACTCAGCTAGGACCTTTTGGAAGAAGAAAAGTGAGAAGAGCTATACTCATTTGGTGGGTTCTCTTTTGATCTTCCACTTGAAAGGGGATCTGCCTTTTTGGTTTAGAAGGGAGTGCAATCTATTCATCAGGGTCATCGAAGAATGGCGCCCCATAATGCCCATGTATAACACACAACGATATTGTGGTTGCTTTTGTTTATATGACAGCTAGTAGCAATTTGGTAAATGAAATTGCAAACATGGTTGTGAGATGGTGAATTATTGGGTAGTAGATGATGAGCTTCGCTAGTTCTCTATCCTTAACTTGTGGCATTGAATTTGTCAGAAGTTTTTGGTAAACTAATGTTTATCTGAATATTGTAAGAATCCTGCCGCGCAAAGCAAGCCATGGTTCTCCAACGAGTTTTGACAGGGTTCTGGTCTCCCAGATAATCAATTCAGACTTAGACTTATTTTTGGATTTTTTTTTCACATTTTAGGTCAAGACTTGACTTCAGACTTATTTTTTCCTATCAGGAGGTGAGTCTTGTCTCTGGAGGGAGAGGAGACCCGCGAGGGTGAAGGAGGCTCCCCAAGCCATTCAAGCGGGAACGGCCTCGTCAACCTTGAACTTGGCGATGAAGATTTTGTCTCCAATGTGGAAGTACCCATGAAGTGGGGAATGTCCAAAGTAGAGGAGACATGGCATTCAGAGTCAACATTTACATGAATCACAGCCGCCTGCTTGGGCATCATTGATGCCGGGAACAAAATCATCCCGAGTGAGCTGATGGCCTTGAGAAGAGTAGACTTGTGTCGGTATTTTAGATGCATTACGAACTAGGAAGCTCTGAAGTTGAGGTTGTGAGGGCGGCCACCATCTTTAATTAACCAAGGCTTAGAGGAGAGGGTGAAGAAATCACCGCAGAATTAATTAACATTTTTCTGATTCATTTCCTTTGAGGTTTAGGCTCCGTTTGGCAGAGTTGTTGGCGGTAGAGTTTTCGAAAGTACAACTTTTTGAAGTAAAGTTTTTATAAAAAGCTATGTGCTGTCTGGTAACTAAATTTTTAGATTGTTGTGAGACTTTAATCTGTATTTGGTAGATAAACTGAGAAAATATTTTTCGTATGACAAAATGACTATAAAGCAAATTGCATTAATATTATACAACATAGCATAATAAAATATAATATGTATTAATATATAAATATATAATATAGTATAATATTACTATAATATAATATAATATTATTATAATATAGTAATATAATATTGCATATTATATCATAATAATATAACATAATTTGATATTATATAACATAATATATCAATGTATTATAATATAATGTAATATTATATTATATTTATAATATAATACAATAATAAATATATAAAATATTATAATTATTATTATATATTATTATTATTATTATTTGTAATTATTATATTTTATCTTGAGTATTTTGGTTCCAAAAGAGAAAAATTTATAACTCAAAATAGCTTTCTGATGGAGCCTAAAAGTGCTTTTTTGGAGAAGCTCTAAAATAAAATTTCTTTCAAAAAGCTGTTATTTTCGAATATTTTACCAAACACCTATGTTGTATCTAAAAATACTTTTGGATAGCTACAAAGTGTTTTTTGGCCCTTCAAAAGCTCTGCCAAACAAAATCTTAATGAGTTTACCAAAAGCACAAAAAGAGAGTGTAACTTATTGGACTATGGAACTAAAAAAAAAAAAAGCTCATGGTTTTTTTTTTATTTTTTTGTTATGACGGGCTATTTATGTTATTTTTATATGAGTACAACTAAAAAAAATATATATATTTTGAAGTGTTTTTAAAGTCGATGTCAGGTTAATAGATGAGCCTTGTAAAAAAAAAAAAAAATTGTCTCCTCTCGTCAGTCTCCAGATATCCTGCAGCATATCGTGAATATCTATCCTCCTGTTCGGCTTCCGGATTCATTCGATTAGTGTAGCAGACATCCGTGAGGGGAATGAAATCAGCTCTCAAGATACATCGTGACGTCCATACGGCCCTCGGGACTGAGTTACCGTCCGCAGACTGCAAGCCTAGAGATCGGGGATGAATTAAGACACGACAACCTTCCGAGCCCTCGCAGATCTGGGTCGAAATGACTCGATTCTGTCTGCAATTCTGTGTCCAAAATGGCTTTAGTGACTCGATGACTCGATTATGCTACTCACGGTTCTATAGAACATCTTATGAGGACTCGCTCGACTGTCGACACGTGTCGGGCCTATGCAGACTCTCCGCTTCGTAGCTTTCTATTAAATTCTTTTTTTTTATTTTTTTCCGGTATAGTTGAAATTAAATTCTTCTGGGTCATATTGTTGGTCTTAAGCTGGGGAATTAAGTGTAAAAAATCTTAATATGTTTATATATATATATACCTATAACTATATATAGAGACATAGGTATCGGCTAAGAAATAGTTTTCTTGGAGCTCTTTGAGAAGAGATTTCTTGCGGTCGTTACTGTTGTCCACAGTAAATATTGAGAGAGAAGGGGGGAGCGAAAAAAACCAAGAACGACACTGAGCATGAGACAGAGGAAGAACCACGAACGACACCATGCACGACAGAGGGATGATGGTTCCCACAGTGGAGCTTGATCCCTCCGGGTACACGTTCAACCTCGAAGACAAAGAACTGATCGAGCATTATCTTGGGTCCCAAGGTGCACAGAGAGCAACAGTGTCATCTCAGTCTCATCCCCGAGCTCGACGTGCACACCACGGAGCTCTGGAACCGTGGAAGCAAGTTTAATTGCACATATCATCTCCATCGATCTATCTATCAAATTCTTGCATGCATGCTTTTCTTGCTGCTTCTTCTGAGCTAATTAACATGGATTCTTGCACTTGCATTGCATGCGCATAGTTGAATTCAGGCATGGGAGGAATAGAGATGCGTTCTTTTGCTTCTC
This sequence comes from Phoenix dactylifera, assembly GCF_009389715.1. NCBI lineage: Eukaryota > Viridiplantae > Streptophyta > Magnoliopsida > Arecales > Arecaceae > Phoenix > Phoenix dactylifera. The sequence continues at coordinate 9,363,723 of NC_052404.1, read as the reverse complement.
CCCGGCGACTCGTTTCGACGCCTCCAATGGCGGGCTGCTGCGCGGTGCTGGCAACGGCATATGGCACGCGCCTCATCCACTGCAATGGTGGCAAAAGATGACGAATCTCAAGTTTATGCTACGAGCAAAGGACGGTGACAAATCTGTGGCCACCTCTTGGACAGTGCATGAGTACTGGCTTCTTGATTCTGTGCTTTATCGCATGCAGAAATTAGGGACGAGGCTGAGCGATGGCCATCATCTGTCATGCCTCGATGACAGTTGGGAACTTTTTGACTATTATCTGATATGTTTGATTTGTGCGATCTAATTAAAGAGGAATGCTTGTTCTTCTGCCGAAAGCAACGTCTACTGGAAAAAATATTGGACATCTTGATCTCGATTTTAACCGACCTTCTTGACTTTAGAATATTTGAGGTAAATAACTTAAATAAATCTGAAGTGCGGTGCGGGTATGCCGATACTGTACTTAATGCATGATCAGCGTAATTGCCGCAGCGTGTTGCTCGCACGGAATGGTTACCATGTTATAAACATAATGCCAACTATTATCCTATAGTTAAAATACGTCGCGCCAAATTAGGTAATAGATCTATATCCTACCCTACATAAAGAGGTGGCTCAGGGATCCTCAGGTAAACTCATTTAAAGACTCCTCTCTACAATTTTTCTCTCTTCCACATTGCTGCTTTACTATTCTGATTTAAGCATCGGAGAGTCCTCGCCAAAATTTTTTTAGCAATTGGACTTCTTACAGATTAGTCTTGAAGGCGACTAGTTCTTCCTCACATCGGTCTCATCCAACCTCACTCAATTTGGTTCTTACTGACCATAAAGCGGGCCGAATAGCGTGTTAGCCTCGGCTCAGAATTTAGCAGAAACATGTTCAATAATTATAACTAAGAACACTCAAAAATCCATTAGGGGTCTATTATGCATGCATGCAAAAAAAAAAAAAATCAAGCTCATTGCTAATTCGGCAATCCATAATCAACCAATCTTGTACGTGGCAATAAATTTCATGAATTGCACTGATTTTCTCTTGCTATGTGGTAAGAGAACTATTCATGCATGCATAGCATAAGTCTTGCAGCATTACTCCAGAGCATTGAAATGATTAAAGTGAAAAACATATTTTGATGACTAATATGATTCCATGAAAAGTCAGCCATCAGGATTTTCCCTTTTTAAAACACCAATTTATTTTATTACTAAATTCCTCCTAATACATGATGAATGTGAATTGTTTTAAGAAAAAAGTTTTTTGCATGAATACCCTTCTAAATATTGGATTTTGCGTGAATACTCTTCAAAAATTGATATTTGCATATATATCCTTATAAAACTCTGTTATTGTACAAATATTTCTATTATAACGGTTGTATTAATTAAAATTAAAATTAAAATTTAAAATGACATTATTATTCTTACTCGCTCCCCCTCCCCCCCCCCCCTTCCCTCCTCATGTATCGGGATCTTGATCACGGGCGTTCGCCTGCGGGCAATCGCGAGAGACTGCTAGAATGTTGGAGCTTCATAACTTGTCGAGTGTGCTTTGAAAAGTGTGTTGATGGATGGCTATGATCCGATCAATCAATAAGACTTTACTATTCAAATATTTATCACTTTTTATGTTATCTAATAACATGCTCTTCTTTTGTTACTCTAAAGTAATATGTAAAGTGGGAGAAACAATAGGAGCATACAAAAAGGTAATTACGGCGACCGCTACTGTCATTTAGCAGTCAAAAATATCATGCGATACCACCACCAAACTTAGTTTGGATGGTACATCCTCTTGCCACTTTATTAACTTGATATTCTTGTACAATAAGTGTTAGGCTCGATTTGCTTGGGAGCTGGACTTTGACCCAGTTAGGGAATGTGTATATGGTAGGGGGTTGGTTAGAGCTTCTCTTCGTTAATATATATGTCATTAAACAAAAGTCCTGACTGCAAATCGCCATACCTTCAATGAAAATTTTGTAAGCTAGGGATTGGAGGATTGGGATTTAAACTTGGTGGTGGTTGAGACAGCCAATGGAGCAAAAAATAATGACTTTTTTGCAGGTCTTAATTTCGTGGTTGTGTAGACCTTGGGAGATGATATTCTCATAGGAAATAATAATACATTTACTTTTTGAGGGTTTTTTTGTAAATAAAGGAAAATAAGGATCTCATCTCATGTTAGAAAGGCTTGTCTTTGGGATTACATCTCTTGCATCCTTAAAATTGACCATTTGGCGGTTGCGATCCTTCGACAACCCGACCAGCTTAATATAATGAAGGGCTCATCCTCCAAGAGCTCCATCTATGAAGGCTACCATTTTTTTTAAAAAAAATAATAGATGCTATGCACATAATAAAATATAATTATATTTTTTTAAAATTGTTAATAAAAAGTTATTCCAATAAAAATAATAATAAACATCGTAGGAAGGACTTGGATTTTTCAATTTCTGATGAAAAGCCATATTCTATGGCAGGAGGTCAGAATAAATATAAGATAGGTTGAAAAAAATGCAAGCTGCTAGGTAAAAACACATGCATTTACTATTTATTATTCTTTATAAATAATTAGAATGGAGAAAAAAAAAGAAAGAAAAAAAAAGAAACAAAACAAGTGAAGAATAGTTTAGGATTAAAACTAGACTGGATGTCAGATAATTAAATTTTATGACCAAAAAATCAAAAATATTAGTAAGCATATAAAAAATCAAGTTAATAGTATATTAATATTATTATATATTTTTTATTATTTTTTTTAATATAATATAAAATTAAATAAAATTAGATATTTAAATACTAATTAAATAATTTTATATATATATATATATAATAAATATGATTATAAATATAAATATTAGTTAGATGCTTAAATTTTTATAAATATACAGATAAATTTGGATGCTAAAGTAGTTTTGAGCGGATGCTAACCTAGCCCCTTTCGCCCGTTGAACAGCCAAAAAGGATAGCGGATTTTTACCTCGTTCCGCCAACCGAGCAGTGACGCTTTAATTACTGTGTGGAGATCGGGCATCGATGCCGTTCCCGAGCCGTGGGACCCACGGATAAAATAGCCGTTGGAGAAGCACCACCGGAGAGGCTACGCCCGTTTCATTTCCCTCTGCCGACGCAAGGAAAACTAGCCGTTTGCCTCCACACAAAAAATGGCTCCCTGAACAAAACCATCTGACTCGCCTAGTTTGTCTCCCCAAGAATAAGATTCCCTCGTTTAAACCCATTCCTTCATCTCTCTCTCTCTCTCTCTCTCCCCCGTTCTCTCCTTCCATCTTCTTCGTTCCAATAGGCGAAAGTAGCAGAAGAAAGGGAAAGGAGTAGCATTCTGGACCAGTCATCTTCTTCCTTAATTACTCCCTTTGTTTTTTGGTACAGCTTCCTTACTCCCTTCATCGACATGGATGATACAGCAAGACAATGCCAGATTTCAAGTGGGGAGAATAGAAACGTGAAGTACCAGAGCTCCAAGTCCAGGAGAAGCCCATTCGGAAAGCTCTTCCAATGGGAGTGCCTGTTGGCCTTCCTTGGCATTCTACCATTCATGGTGATTAGCCCGGTTTCTTGCCGGGCTTGGGATGGAGTCATCATCACCCAAGCCGACTACCAGGGCCTCCAAGCCTTCAAGCATGCATTGGATGACCCCAGAGGGCTCCTCAGGAGCTGGAATGGCACCGGCCTCGATGCCTGCTCCGGCGCCTGGGTGGGGATCAAATGCGTCCGCGGAAAGGTGATAGCTATCCAGCTGCCATGGAGGGGACTGGGTGGGCACATCTCCGAGAAGGTTGGCCAGCTCACCGCATTAAGAAAGCTAAGCCTCCATGACAACTCCCTCGGTGGCCAGATCCCCTCGGCGCTCGGGTTCCTTCGTGATCTCAGAGGCGTTTATCTCTTCAACAATCGCTTCTCGGGCGCCATCCCACCTTCCATTGGTGACTGCCTCGTGCTCCAGACTCTGGATGTTAGCAACAATTTGCTCACAGGAAGTATTCCCTCTTCCATATGGAACTCCACAAGGCTCTACAGGCTCAATTTTAGCTATAACAACCTCTCAGGAGTGATCCCCCTCGGCGTCACTCACCTCCCTACCCTCACATTCCTCCACCTTCAACACAATAACCTTTCCGGTTCCATTCCTGATGCTTGGGGAGGGAGGGAAGATAACCAAGCCTATCAGCTTCGGACGTTGAATCTAGATTACAACTTCTACTCGGGAAGCATTCCCATTTCCCTCGGCAAGTTGCCGATGCTAGAACAAGTTACTCTTAGCAACAATAAGCTCAATGGAAGCATACCTGAAGAAATGGGGACTCTTCCGAGGCTGCAAACTCTAGACCTTTCTCATAACTCCATCGGAGGAAGCTTCCCTCCATCTCTCTGCAACCTTTCCTCATTACTTCAGCTCAACCTTGAGGGCAACCACCTTGAGAATCGGATCCCAGAAACCATCGATAGGATGAAGAACCTTTCAGTCCTCTCGCTTGGGAGGAACCAATTCGATGGTGAGATTCCGGCCGCCCTCGGGAATATTTCCAGCCTTTCTCAGCTGGACTTATCGGGGAACAATCTCAGCGGACCGATTCCGGCCTCCCTCGATCTTCTAACCAATCTCACTGCTTTCAATGTCTCCAACAACAACTTATCTGGTCCGGTCCCCGTTCTCCTCTCCGAGAAGTTCAATTCCAGCTCTTTCAGGGGAAACATCCAGCTCTGCGGGTACAGCATTCTGGTCCCATGTCCTCCTCCCCCTCATCCGAATGTTTCTTCTCCAACGATCTCGACGGTGCCCCATCACCACCGCAAACTGAGCACCAAGGATATTATTCTCATAGCTGCAGGGATTGTTCTCGTGGTTCTATTTCTACTCTGCTGTGCTCTTCTCTGCTGCTTGGTCGGACGAGGGGCTGCTGCTGCGAGTGATGAGCGCGCAGCTGCCGGAGCGGGAGCTGGGACAGGCGAGAAGCCGGGGCCTGCGGCGGGGGGAGCTGAAGCAGAGGCAGGAGGGGACGCCGGGGGGAAGCTCGTCCACTTTGATGGGCCGCTGGCATTCACGGCTGACGACCTTCTGTGTGCGACGGCGGAGATCATGGGGAAGAGTACCTACGGGACCGTATACAAGGCGACGCTGGAGGACGGGAGTCAGGTCGCGGTGAAAAGGCTAAGGGAAAGAATGGCAAAGAATCAGAGGGACTTCGAAGCGGAGGCGAGCATGCTCGGGAAGATCCGGCATCCGAATCTATTGGCTCTCAGGGCTTATTATCTGGGCCCCAAAGGCGAGAAGTTGCTGGTATTTGACTATATGCACAAGGGAAGCCTCGCAGCTTTCCTACATGGTAAGCTCTTCTTTGAATCCAATTTTAATCTGCCACCTTTTAACCAACTCTAATGGAGCTGCCCTATCAGACCACCTTGTCCTTCTAAATATCTTGGTTTTTTTATTCTTTTCCCTTTCTCCAGTTACCAATAGATTACTGCATTGTATTGCTAACCACATGAAATTAATTACGTACCTCATTATTTCTGCTTCATATAGCCTAAATTGTACGTGCTTTCGATCTCCAATTGCTAGTTTGCCGCTTTGCATCTTTTTCTTCTACTATATGAGGCTACCTTAAATCGTTCTTGTTTCTTTTAGCCTAGATGGTACTCACCTTTCACACATTTGATTAAAGTTGGCAATCCAAACTCAAAGCTTAGAAGCAGTGTGTTATCGCTAGAACTGGACATTAAATGTTAGTTTTGCGTTAAACTCCTTGAAGAAAAGTAGTTCTGAGATTAAAGACTTTTGATCATCGATTAATATATCATTCGTTCTATTTGTGTTGCTTGTCGTCGATCTGCAGCTCGGGGCCCCGACACACGGGTTGATTGGCCGACGAGGATGAGCATAGCCATGGCGGTAGCGCGTGGCCTATGCCACCTTCATGTCGACATGAAGATGATCCATGGCAACCTAACGAGCAGCAACATCCTACTGGATGAGAACACGGATGCCAAGATCGCCGATTTCGGCCTATCCCTCCTCATGACCAGTGCCGCCAGTTCCAGCGTGATTGCCACTGCCGGCGCACTCGGCTACCGCGCTCCCGAGCTCTCCAAGCTGAAGAAGGCCGGCACGAAGACCGACGTCTACAGCGTCGGAGTGATCATGCTGGAGCTCTTGACGGGAAAGTCCCCCGGAGAGACGACGAATGGCATGGATCTACCTCACTGGGTGGCGTCGATCGTGAAGGAGGAGTGGACAAATGAGGTGTTTGATCTGGAGCTCATGAGAGATGCGGAGGCCGGGACGACAACCGGGGATGAATTGCTCAACACGTTGAAGCTGGCACTGCATTGCGTGGATCCTTCTCCGGCTGCCCGGCCGGAGGTTCAGCAAATCCTGCAGCAGCTGGAGCAGATCAAACCGGAATTGGCTGCTTCTGCGGGCTCGTCCGTTGAAGAAGGTGGCGGCGGCGCCACCGCGGTTGAAGCGTCTAAATCCGGTGATTAGGTTGGTTGGTTTGGCTTCTAGGGGGGGGGGGGGTTATTCTGGATTCTTTTGTTCCTGATTAAGTTCTGGTCGATGGTTGGGTAGGTATTGGGTTTAAACGCTGAAACCTGTATATATGTTCGATGCTTAGGACAATTATTTGTTATTCTTATTAATGTTTGCAGGGTTGCTCTCTTTATCACAAGATGATGCTGGAGTGATTGAACTAAATTGATAACAAAAAAATAGCATTCAGGAAATATGTTCGATGCTTAGGACAATTATTTGTTATTCTTATTAATGTTTGCAGGGTTGCTCTCTTTATCACAAGATGATGCTGGAGTGATTGAACTAAATTGATAACAAAAAAATAGCATTCAGGAAATATATGTCTTAGCAAGTGAGTAGACATGGTCACGTCCTTCACGTATTTCCTGCTGTAGATTGTTTTGGATGCAACTGAATGATGTGATGGCAATAGTTGATGGTTGCCCGCGATTTGGATGCCCAGCTACTAAACAAAGGGTGCAGAAGAAGGGGGAAATAGGCGAAAGGAGGACTCTACAGTAGCTTGGATTAGAGTTTTTTCTTGTTCAGACTTATTAACCTCCAATTCCCTTTGTCCTTATTGCAATGGTCTTGACCATCCTTATTCTTGGATAAAAAAATGAAATGCAGTTTGCAAATACAAATCTAAAAGAAAATTTGGACTGTACTAATTAATCATATAATGCAGAAAAATATCTGATCTATTTCAGTGTTTGGATTTCAAATTCCACTTATCTTTGTTTCTATCATGAAAAAAATAGATGCTCCCCCGTGAGACAATTTCACATAGATCTAAAATTCTTCATAATTCTCCGACAGACGCAAATAATCTTCTGCTGATAAATTTTCAGCAGTGTATCAGTTTTTATGACCCACTAATAGAACAAATCACAGCTTTCTTACCCCAGGGAATGTTGTGGGCCAACAATAACTCCATTCGATTGTTAAAGTTTGTATTCACAATCATTTCTTGTCACAGCAACCCGCAGGGACCAACAAGGGCAGGGTCCCACTTAGAACCCTAACAGCTGAGGAGCCGTACACCAAAAGTAATAGAATAAAAATAAAATAAAAATAACTCCACCAAAATCTCTTTATTATGGAGTGGTTGGTTCTACTTCCTACTTGGTAGTGTACATGGGCGTGTGGGCGGAGAGCAGGCTGGAAAAACACCTCAATTTACTTTTGAAGTCTTATCACGGTCGAGCATATGCACTCGTTTCTTCTGCCACCGCTGCCCAAACATTCGCAATTTTCTCTGCATAACCGACCTGTTCAACATGCAATACGTAAGTGCTTACAAATGGCCGAGTTCTGGACCAGATGAGCAAACAAGAAATTAAACAAGTTTATGATAAAAAGAAAGCTTCATAATGGAAAATGTCAACTAGATGGTAGATGCTTCCATATCATGTTCAATTACAGTGTTAAAGACCAAGTGAGGATGCTCAAAGATCATGCGCTCAGTGCAGCTTTGTTGAAGCACATAGTGCGCATAATGACCTTTGCAGTCCCCAGGCCAGTCATAAACCAAGTATATGTACCACATAATTCTGACAAGGTACCATGTATCATGTGGAGAAAACTTCAAGTCATTTAAGTGATACTGAGAAGCACTAAAGGTCCTAGATTTCCTTCAACCAAACTTAGCTGTTACCTATTTTGGATTTCCTGGCAGAACTGTGAGAGAACAAGGTGATCGGATAACAGATATCGAAACAAAATCTGATTGACAGGATAGCAGAAAACCTAGTTCATTTCTTTATGCTTCCATAATGCATTAATCGTTCTGAAAACATTCACAGCATCAAATGCCCTAAAGGCAGATTACCCATCACATTATTCATGAAAAAAGAATGATGAAACAAAAATAGAATGGATTGTAGAATTCTGACCTTAGAAACAAAACCATCATGTCCAGTTGAGTGACCTTCTAAACTGCAATCAATGCGTAAAGTTTGACACCAGTTTTACTTAACAGAATTACAGCACTTATATTAAATATTAAATGTCTTCTGCATGATCATAGTTCAAGGAAGATTCTATCTCCTGAAAGAGCATCCCTATGACCCGGTAAAAAACCAGTGAAGGAGCGCAGATTCTATGATACTTAACAAGGCCATTAAAGAAGAGATTTTTAGCACAACTTGCAAGCTTATAATATTTGACCCCAGTAATATTTGTTCAATGCCTTCAAAAGACAGAAGACCACCTTAAAATTGGAGTAACTCAAGACCTCAATCAAAAAAGCTAGCCAGAAGATGTTATTTAGGTTCTTTGCCCTATACAAGTACCCAAGATCTACCCAGTGCATAGCCGATAAAGGACTAAATGTACATCCACATGAATCTTCACATACTCTTTTCATTTAAATTTTGGAATCCTCAACAGACTAAAAATCTAAATTCATTTAAATCCAATCACAAACATTATGGTTAGCCAGCAGTCAATTCAAATAACCCCGTGCTATAGAGTCCCCTAATCCGCATAAGCTATAGACCGGGTCCACTCTGACACTATTTGTTACAACCCAATACATTTAAAAAGACTAGCCTAAAGATATTATTTGGGTTTCTTGGCTCTATATAAGTACCCAAGATCTACTTAGTGCATAGCCGAGGTGGAACTAAATACATGCTCGCATAGGTCCTCACAAAAATGAACATCTACATCCTATACATTTAAATTTTCATGCCAACACTAATAGGCAACATACTCAAAATAGAGGAAAACCTTGAACCAAAGTACATTAACAACCACAATCTTTCTATAAGGACCAGTCAACCTTTTGTAAGCTTCTGTCAATTCTTGTAACTGATACCCTGCCATCAGTTATCAATTTTCATTTTGCAACTCATATAAGAGTTTTCTACTGTCATCGGCAACCATCAAACACTAAGAGACTAGCCCAGATAAAAATGACTGATTACTTAGCAGATGTAGAGCCTTACACTTTTACGTTCTCTTGGAGAGTAAGATAAAAACCTTTTAGATTTCAAAAGATCTATTTTATATCTTACTCTTGAAATGTTTGGAGGCTGCAGAAACTTAAGCATAATTGGGTGAAAAGAAACTAAAACTTGAATGCATGCATTCTCCAACCATCATCATGGTTAAAAGAAAATGAAAGATTCTTCACTAAATATAATTGATAGCCGAACATCTAATACTTCAAAGCCATTAAGCAAAATGTAGTACCTGATTTATTACAAAACCCTTCAGCATACTTAGAAAATCATCATGCCTTTCTCTGTCTAACCTCTCGAGTTCACTCCGGTTATTTTCCTGCATTAATGTTAATAACTGTATCAGAGATCTGCATCTCCAAGTTCAATCATAATCCTCTGTCCATATAATCATAATTTAACATAAGTTAGTAGAAATACACGAATTTGATATTTCAATGTACATTCATTTTGGACAAACTTATCAGGTGAGAAGCAACAGCAGAGTAGGATCAACAAAGCCCAAGCAAATAACGTTGAAATATAGAAATATTCGTAATCATAAAAAACAAAGTACAGAAAATCTCAAATATAAGATTTGTCAACAAATTTATGAGCAAAATGTGTGCTCTTTTATAGTTATATCAAAAGGAAATATATTAAAATAATGTATGAAAACAAGCTACTATTTAGCTAAAGCAAGCTACTATCAAGCTATCTTAAACAATATTCAGAAAGAATTTTTATTAACTTTCTAAATAAAAGGTGAGATTTTCAAAGAACAATACCCCATTCAGCTGAAAAAAATATACAACAGGAACTCTTGAGTGTCTCTCTCCATTATACATTCTAAGGTTTCCTCACGTGACAATCACATGAGGAAAGAAACATGATCTCTTTTAACAATAATATCTTTTTTGGAATTCCAATGCAATATAATCTGTTACTTATTCAACATGGAAACCTGATTAATATTTCTAGAAAATGGTTGCTGCAATAACTCTCCAAAATCCACCCCCTTTTTTCTCTCTTAGCATATTAAACATATTTAGAATAAAACAATTCTTTAATCACAGCCAACCGTGTTCATTGCAAGATTAGAGTTTTCTTTTGAAATTTGTGAGGTGGCAGCACAAATGATGCTGCTACAACAAGGACATCAGGTCAACATTTAACATGACTCATAACCCAGAAAAGACCTGCTAGCCAATAAGCTTTACTGAGACATATAGTTGAATTTAACTTCTAGAGGAATGTATGTATGGCTAATGTCAGGAAATTCAAAGAGTGAGAGATGTACAAGAAATGTATCTGAATTTGAATTTTTGCTCAATGGTGGCAGCAAAACTAACCAAAAAGTGATGCATAATGACAGATGAACTTCAATGATAATGATATAAGATTCAGCTTTATGAAATGGGTGAAAGGAAATTGTTGTAGCATGAACAAGAGAGATTCTGTTGTCAGAGTAGACCATAATTTTATCAGATACTAGGATCAGCACTTCAAAACCATATTCATGCAATTATATTCAAGCTCCCTAGTGGGTCGCCAATTTGCAACACCGGAGTCGTTATAAGAGATGAAAAAGGAGGAAGAGAGCAAGCATGGACCATTTTTATGTACAGAGTCTTACCAACGACAATCTCCGAACAATTTCACATACTGTTTCAAGAAAATGCTCGTTTACCAATTCAAAATATTTTCTATAGACAAGATCATAGAAATTTATGCCTGTTCAAGATATACACTGCTCAGAATAGGATAAACAGTAGTCTGAAGGATGAAACAGAGGCCAAAATGATCATGATAATTAAAGGTATTCTATAGCAACCTAGAATTTTGTGGATTAATCATTCATAAGATTTTTTTTTCAATTGAAATCCTTTCAGCTTACAGAAAACAATAAATCCTTTAAAATACAAGACCATTTGATGCACTACCAATTTGTGGTAGTCGTAATGAGGAACAACAATCACATTTACTGTGTGGAGTGCTATACAGTATGGCAGGCTAGTAAATTACTATAGACAGGCTTTTACTTCTAGCTGATTTTGATACCTTGCACGCCTACAAAGATGATTTGCAAATATTAACCAGTTGGGCATCTGATAATAATACAACTTCTATTGTTTTTTTACTAACATTTTGCATAAACTTTACAGCAGCACAAGGTTACCTGAAAGGCTTCCATATCAACAGTTTACATAATATTACAAATTGCATGTTTATAAGGGTTAATGTAATCAACATATAAAATAATAACCAGCTGATTGTTAAACAAATCCTTTCATCCTTTCAATTATCCAGAATGATGAAAAGGTCACAAAGAACATAGACAGAAAAGTTATAACAGCATTGGGTTGAAGTAAAGCATTGTGCGCCACTAACATGTCAATTATAAACTAGTCAAATGTGTTAGTTTATAGCATTGTCACTGCAGCAATACAGATCCAAAAAAGGACCCTAAGTGTTTAACTATTGTAAGTGATCTGTAAGAACTGAATTGTAATGTGAATGAATAAGTGCAGCTTTTTCTCTTAGATGTAGAAGAGAACAACGTCAATTCAGATTACAACATGAAAACAAACTAGGCTGATGTTTAATAACTAGCTAAAACATTCTAATTGGTTTCACTTATGAGACATGTAAAACATGATAACATGACTCTTGAGAAGATGTGTTATGTTTGACTCATTCTTCATATTTTTATGAGCACTTCCATCATCAACCCTGAGCTAGGAAGGATGTGGGTTGACAATGGGCTCACAATGAATGACAAAAAGAAGCCGAAACTATGAAAGAAGTATTAATTTAAGAAGGTGAAATTTATGAAATTAAGGATCCATATAGCAAGCCTCAAATACTTCAAACAAGGCAAAATGGAACTTAATGTTGTCATGGTTCAGAACCCCCTGGCACTTAAATATAACTGATACCTTACTTGCCTGTACTGATATGAGTGAATTATTCAGGCATTAGATAATCCTAGTCATCTAATTCTTTGCACAGATGACTGGTCCCCATAAGATGGCTGAAAGTGTTGAGCACCTAGCACAGTAATATTGCAGAAGTTTCATAAATGAGTTCCTCATATGCAGAAACCAAATTTCATAAATGAGTTCCCACATGTTTCCTTAGTTATGCTTTATCTATACAATTACATAAATATTAACCGGCTCTAGTAAGGAGAGGTATTTTAATTCGTGCTGAAGGTTGTACGAAAAAAGGTGAAAGACTTGAGACAACATCAATGCAGATTGTGAGGAAAAACATGGAGGAAGCTTGGAGTAACATCAGGTGTAGCCCTAAATCGAAAAACTTGGTGAATAAGGATCTAGAAAGCCAACCCCATATAGTTGGAAAAATTCTTACTTGCTAGATGGCTATGTTTATGGTCATTTCCAAATTTATTTGCAAATTCTTACTTTCTAAAGCCTGCTGGTAATAGCCTCTGAAGTTCATACATTATCGTTAATTAGTTTAACAAATAGGTAATAGAAAACTTAAAAAACTTGATATAATTGACACAATTTCTTCTGCCAAGCATAGGTAGCTGTACCTTGCTCTGGGCTTTTATGTGACAGACTGAAAACATTACCTTGATCCTTTCATACTCTCTTAATGCACCGCATTTAGCATCTTCAGTAACTCTCATTGTTTCTTTCAGTTCTTCCACTTTTCGCATTCTTGATCTGTCACCACCAAATATCTTTGAGGATGCAGCTTCAAGTTTATCAATCCTTGTGTGCAAGGAGGACAAATCTGACTTTAGAGTTTGTACAGTCAATAATGCATTGGCCCGATCAGAGAATGCACTGTTAACTGCTAACATCAGACCTAGACATTCATGCAGAGTGTCCTGCCATAAAGCATTTTTTAAAGAACTAAATAAACAATCACAAAAAAGGCCCTGCTGAGGAGCTTTAGCCTTTACCAAAATCGAAATTTCATGCTGTAATCAGTTCAGTTATTACCAGATGTTTGACTGTTTGAGCATTTAATTCTCGATATAATCTACTTGCTTTTACAGCAGCAGTTGCTACACTTTTGGCATCAGCAACTCGTACTCTCTGAGAATTATATATGGCTTCCTCATTCTCAAACTTAGTTAATTTGATGAATGCCAATCCCAACTGTCCCATTGTTTCACCAATATCTTGTTGAGCTTTAACGAGCGCTTCAGCCTGCATAAAGAAAGCAAAAAACTCAACTTAATGGGAACATCACATGCTGCTTACCGATGTATTCTCTATTCCCACACAAAATAATATCATGCTCAAGAAAGCTACAAACATGAAAGAGCAAAGGGATAATTCAAAACAAAAAATAATGTAAAACAAATGGAGTAAGACTAATGCTATGTACTGAAACAGATCCATAAAAAAATAGAAACGTTTGAAAGGGAAAAAGGAAAAAAAAATGTTGAACACGTAGACATGTATCCTTAAGAATTTCAACACCTGTTACTCTCCGACATCTCATGAAACTATTCTATGGCTAAAGAAATAATAACATTTTATCATTTCCTTTCCAAATTTTATTGTTTTTGTTCAGACTATATCTCTCTTCCAATGATAACGCTATCATTCTTCAGGGTTTTGAAGTATAGCATTCATTAGAAAAGCCTCCATGGGAGAACTACCATAACATTTTTTTCAATAGCATCTCAAGTCTCACAGCTAGTTATCCACATTGCACTTGCAAGTGATGAGCTTAGCTGTTTCACCTTCCAGCAAATTACCAACATTCGCATTATTGTTATGCTTCCCTGATTAAATATATATCACATATGTTTTCTGCCTCTCTACTTGACATTCAACAGAAGATCCGGTTGAACTTAAATAAAATTAAGCTAAATATCATGGCCCCCAACATTATCCCATTGAAGCTAATCCGTCCAAATTTGCAATTTTGATCTAAATTAAGCCATAACAAGTTGAAATAAATTAGGGCACGATTTCAATCAGGAACTGTAATTACTACCCACCTGCTGAGAGGCCGTGCTGAGCTGCTGCTCGAGATCCTGCATCTTCTCTTTCCTCTCCAAGAACTCCTTGTCCTTCCTCCACCACCGGAGGCTTCGCCCCTCCCCAATCATTCGCCACTGACTGCTTAAGCTCCTTGAATATCCTCAGCAGGTCCCTTCCCCCCTTCGCTGGCTGCACCGCATCCTGCGGCGTGACGTGCCCCGCCGGTCCCTCCCCGAACAGCTGCTTCGGCAGCCTCACTGCCCCATCCAGCATCCTCGAGGCCATGTCGGTGATTGCGGGCAGCGGCAGCTTCCCCTGGGCCTGCAGGAACACCCGAAGCTCCTCGCTCTTCCCGATCCCCGGGTGCACAGCCAACCTCCACAGGTACTTCTCGATGGCGGATCGGCGCTGTTCGACGAACTCGTGCTTCTGCATCACCTGGCTCTCCACCACGTTCTTGTCGGGCCGCGGCGGGATGAAGTACCCCCGGTAGGCCTCGGCGAGGCGGTCGGCGAGGGTCACCACGTCGCGGAACCGCCGCCGGACGCGGAACTCCGCACCGCCAGCGCGAGTCCGTGAGGTGATGAGGTAGGTCACGTAGGTGCCACCCCCGGGAACGAGGGAGTTGACGGCGTCCTGCTCCTTTTGGGGGTCGGAGACGGTGATCTTGGCGTACTCGGAGACGGCGTCGCGGTCGGATCTGGGGGAAGAGGACTCGCGGCGGTGGGAAGGGCAGTCGAGGGCGGCGCCGTTCTGGCTGTCGAGGGGGCTGAAGACGACGTCGGCGTAGGAGGGGGGATCGAGGAAGGAGGAGGAGGAGGCGGTGGAGAGGGGGGAGTGGGTGAGAGGAGGGGATCGCCGCCGTCGGCGGCGGCGGAGAGGGAAGAGGACATGGCGCTGCGGTAGTCGGAGGGACCGTCGGAGAGGACGAGGCTTTCCATCTTCTCCCGGCGCGGTGATCCGAACCCGGGGTGGGTCTCCGGACCCATCATCTTATTCTGAACGATATTAAAAAATAATTTGGTCGAAGATCGTGGGGTTCTAGATGGGAGGACGGGAGGAGAAGGGCGTGAGGACCGTGGAGTCCCGACGGAGAAGGGGAGGGCACGGTACGGTGGGCCGGCGGTGAGAATAAGAGAGAGATGGGGTCAAGATGCGCACGTGGTTCTGGGGGAAACCGAGCTCTGCGAGGCAAACGGGCACGAGTTACATGGCTCGGTGCGAGAAATCCGAGAAGGGAGCTCCTTCCAGGTCTGGGTTGGGGCGCACCTTTTTAAGGGTCTCCGACGGTGCCTTGGCTGGGTGTCGAGGCGTGATTTGCATGTGTACGTGTTTGCTGTTCTACTTTGAGCACAGATCTAATAATGGCCATGCTGCGAGGGGAATAAAAAAAATCATAGAAAAGGAGGAAAAAATGAACAGTCAAGTTTGTAATTGCTTATTGCTCAAGTGATCCCTCCAACCAGACGTTATCATGCGGAAAATGATTTCGCACCTAGCTTTAGGAGATATCTCCTATGCCTTTACTCAGGAGGAGGAGGAGATATCTCTAATATTTTCACTTAAGATTTGAATTGAACTTGTATGGTACTAAATTCAGTGAGCATGAATTTGAAATTTATCTTTCATTTGTAAAACTAGTAGTATATTGCTTAACCACACAAGGAAAAATTATAATTTTAACATCACTGTGAGAATGAGTGGGGAAGTAGCTTTACTCACCACAACTATTTATTTTAACATATATAAAACACGTCTCCCTGTGTTGTATGGAATGATGGTTTCTTAATATAAATATACTAGATATATTTAGTTTTTTATTAGATTATGAACATTTAGTAATCCAGTTGATCTCGGGCTTGGCTTTATTTATGGACCTATTTGTTTAAATTTATGTTCAAGAAGATTATTGGTCACTACCTGTTGCTAGAAATTGGACCCGAGGGTGACCACTTGCCAAGGAGAAGGAGCTCCGGTGCGGATGGTACATCGACGGGTTGTGTCCTCCGGGGGACCTGTAGAAAAAAGCCGGTGGCCGGAGCTTCCGACACCGGCCCTCCGATGCTTAAATCAGAGGAGGGTTTGATTTGGATAAGGAGACGAATTGTATATCGGAGTCTAAAAATCAGAATCCAAAAAAAAAATCTCCCTTTAAAGAGGAAGAAGTTCCCTTTTTATAGGAGGGATACAGGGTTACCTGTGATGTGACCAGATGAATTAAATGAGTTACCGTCATGATTGAGTGTGGTCATCTGAATTAATGCATTGCCGTGGAGGACGGGACTGGAGCCAATGAGTTGTTGTGGGTGACCGGACGTAGTTGAGTGAGTCGATGAGTTGCCGTAGATGGTTTGAGATTTTTAATAAGCCGGAGATCCGTGGAGACCATGCGCATTAATTGTTGACAGTCGTAGCAGGGTATGGTCCCTGGTTGATGTGTCGTGGCATGGCAGGCAAGCAAAGGATGGTACGGTGAGACTGCTGTAGGGCATGGCCGCAGCATGTGGACGACGAGCTCGGTCTTCTGAGCTCGGCCTGCATGAGCTCGATCTGCATGAGCTCGGCCTGCATTAGCTGGGTCTGCATGAGCTCGATCTTCTGAGCTCGGTTTTCGGAGCTCGGCCTGCATAAGGTCAGGCTTTCTATCGGATTTGGATGCTTTAATTGTACTTGTGGGGTGGTCCATTTTTCCCCCCAACACTACCATCCTTTATCATTTAAACACATAGCATCACTAGAGCATTTCAAAGTTTTCTATTTCAAGTTTTCCAAAATTTTCTCTAGCTAAGGATTCCTCTTCCACAAGATTTTAATGTTTATAACTTTGGTTCTGCCATAAAAAATTGATGTATAGTTTTTGCAATCATACATGATATTTCATATTCAAATCATTGCATCTTAATTGTACTCCCCTTCTTTTTTTTTTTTGATATTTTGTGAGAAGACGCGCTCTTTTATTATTTTTTATATTATTTTAAATAGAAGGGATAAGACAAGACAAATGCTATTTTAAACTTTTTGATTGGCACGTCCTTGTAATTTTTATATTTAGGAACTCCTCTCCAACCAAAGCAAGCCTATTATTTTCTCTCCCCTCTTGCTGTCATTATTCTATCTAGGGCACAAATTCAAATAGTGTGCACTTTTTTTCACTTTGTATAATTTTTTATATCTCCAAGCAATGAAAAGTTGCTTAGTTTGAAGAGTTCATTAGTTCCTAACTGTACCAAAAAAAGAAAAAAAAAAAAAAAGGCAGTATGGGGCATGAGTCTCCAGCCATCATAAAGTTCAGAAAGATTTGAATGTAAGCAATTCTATTCTTCTGTATGAAGAGACTGTTGTCATATTTATGAATCAGTGACACCCAAATTACAATAGAGTGGCCGTATTGTTGTATTGGGACTTACCATATGCTTCTTAATTGTACATATGGGATCAATTTCAAAACAAGTGATGATTATCTCGTGAATGGATGAGTATACAAACAATGCACGATGAGAAGTTGAAACTTCTCCAAAGATGATATTTCTTATGATGTAATCTTTTATATTAGATTCATTTCTAATGAAGGATGCTCATCATTGACCCCAAAAACAAATGAAACACTAATTGTCTAGATTCCATCACAATTCCATATGTTCATGCTAGCTCATGAATATAGTGTCCCAATTATGCTACTCTCATACTGAACAAAAAGAACAAGCATCACCACCCCTAGCTCATTGATGGATGCCTACAGAATCATGTCATATATAAAAAGCGGCAATTGCCAGTCGCAGTATAAAGGTAAGTATAAGAGAGGGAAAAAAAAAAAAAGGGGGAAAGAAAGGAAAAACTAAACAACCAGAGGATAGAGATAGGCGACAAGCGCCCGAGGACACGAACAAGCGTGTTTGGATACCTGAAGTGAAGGTTTACTTTTCTCATTCTTTTTTCTACCTTTTCCTTATTGAAAAAGTCTTCTTGGTGCCCTATCCGTTGGGTGGACCCCAAACAAACCAAACAATGTTGGATGCATTCTTTTTTCGAAAGACCGCGACGGAGCGTGCGGATTCGCACTAGAGGCCTTAGAGCCGGCGTCTCTCCTCTGAGAGAAGCCGCCGGTTCGGCTTCATTAACTTGTCACCAAGGAATCATTTAACTCACGCTCCTTCACCGACGCGAGCCGCCTTACAAAATCACACCCCGTTTTGTCCTACCGATCAGTGCCATAATAGTTAAAAGAACGAGAGAGACACCAGAACGCTGGCATGAAATGAAAAGAACGCCGGCAAGCGGAGTCGGCCACGTCAGCTGATCCGGCTTGCATAGGTCTTCGCCTTCCGTTTTGTCTTACTGATCAGTGCCATAATAGTTAAAAGAACGAGAGAGACATCAGAACGCTGGCATAATCATAAATTTCCCAGTTTTCGCGACACGGCGAGCGGAGTCCGCCACGTCAGCTGACCGGGATTCCTTAGGTCTTTGCCCTTGTTGTTCTATGATGCGACCCCGGCGCGTGTGCGGCGTCCATCAAAAAACCCCCGCCCGCTCCCCGCCCTCATTTCTCTCCAACCTCACTCCTCTCCCTTTCTATTCTTTCGGAAGTCCGAGGGGCATCGAGGAATAGAGAAACCCGAGAAACCCTAGCTCTCTTTTTCCCGTTTTCCGCCGAAACTCTAGTCCCAAATCGGAAGCTCAGCGGTCATGGCATCCAGGTTTGGGCTCGCCGGAGGGATCCCGGAGCGGCGGGTCCGGCCGATATGGGACGCCGTCGACTCCCGGCAGTTCAAGACCGCGCACAAGCTCGCCGTCGGTCTCCTTGCCAAGTATCCTAACTCTCCTTACGCCCTTGTAAGATTCTTCCATCTCTATAATAAGTTTCTTTTTTATTTCCTTTTCTGAGCTCTTTCGGATCCCATCATATTCTCTCTCTTTCTCGATCCATTACTTTTTTTGGGTAAACTTTCTTGGTCCGTTTCTTTGATCGCATATGAATCAAGAACTCAGTTCCAAGGTAGAAAGATTCGTCATGGGAACTTTTTGATTTTGTTCTGTGGAAACAGTTGTACCATTGGACGAGTAAAAAAGAAAGATCACATATTTTGAACAGCTGCATTCTTGAAAATTAATATGAATGAGCTGGACCTGTAAACTGTTGACACGTTAAAGAAGAATATTTCTTGGAAATAAAGGAGATTTTTTTACTCCTCAAATTCAAAAACTGATGTAATGGCACATCAGCGTTTCGGTTAGCGCACGCAATCACCAAGAATACATGAAAAAAGAACAAATCTTGAACAATCTGTATATTTTTTTCAATAAATCATCGTACTTACTTCCATAATTCACATACAAGCTTTATTTCAATAAATGCAAGATTCTTACCAATGTGAAAAAGGCACCTGCTTTTTTTTCTTGCTATAAAATTGCTATAAAATTTCTTTCCAACATTTACATGGTTTGTTCTTTTATTTGCAACTACATGGATATGTTTTGCGTCTATAAAAAAAAGGAATGAGGAGTGAACTAGACGGATGAATAGTTATCTTTGTTACTGTAGAATTGATCAGTCTATTCTGTTATACATCTGTCATAATTTTCTGAGTCCTAGGAAGCAGTAACATGCAAATATGATCAATGAAAACTAGAATCATGAAAAAGAAATTTATTATATAGAGACAATAATTTGAACCTGTAGAATTGATTAGTCTATTCTGTTATACATCTGTCATAATTTTCTGAGTCCTAGGAAGCAGTAACATGCAAATATGATCAATGAAAACTAGAATCATTAAAAAGAAATTTATTATATAGAGACAATAATTTGAATTTCGATTCTTTTCGTCTTTGTATCAAATTTTATTTTTGTGTAAAAAATTGTGAAGATCGTACGCTGTATAAGAAATTGTAATTGTCCTAATTAGTCAACTTAATTAAGAAGTTTTGCATCATTTTATACCATTAAATGGATAGCTTGGTCTTTACCAAAACACATGCTCTGTAAAGACTGAAGGACTTGCAATCCAAAAGGGGTTTTGTTCGGACAACCTTTAAAAATGGATTACGAGTGGAAGAATCTGCTGGCGGTAATTGACAAAGCATAGTTGAAATGAATTGGTTCCAGATGCCACACCTTGCATGTCAAAATTGACCTTAGGGAGAAATGTGACATAGAAAGCTTTGGTAAGCATATGAAAGAAGATAAGTTTGAATATGACCAAAAAATTTACTTATTAATGCGATAAAGGAACTTAGCAGGAAAGAATTTTTAAAAGAATTGTTTATTATCTACTGCATTCAAAGTTATTTATGTGCGAATTGAAAGGCGAGCAAAGCTATTTTGTTCAAGGCTGATAATGAAAAGGCTTGCGATAAAACATCGGGAGATTCACACAGGAAGAATGGCTTATTACTTTATAGGCATTGATTGATTCCATTGTTGTATAATGAAATTGAAATGGTCAAGTTCTTTACCTTAATAAATGGTTCATAAGAAAGGATTCAATTTTGTGCATGTGAGGGCACGTGACAAGGATGTCTACCTTTTCTTTTCTTTTCACATGACTGATGAGGATCATAAGATTTGTGAAGGTAAATTGAGTTGGTAGGAGAAATCATCACTTATGATTTGCTACACAGACCCCTTTCTTGTTTCTCAACGATGGTATAACTAATATGATGGAAATATGCTAAACATACATTTTTTAGTAATTAGATAAAACTTGTTAAATGTTACATTTTTGTTTTTTATTTATTTTTATTGCATTACTGCTTTCAAGTTGTCTTAGTGATGTTTCTATAGTAATCAAGATGAGCAAGCAAGGATTTAATGTGGGAGTTGATATGTAGCTAAAAGTTTGAAAACTTGCATGTTGTATGCATGGGTCTTTCATTGGATTGATTGTTGGAAGTTTGTCAGGCTTGACAAGCTAGTGGCCTCTGGTTGTCAAAAGCAAGAGTTGAAATAAGAGAGGAAACATGTGCATGGCAAGGAACTGACAATTGTAGTGACACAAAATGGTAATGCATAAATAACAGAAAGTTTATAATATTGTTTTTCCCTGGTTTTCACAAAGGCAATCTTAATTGTTGTTTATTTAATGGAATCTTAAATAGTATACCAAGGAGAAAAAAAACAAGTTTTAGTCTCTTGGATGTGACTGACAAGTAGATATTTTTAAGCAACATTTTTTTTGGTCAAAATTCAGGTAGATCTCAAATTTTATTATTTAATATGTGGTGCAGCTCTTATTGAATAGATGTCATGATACTACACATTACTGTGACTAATATATTTGGTAGCTGGAGATGTGACCTGATTTACTCCACTTAAATGGTCGTAGCTGAAAAGGGAACAAACAATCTACTGAGACAGCCTGTTGGTTATAATGCTTGATTTTGTTCAGGTTTAATCCAGACTGAAAAAAATTAAAACCCCAAATCGGGATATTATAGTTATATTTAAGATATGATTTCAAAATTAAACCAGTGGAAAAGAAAGAAGCTATATATTTTGATTTGTCCCATTCATAGTGTCCTACCTTATGCTGTGGTACATTGATGTTCTTTTTTTATCTGTTGTTTTCTTCCTTCAACAAAAGTAAAATATGCTATGGTCAGATTTTTGATTTGTGCTGTGCCAGAACCAGGACACCTGTTACCATCAGCAAATGTAGCCTCCCAGCAGGATCATAGGTGAATGTAACCCAAGACAGGCTGTGTTGTGATGTAGCAGATGTGGCAGGTTCTGTAACAGCTGCATCACAATGTTATTTGTAATTTATTTTTTAGAAATTTCAGAGAAATCAATTTCTTCTAGGATGCCAAAAAAACTATTTCTCAGTTGGTTATTTGTGAAAGTAAAGGATCTTTGGTCAGGAATGTAGTTTTTTATTTTTTTGTGACTGGGTTGTTAATTGAACCTAGATCAGTTCTTTGGTTTAAAATTCTGAGATAATATTGCTTACATTTTTCTGGAGTTTCCATTTCTAGTCCATTATATTGGTGAATCTATGCTCAAGATGTAGTTATTTATGTTTCAACGGTCGTGTTATATGTCATTGTTGAAATATGTGTATTCGCTTTTTAGGGTCATCACCTTAGGTGGAAACTTATCTGAATGGTAAGGGGGGCATTAGCATTGCAAACCATCTTCATCTCCCACAACTTTCATTCTAGCCCTATTATGCCTTGAACTTCTCTTTTTAGATCCTTTTAACAGAATCTCTGTCATCCTTATTATGACCATCTGTTATCCTTGTAGCATTCTAGGATCATTCTCTTGTTTGAATTACTGTTAGATTTAGTGCAATGTCTTTCTGCATATATTTATGTATCTGTATATATATGTGTACATGCATGCATGCATGCATGTGTTCTACTTTCTGCCTGTTATTTACTTTTATTCCTCTGGTCTGCAATTGGTTGTGAAATATCCTTAAGTCTGATTTAGAAATTTATTTATGCTAGGCCCTCAAAGCTCTTATTTTGGAGAAGATGGGAAAACCTGATGAAGCACTGAGTGTTTGTTTAAATGCCAAGGAGCTGTTATATTCAGATAATGTGGTTCCCGTTGATGACCTCACTGTCAGCACTTTACAGATCGTTTTCCAACGGCTTGATCGCTGTCAGTCTGCATTCTTATCTTCATTTAAATTATGTTATCTAGTTCTGGCAACTTATATTTTTGAACATCTTGAGTTTGGTGGGCACATATTCTTACAGTGGATCTGGCTACTTCTTGCTATGAGCATGCATGTGGAAAATATCCAAACAACTTAGAAATGATGATGGGTCTTTTCAACTGTTATGTTCGTGAGTACTCATTCGTGAAACAACAACAGGTTTGATGGTATCTGTGGCGTGTTGCTTTTTTTCTTGATCTTTGGTTTTTCTTGTAATTGGTATTTGATGTCAGTAGTCTTATATTGCAGCATTTAATGCTTGTTTATGGGCCTTTTGGCAGACAGCCATTAAAATGTACAAAATTGCGGGTGAAGAAAGGTTTTTGCTCTGGGCAGTTTGCAGCATACAATTACAGGTTTTTCATGTTCACTTTATGCATTCCTTGCCCTTTTTCTTTTTTTGTTTCATTTGCATCTGTTCTGTAGATTCAGGTGTATTGGCTTGTACTCATCAGTTCACTTTGTGATTATATTAATCGCGATCATATTAAAGCAGCATCCTATGATTGGTACACATTTGTAATATTTGTTGCCTCATGGGATTGAACAATCTTCTGAGTTGCTATATTTTAGTTTACTACATGCTGAATCTACCTTAGTTATGGTTTGATAAAAAAAGCATATTGGGTTTATAGCCTATGCCTGATATGGTACTTGTGCAATTTCTTCCAACATGAGTGGGAACTATTTAGGTGAAATGATTGAGTGGAAGAGTTTTTTCCATGGTTCACAAGAGGCTACTGGTAAGTCAATCCTAGGCATTCAGATAACCAAAACAATAAAAACGTGTTTTTTAATGCCTAAACAATTGTGACAATGGAACCTATGGCTCATCTGATTTTTCAAACTTTTCTATCATAGCATTTTTTTCTCATAGTCTTTCCCACACCAAAATATAATATTCATGGAATTATGCTTTTGCACATCCGAGCAGGCTCATTTTTTTATTTTAAGGTTCAGTGAATGTGCAAAGAAGTTTGGAATCAGATACCCAAATGGTTGTGAAATTAGGTTATACTTTGGGTATAATAGTTTTGTAAATTCTAAACTTAGAGAGTTCTCAATCATGATTGATAACCTTGTTGGTCATATAAAATTAAATTTCCTGTGGTTTGCAACCAGTATCTTGGTAGTATTTGGCCTGGCAAAACCTATTTGGGCTATTGATGCAGGGCCAGAGAGGGCTGGCCTATGGTGGATGGAAGGACTTGGGAAAGGTTTAGATTAGGAATAGATTTAAGATGATTGCTTGCTGTCCTAAACCTGTATGTGGGGCAGCAGTGATGAAATTTTCAAATTAGAAGAAAATAAAAGGTCAAATTAGCTTGTTGTAGGGTGTTTGTGATAGGGGTAGAAAGGAGTAAAAATGTTTTAAAAGGTTCCATGCTAAAATGTGAGGGTGTGTAATTGATGCATAACTGAAATTCGGAAAACAGTTTAGGCAGAATAAAAACGTTATAAGCAGAAACAAAGATAACATCAGAGGAAACTAGAGGAGCGGGAGACTAAAGAGATATAGGTGAGAACAAGATGATTGAACTTGGCCTTGAATTTTAATTTGTTTCAGTTGATTCGCATATAATGCTTTGCCAGTTCTAATAGGTCCTTTTAAAACTTTCCATTGTGTTTTTACAAGTAAACTAGAACTTTAATCACGTAAGCAAGATTCGCCTTCTCCATGTTGAATCTCGTATTGGTACCATCCTATTACAGTGTTGGTATGTAGTACAGTACGAGATGGCGAGATGTACCGAGTGTCGGTGGTACAAGATGGTGTATTGTTCGGTACCGATATGGTATGATATATCCGGTATGATATGGTACCGACCGGTACAACAAATCTTGCATGTAAGTGATCTCCAAAATTTTTTCTAGAATGAAAAAATTTGGAATCTCACAATACACTACATAGAAAGTACTTAAAATAACAAAAAGGAAAAAATCTCACAATGCTATGATAGCCCAGTATATTTCTACAGTAGGAACCTTTCAGACTAATGCTACTTAAACCAGAACTCTAAAATTCACTCTAAAAGTTACCTAAATAAAAGTTCCCAAAATACAAACAGTTTTAGGTCAGCTAATTTTTATCCAACATGAGCTATTATGATCACATAGTGACGGTATTATGATAAACCATTGAGGATTATGTTAAGGTTGTTTAGATGGTCAAAATTTATTGTTGAAAAATGTATAGAGTAGTTTTAGGATTAAATGTTGAAGGTGATGATTAGGCATTACATTATCAATGACATTGGCTTTCCCCTCATAGTTCTATAAAGTCAAGTGACATTACATTATCCAAGTTGGTGTAACTTCCATCATCCTTAATGGTCATAACCTCTTGCATAAGAATGAGAGGGTCATTGAGCAGCTGGCATTGTTATATCCAATAATTTTTTGAGTCACCAATGAAAGGCTATGACTAGATGTAAAACAGTTATAAGGGTGTATGGTTGGTCACATGCTATACATGCAAAAGTACATAATCATATTTGTGTAGGTATCTACTGTAAAGGGAGAAAAGGTGCTAAAATTGAGGTTTGGACAAAATTCTTTAAAAGCCAGCTGAAGAGATAAAGGGAATCCGCCCAATGGCTAAAGATAAAACAAAAATATTACTTGATCAGAAGTTGAAAACAATGTTATATGAGCATGGACATGAGTCTGATTCAGCATGAAGAAAAATAGGATACAGGTCATAAATAGAATTTTTCAATAAATTTTGATTCAAATGATGAGCATATTATAGAAAATATACAAAAATATTTTTATTAAAGGATAAATATTTCTAGAAGATATTTGAAGTAATAGGGGAGTGATGGAGCAGTCGTAATAACATCTTTGTTTTAAATTTGAACTTCTTTGTGTGAAATTTTTGTTTTACTATTTTTTTATTACACAAAAGTTTCAAATAAATGATACACAACTGATGTGTCACTCTCCAATTGCTCCTTTATTGCGGGCACTAGTTGTGTTTTTCTTTTTTCTTTCTTTCTTGGTTGAGGTTTGTGTTACCATTCACCATGTGATTAGGACTATCACTATATCACATGCGAAATAGCTGTAAACTGGTCTCTCTATGGTGTACTGATGGCAAAGTAGGCATTTTGGCTCTGCAAATATCCCAATCCAAGACCTGGATTATATTCCATCTCAATGTCTTCCGAGAAAGCATAATTGCACTCTGGTTTCCTTCCCTGTCAATCTCATTTTCTTTTTTTTTTTTTTTTTGATAAAAGCGGCATTTCATATAGCTCTAACTTGAGTACATCCAGCCATATCAAAAGAAAGTAAAGCATACAGGGTAGGAGGAATATCTCCTACAGATGTCCATGTGACCTCCCCAGAATGCCGGGCAACAAAAGAGGCAACCCAGTCTGCTGCACTGTTTGCCTCCCGAAAAACATGTAACGCGCGGAAATCACTCGACTCCTGCGCCAATCTCCGAATCTCACTGATGAGAGGATGACCATCACCATATCTGTCCACTCCCCGAATCCACTCGATCACCACAGAAGAGTCCCCCTCAAGGCATATATGCTCAGCACGAAGTACCCGCCTCGCATAGGATATCCCCTCCCAGGCTGCCCGCAGCTTCGCACCGATAGCAGTGAGTCCCGGCGCACAGCGGCCACCAGCTGCTATCAAACCACCCAGATGGTCTCTGATGACAAAACCAACTCCTCCAGACACCCCGTCCACCGACATACTACCATCAAAGTTCACTTTGAGATGACCAAGGGGTGGGGGTACCCAAGAAACTAGGGCGAACCTGGGCGCTGTGACAGCGGAAAGAGTATCCCAGGTGTCCTTGGCCATCTCAGAAGAAGACCTAACGGCAGTAGTGGTAACCTCCCTGGCAAGACGCATAGCTCTGTCCACCACCACCCTCGGGGGTAACCGTCTGCCCTCAAAGATACCAGCATTCCTGTCCAACCAGATAGAATGAGCCAAATAAGCCCACCGGATCCCGGCCTCAACAGTACTGGGCCTCCGCATGAAAACTCTCAACCAATGAATCCAATCCTGTGTCGACTCGACTGAATAGGGCAACCAAGATGGTGATCGGCTCTAGATTCCCCTAGCTCTGGGGCACTGCAGGATCACATGATCAATCGTCTCCACAGTCTCCGTGCACTCCTCACAACACTGAGTAATCCTCACCCCACGCCGTGCTAACACACTCCTGGTCGGTAGGCAGCCCCATGCCACCTTCCATATGAAGAGCGCGACACGCGGGTGAATCCGCATCCTCCAAATCCATCCTCCATCTATCTGTCGGGCTGGCTCTCGGCTCAACAACATGGAAATGTCCCTGGCTCGCACCTGCGATCGCCCTGTCGGCATCCAAACTAGTCTATCCGACCCCTCCCGGGCCGGAATAGGTAGAGCCAGGATCATCTCTGCCAACTGCTCCCCAAAAGCCTCTCTAATCAACTCAACCCTCCAACACCCCCCTCCGGGCTCCATCAAATCTCTGACCCTGAGACCGACTAACCTCGACGTATCCACCATGACCGGGAGTCTACTCATAGGCTGCTCCGTCACCCAGCGATCTTCTAACACATCAATGGATCGCCCATCACCAATAGCCCATCTAATCGCGGGAAGCACCAACCCTGCTCTAGCGCAAATCTCCCTCCAGATCGGTGAATGGCGACGCCCCGCACGGGCCCCAGGCACCAGACCGCCATACTTGGCCCTCATCAATGAGGACCACATGCCATCAGGCTCTAACACAACTCTAGCGGCGTGCCGTGCCGCTAGGACCTCTCGTCTCGCCACCAAGGACTGCACCCCCAAGCCACCAAATCTCGTCGGCTGACATACCACCTCCCATGCCATGAGATGGATGCCCCTTCCGCCTCCGTTCCTCCCCCAAATAAAGTTTCTGAAGATCTGCTCAATATTCCTCACTGTCGCAACCGGTATAAAAGAGGTAGATAATAGGTAAATCGGGATCGAGGAGAGAACTGACCGTACCAAGATAATCCTGCCCATCATAGAAAGTGAATGTATCTGCCACCCTTCCAACCTGTGCCTGATGCTGATCTCCAGGGAAGAGCAATCACTGCTACGTAGACGCTGACCTGAGATCGGCACTCCCAAATACCTCAACGTACCCTCCTGCTCTCCCACCTCCAAAATCTCTAGTATGGAGGTCTTCACATCCGGTTTGGTCTTCGAGCTAAAGCAAATTGCTGACTTGGATGAGTTGACCCGTTGACCAGACACAGAGCAATAATCCCAAAAAATCCTCCGTACAATCCGTGCTGCCTGTCTCGTCGCCCGGACTAACAGAAAACAATCATCGGCAAATAGTAAATGGAAGATCGGTGTGGCATCCGGCACAGGCCTGTAAACCTCCAGCTCCTGGGTGAACACTGCATGCCGCAGGGTCCTAAAGAGTGCATCTGCACATAAAATAAACAGTAATGGGGAGAGGGGGCAACCCTGACGCAATCCCCCAGTAGACACAAAATACCGTGATGGCGTGCCATTTACCAGGATGGCGAAGGAAGGAGCTCTGATACATCCCATGACCCATCTGACCCAAGTCTCGGGAAAGCCAAACCCCTGCAAAGATTGCTGCACAAAATTCCATCTCATCCTATCATAGGCTCTCTCCATGTCCAGCTTGATCCCCATCAAACTAGTCCTACTCGAAGCCTTACCGAGATCAAACATAAACTCCTGGGCAATAAGGACATTATCTGTAATACTCCGCCCTCCCACAAAAGCCCCCTGCTCCGGACTAATCAGTCTCGGAAGAATCTCCCTCAATCTAACAGCTAGTAACTTCGCTGTCGCCTTGTACAAGGTCGTACACAGGCTGATCGGGCGAAAGTGGCTAGGCTCGGATGCATCCTGTCGCTTCGGTATCAGGGTGACTAGGGTCCTCTGCCAATTTGTAGACATCACGGCTGTGCTAAAATACTGCTGTATGGCAGCCGTCACCCCCTGACCAACAATCATCCAGTACCTCCGAAAAAATAATGGTGGGAAGCCGTCCGGACCCGGCGCCTTGTCCCCCTCAAGGGACCACAACACCTCCTGAATCTCCCTCGCCGATACCGGCCTAATCAGTGCGGCCTTATCCTCCTCCGCCACCCGTATCAGTGGCGGCACGAGACCCTCTGAGGTCCCAGTACCTGTCTGCTCGGACCATCTGGCCCTGAAGAAACCCTCCAACACCCTCCAAATCATATCTGGGTCCTCCACTGACTGCCCATCCTCATCCCTGATCGACCTAATCTTGTTTCGATGCCTCCTGATCACTGCCGCCTGGTGAAAGAATCTAGTGTTCCGATCCCCCTCCTGGATCCACTGTACCCTCGATTTCTGTCTCCAAAAGATCTCCTGCTGTCTCAAGAGGGAATCATGCATGGCAAGGAGTGATCTAAGCTCCCTCATCTCCACCTCCGCCAGACTCCCCCCATGGCTTCCTGAGCCTGCAACCTGGCAATGGCCTCCTCAGTCTCCTCAATCCTCCTGAAAATATTCCCTACCTCCTCACGGTTCCACCTTCTCAACCTTCTTTTCGTCAGCTCCAACCGGCGAGACACACGATACATAGCATCCCCTCTCACCGGTACACCCCATGCCTCCCTCACAATCTCCCAAGACCGTGGATAACATGTCCAGAACTTCTCAAATCTAAAGGGGGAACGAATAGAAACATCTGCATCAGTATTCACCAATAAAGGGCAATGGTCGGACGCAATCCTCGGCAAGTGACGAACATGATAGTCAGAAAAGCACTGGGCCCACCCAGCTGTGGCATAGACTCTATCCAGTCTCTCCCAAATCCGGGCCTGTCCCTGCTGATTATTGCACCATGTGAATTTTGGGCCCGAAAAGCCCAAATCTATCAATCCATTTGACATAGTGAATTCTTGGAACTCCCGGATTTCCCTCTTATAAGCAAAGGCCCTCCCTCCCATCTTTTCCTGGGGATCAACAATACAATTGAAATCACCTGCCAACAACATAGGATAGCCCTGATTGATAAGCTGAGATGCCTCCGCCCACAACCGCCTCCGGACTCTATAATCTGTACTGGCATACACTGCTGCTAGAACCCACGGCCTTCGATTAACCTCCGAAATCACTAAGATGACCTCTTGTCTACAGACATTGAAGACATCTAGTTTATAGTCACCCTGTGCCCAAGTCACAATAATACCACCTGACAATCCTAGAGATTCCACTGCATAGAAACCCCAAGACCTTGGAACTGCCGCTCTAGCCTTCTGAAGGCTTCGCCCGGATAGTCGGGTCTCAAACAAAACACAAATTTCAGGTCTATGCTGGTGCACCAACCTGCGAAAAGCCGGGGCAAAGGAGGGCTCTCATGGTGCACATGGTGCGTCAGCATGACCCACCTCCCTCGGGCCACTACCGCATCTTGGATCCAATTCCACATCCTCATCACACACCACCTCCCCTCCCTTCTCCAATTCACTGTGCATCACCCCCTTAGCAGACGCCATCAGCCGCTGCACAGCAAGGTTATGTGACTCACTGTGAATCTGTGCCAAATGTCCCACTGTCTCCGCTGAATTCACACCCAAAATCTTCTTGGATCCTTCCCCAAAACCCTCACCACGGTGTGCCGGCTCCTCCCTACTTGGAACACAAAGCGTGCTTCCCACCAGAGCTGAGTCAGAGAAGAGAGTTCCCCCAGCACAGTTGCTGTCACTGTGTTGGCGTGCCAACCGGCACACAGTCTCCCCTCCCTCGGAATGCACCGTGGCCATAGAGCCTTCCCTACCGGTACGAATGACCTCCTCTTGTTCGCCGGCTTCCGCTACACCCGCCTGCACCATCGACCCAACCTCAACTGCCACCGGCTCACCGGTCACCGCCGCCAACAGCTCCGCCGCAACCGACGCAGCTCGTGTCAGCCCCAGCCATGACGAGGTGTGCTTCCAAGGTCGCCGGCCATCTCCTTCCTCCGCCCGCCTCCTCGAGGCCGTGTCCGCCGCCGCAAGGGGTGGCGGCGAGCTCTTACTGCGCCTGCGGCCACCTCCGACCGAACGGAACCCCCTCCCCGGGGAGGAAGATCCCGATTAGGTGTCATGGGCGGGCCAGTCGTAGCCGATATCCCGAGTTCCCTATTCGGCCCGAAAACTGGCGGAGCCCGCTGGGTCTTAGGTGGACTCCGGGCCCTTTTTAACGGACTTGGGCCCGGCCCAGCCCTGCCCAGATCCGCCTGGCCCATCGAGGACGCCCGATTCCCCCCACCGGGTCCCCTCACTGATTCACAGCTGGACTCGGGCTGCTCACCGGGTTGACTCAGGCCTTCGCCCACCTCTCCCGTCGAGCCGCCCAACTCCTCCTTCTCCGGCGACCTCCGCCTAGCTACTTTTGTTGGCTTTTGCCAACCTTCCAAGTCCTGCGGTGAAACGGGCATTCTCGGCCCCTCATCTCCCTCGCATGGCGCTACAGCAGACGTCGTCGGAGCCGAGGCCTTACTGGTACTCGCCCCGGTCGTCTTCATCTTCCCACTCCCCCCTTTGGGAGCCCCAATGCTATCGATCCAATTCATGGAGAGCCAGGGACCATAGATCAGTGGGTCCTCCGATTCCCCTGGCGCCTTTCCTGTGTCTGAACACCGAACACCAACTCCAGCTTCCGCCTCCATGCCTTCTGTCGTCGGGGAAGAAAACTCACAAGTCTTCTCCCCGTGACCGATTCGGCCGCACCGGTAGCAGTAGTTGGGTAAGTTTTCATAAACGAACTCCTGCCATAACTTCCTCTCCAATCCCTCCTTAGCTCCCTTCAAGAAGATCCCCGGCTTCAAAGGAACTCTTATATCGAGCTCCACTTTCACCCTAGCAAACCCCCTCTTCCTCCCTTGATCAGTGGCCGCATCCAAAGCCAAAGGTCTCCCGGCCGTCGCAGCTATCTGGAGTAGGGTCTCCTTTGCCCAGAAATCCAGCGGCAGCCGTGGGAGGCGCAGCCAAACTACCACCCGGCCAGCACCACCGGAGCCGGTGATGAAATTCGGCCTCCAGCGTTCCATTGTGAAGAGTTGGCTGGCTACTAAGCACGGCCCCCTCGCCAACATAGCCTCACGATCCTTCTCATAGGCGAAGCGAACCACCAGAACCTCATCAGCCATGGTGACGACCTCCACATTGTAGTTCAGATTCCCCATCCGCCTCAGCTCCCGCCCTACCCACTCCGCCGGCACCTTCCGCCCCACAATCTGCATGAACACCGAGGTACTTCGCCACTCCTTCCTGGTCATCTCCAACCTTTCCTCAGGGACCTCCAATACCTCCGTGAAGCGACTCTGTAAGACTCCCAACTCCCGCTCCGAGATCCGGTGACGATTCCATCTACCCTGGTTCGCCGAGCCCTTTGCCACCGCCGCCCACGACACACCCCTCGGATCAGCCCGGAGAGTCTGGCGCCCCACCGCCTCTGAACTCCCTCCCTTCCCCGTCTCCCTCTCCTTAGCACTGTTGTCAGCCATTGCTCCTCCCAACACCCGTTCGAGAAAATTCCCAAGAGACCGCACGACTATTGATGCGGCTCTCTCACACACTCTCACACTCTCTCTCACACTCTCCTTTTACTTTACTCGGCCTTGAACAGCTCCCATGGCAGACCAAAGTGAAAATATTATTTTACTCGGCCTTGAACAGCTCTCATTTTCTTTCCTTAGGGTCAGGGAATAGCAATGAGCGGTGCAGAGGAAAGTGATGAGTGTGAGAGTGTGAAAAGGTGTACAATAGCATGGAGGGTTTTCTAAATAATAGTTTTCCCAGGTTTGCTCCATCTTGTCCTTTTTTTCCCCTTTGACCTCTCTACTTTTTCCCTGCCTTCCCTGACTATGCTTGCTCCCATCCCTTTTGTGTTTGGATTTGGTGGAGAGCTGTGTTGGACTCGCCTGCTGGACAACTTCCACTCTTTACTAACCCTGAAGACCTGACTTTTGGTTCTTTTGCATATCCCATGCATCTGACATCTATTGACTCGTGGATGCATGTTATGGTGGCATTTTGAAGTTGGATGTGCGTCCTTGTAACCCTAGGTGAAGAGCTATGATTTGGTGAACATGCATGTGCTAGTCATGATATCGTATGTGTTC
This sequence comes from Phoenix dactylifera, assembly GCF_009389715.1. Lineage (NCBI taxonomy): Eukaryota > Viridiplantae > Streptophyta > Magnoliopsida > Arecales > Arecaceae > Phoenix > Phoenix dactylifera. Next base: position 9,330,496 of record NC_052404.1, on the reverse strand, counting down.
GTCCTTCACTTGATTTGTGTGGCTACCTCGTGACAATTATGTTCAAATATGCTGTTATTGAAGTGTGGATTTGTTGCTAAGGATAAGCATTATCCTAAGTGAATAGCATCAACTTTTTTAAGATATGATAATTATAAGACAGGCTTTTAATGGAACTAGCATAGATATCTTGTAACTGTGGATAGGTTTATATTGATCATGGGCTTGCTTGAGGCTTGCCAAATTAGTCTTAGGTTGGCTAATTTTAGGCTTCAAGTTGCGCTAAAAATTTTTAGGCATTATTTGGGTAAGTTTGCCCTCATCTCAATCCATGTCTGGGGAGTGCTTTTTTCTCTTCTCCTTTTCCTCCTTCCTTTCTGTGCTTTTGATCTCCTTCTCTCTACATCCTCTCTATTCCTTATCTCCCCTCTTGTTTTCCTTCTCCTTTTCTACTCCTTCCCTCCTCTTCTCTTCTTCCTTTCATTATTCTGCATCAAAATGTTAGACTCTTTGGTCTTGAATCTAAAATTAGCAGGCTAATGTGAAGCCATATCGAAAAAATAACATCAATCAAGTTTGTAGGGGTCACATATATACTTGGAATGACTTCATATTTGTGATCATCTTCTATTTTGGAACTTGACCATCATTGTTATTATTAGCAATTAATGTTGTTAAGTGTGGAAATAATAGCAGTTTTTGGTAGATAGAGTGAGCTTGGACTTGTGAGTGGCCAAGGTAGATTACAAGATGAAGCAGGACGTGATAAGAAAAGCTGGTGCTAAATTCCAGTTGGTCAATAGATAATTGACTGATCATTTTTTATTTGTTCCATTTCATTATAATCATGGCTTACATGTTCTAGTTTATCATAGTCCAGCAGGGTTGCATGTTTTTCTCTTGTATTTGCGACACGTCAAGGTGGCAATTGGTAGAAGTATAAGAAAAACAAGAACAAGGAAAGCTATTCCAAGTGCTTATACGAAATAACCTTTGGCTGTCAAAATTTTTGATCAAGCTAAAAATTGGAATAAACTATCCATATTTTTTTTGAAAATGGCAAAACTACCCTTGCTTTTGTAGTATGTTTTATATAACAATATTGATATTTGAGTCATAATATTAATAATTTAGATATAATATTAATGTTAAATAGTAATATCATATATCATAATTGCCATATTATAATATTATAGTATAGTATATTTGCCAAGAATATAATATAACTAAAAAATATATTAATATTTTGAATCCTATGATAATACCAAATAATAATTTTATGATATTATATTATGACGATATATTGTTCATCATATCAATATGGTATTACATGATATTATAGCATAATATTAGTATAAAGAATTTTGGTAATTAATTTAAAATATTAAGAGAATATCATTACACAATAAAATAATACATACAATAACATTATTTTTAATAAAATATATGATCATATTTAAAATTGTTATAATATAGTTTTAATAAAATACATTATAATCTTATAATATAATCTTATTCTATATGTATTACTATTAATATATTATTGTGGCAATATTTTGCAACAAGTTATTACATTAATAACACTAATAATTATTATACTATATCTTGATATATTAAGATATTATATATTTTAATTATGAGAACAACTCTATAATATTTTCTTATTTTACTAAAAAAATGTATTCTTCTAGTAATATTATATATTATACAACATATCATATTACGTTTGTAATATTGATTTTCTGTTATAATATCTATATGACATAATTTACAATAAAAAGTTAAAATCTGGGATACAATCTAAAGGGGTGAATTTGGCACAGACACTGGGAATTAGGTCTATTACAAGATGGACACGGAATAACCTGTCCAAAAAAGGAGCTTCAGATGGTTTGACCTATGCCCAGCCTATTCCAGACCTATGCCCATTTTGCGTTTGGTGTTAGGCTGGCATGAGACCCTATTCTAGGTTTTGTGCTCTGCCACACTCCAAATGAATTTAACTTTCTCTGAGTTTGTTTTTCCAACCATTCTGTTGTCGTCCTAGTGTAAATGCCGTGCATACTTGCTTTGAGGCATATAGCTGCTGACAGCCCATGCTTAGTTGTTTATTCACTACATGTAACCTTTTAATTTCTTCTTGTTGTACTTTCTAAGTCTAATGTCACAAATTTGGAGTGACCAAAATGCTTTTCATACAGTTTGATTGATTGCTTGTGGTAGGTATTATGCGGTAGTGGGGGTGAGAAACTATTGTCATTAGCTGAGGCTTTACTCAAAAAGCACATAGCTTCACATAGCTTGCATGAACCAGAAGGTAGGCTGTTTTTCTTTCTCTTGTTCTTCTATGTAAAAATCTTTTGGAGGTCTTTAATTTTTCTAGATGTGATGTTACTTTTATTGAGAGAACTTGTCAAATTCAATGCCAGCCCTTGTTATTTATATCTCAATTTTGGAACAACAAGCGAAGTATGAAGCTGCTTTGGAAGTTCTTTCTGGTAATTTTGGTTCTCTTATAGGAATTGAGGAAGACAAGTTACGCATGCAGGTAGTTTTTGAATTCCATATCTCCTATTTCATGTAGCAGTCAGATTTATTTTATCCATTTATCCTCATTTTCTTCAGCTTTTATCAAATTGTTATTGACAATTTGATTAAATCACTTGCACGCGAGGACACTTATCTTGTTTTACACAAATATCATGCAATGAAGATATTGTGAGATCATTCTAAATAAGTTATTCGTCCTCCCATTCAGTTACTCTTTTGGAGCATGAATTAACTTCTTTATGCAACATGAAAAATAAGCGATAAGTTGGTAAGGGATTCTGTAGTTAAGTGTATCTGTTTCAGTTGTAGTCTCCTGTGTGTCATTGCAAAAGTAGTTAATTTGCGTCCATGTGACTGCACAAGTACACCCATGTAGAATTTTTGTCTTGCATAAATAATGTTTGAGAAATAATATCAGAATAAGCTGTATAAATAAAGCTTTGCATGCATTTATTTTTGAAGCCCACTCTTAAGATTACTGATGATGATGCTGAGACACCATCTTATCTGCTAGAATCTCACCAGAACCTAGTAGGTGGTTTGAAAAGTGAGATACATCATTGGACAAGGTTTCATAATCCCATGCATGGTGATGCTCTAAATCTGCCAGAAAATAAGTAACAAACTGATCTAAATGAGATGAAAATCAAATTTTTAGGAGTTAAATTTCTTTCAATGGATGAATAATATACTTCTTCCCAGCTGGCCACCCTGTACTTATTTCTGACAGTAGTGAAACAATAGCAACTATATGACATTCAAAAGTGATTTCATATTGATTGATCTATCAACTGCTCTCTGTCAACTTCTAACAATGTTGACAAGTGGGTCAGTTGTTGGCACTTACACTAGCTACTTTGAGTTTGAATTTTAGATGCAAATAAGAAATGTGAAGAGGATTTTTGGAGTCTGATAAGGGATTATATGTTCTTACAACAGGAAGCCTACATAACCCACAGATTTCATTTAGACAATAAAATTTCATGACATGATGTGAAACAGGTGCCTTATTTTTAGCACATAAACTGAGAAAACACAAGCATGAGGCTTTCGAACTGGAAGTTGCAGTCATGGGTAATACATCTAGCGACCAATTATGACTATGGAACATCATCCCACAACTCATGGTGTTAAATGACAAGTGGAGAAGAGTAGTTTTTGGGAGTATCCAACATACATAGTTGCTTCAGAATTCATATATACTATTGCTGGATTTCAAAGTGGACTAATGCTGGTGTAGATAGACCTATACAGATATCATAGATGAATTCAGGACCTCTGTTGCTTCAATATACACAATTAGAATAACCTAGGTTTCTCTAGTGCTTCAATATATGCAATTAGAATAACCTAGGTCTCCTGAGTGTTATCTGTTTATAATTCGCTAGATCTCAGTAAATGCAGTGCATGATATTTTCAAGAACTGTTTTATGAACCGTGTCCTGTAAATCGAAATTGTTCACACACACAGTCACCCACACATACTCTCTTTCTCTCTCCTTGATTTGGTTTTTATATATACTTCTTTAGTTATTTACTGAAGAATGCATGAGGAGCCTCTAACCTAAATAAGAATATATCTGTAATGGATTAAGATGGGACACTTTGGGTTCACTGATTTGCTGTGGGCTTCATGGATAGACAGTTTAGAGGAGTTTGCATTATAATACTAGAGGTTATCGAAGTACAACATGTCCATCAAACAAACATCAATATGAGCTCTAATATTGGCATTGTTATTTATCTCTCGACCCATGAAGTTCAATAGTGAAAGCCTTTCCTATGGCTACCAAAAGCTACTAATGGTTGGGCATTCGTAAGAAATCTCTTTCGTTGCTTGTTCATTGATTTTAGAGACGATATGGTTGAAGTATAAAAGCTCCTAGTTGAAGAATAGATCTTAATATGCTTCTTTTGCATGAGGACTAATTTGCTAGGTACCATGCTGACTTTTATTATCAAATTTAAGTGAATAAGTATAGCCCAACATCCATCTTGGAGTTAATCTACTGAAGTTGGACAATCTTTGTGTCGTAAAGTTATTTCACGATAGCTAGCTTTGAAGAGGGTTTATCAAAATGTACTGCATACTCTTCGAAGGGTTTGAGGAGTGTCCAGAGAGCATGCAAAAAGTAGTGGTAAAACACTAAGTAGTAAAATCTTGAGCTTAATGAACACCAATTATGGCTTGATGCTCTTACACGGAGATAAAGGAGGGAGCTAGAAATGGTCCCATAGAATCATCAAAGAGTGCATAAGAATATATAATGGGTGGAACAAGGATCATTTATGAAATGGCTTGGAAAGCAAACAACATGGATAGCTAGCTGATATTACCACCACCAACTTATGTTAGTGGATTTGGATTCCTAACATGAAGGCGTTACTACCATGATGCATTAAGATGTACGACTAATTAAATTGGAGTTGTAACTTTGTTGTGATGACAAGTACCACGGATGGAGAAGGCAAGACCAAGGTCTATTGCAAAGTGATGTTTAAGATGATACCTTTGATTGGTAATGTTTTGTCTACATAGAGTGGAGAGTCACAGACTATAGTCCTTTTTAGGAGGAACAGTATATGAAGAGATTGACCTTTTTCTCCTGGATTGCCTTTGTGAAATCAGCACTGAGAACGATCTAGTGAATCAAACCATGCTATGCATGAGGACTAGAATTTAGCCCATTGATTGCTTTTTGTTTGACGGTGTTGAAGGCCATCATAAGGTTGTGTTCAAATCCTCTGGATGAACACTAAATATAGAGTTGTTTGTTGATAGCTCTTAGTGAAAGCATAAAGGACAACAATAGAAATTGCTCTATGCAAAAGGAGCATCTTTGATCTTATCTAAAAATTAGTGTAGGCAACAAGCATTGTTTGGATAGGCTGATTCTATCCTTTATTAAATAAATCACCATCAAGAAGAATATTCTTCATGACAATTTAATTGAAGGCTAGTTTGAAGCACTACCATGCAATCCAAGCATACAAAGAATGCTTGTCTCTGATACATATGAAAGCTGATTCTAGTCACTGGCATAATCCCAAGTGGAGCCACAACAAATCAGATAAGCTTGATCGTGTTCCTTTGAACAGTGGAAGTTGTTTTTAGCATGGTATACGATATCATATTGAACTATTGTTTGGTCGGCATCATATCATACCGAACATGAATTGGGGATGGTTCATGGTCTAGATACGATAATTGGCCTGAATTGGTGCGGATCGGTCCTTACCAGGTCGAACTATCTGGAATCGTAGTGTTTAAAGCAGTTTGGCCTGGTAAGGGTCCGTATTGGTTTAAGGTATAAAGTGAGGAGAAATAGAGAAGGACAAGAGAAAGCAATGTTGGCGGTACTGTTTCAAATTGCCTGATTCGGGGGCGTCGAGCCATACCAAAGGACAATCGGGATGGTTCCGGCCATTAGATCGAGAAACCGACGAGGGAGGGGGAGAGGGAGAAGGAAAGAGAGGAAGAGAGAGAGGGAGAGGGCGGCGGAGAGCGAGAAAGATGGAGGGAGTGGGGGAGAGAGGGCTTTTGAAGCCTTCTCTCTTCCAAGTTGCTGGAGACGGGTGGAGACACGGGCTCTGACCTCTACTGACTTCACTTCAAAAAATTCAAAAAAAAGAGGCCGAAGCCCTCTATCCCCTCTCCCTTTGCCTATCTCGCTCCCCCTCTCTATTCCTCTCTTCCTTCCCCTCTTCCTCCTAGCTTCTCTCTCTTTTTCTCTTTCCTTCTCCCTCTCCCCCGCCCTCCGCCTCTCTCCACCAGCCCCTCCTGCTCTCTTCCTCCCTCCTTCCTCCCTCTCTCCCTCCCTTCATCCCTCCTTCCTCCCTCTCCCTCTCCCTCTCCCTCTCCCTCTCCCTCTCCCTCTTTTGTCCTCTCTGTCCTTCTCCGTCTCTTGCTCCCTTGCAGGTTTTTCTGTTGGTTCACGTCGGAATAGCACCGCATGGGAGTGTACCATATCATACTGCCGACCTACCGGCATGGGTGCCTGTTCCGATACTGCGGACCTTGGGAGAAAGAGAGGGAGAGAGTGAAAGAGTGAATAGGTGGTTTGATCCAGGTAAGGGCCTCTTCATTTTTCTTTTTCTATTGCATCCCATAAATGGGCAAAAGTTGCCAAAATTTTTTTTTAATAAAGTACATCACATTTAAACATCAAAAATGAACTCGCAAAACCCTAGTTTCTACTCAAAACTAAATAAAAGAAGCTTAAAAACCTTGTAAACAAAAAATTATGTTATTTTTTGTGCATTGATATGGTTCGGTATTGGTCTCCAACTAGTACATAGTCCATTACCAGTATTGTGAAGCTCTTTTAGCATTAAAATCATTGGCAACCAAAAGGGACCTCTAATTTGGGAAAGGTATGCACTGGCACATGTACATGTGTGTATCTATGTAAAGTTTGGCTGAATAAGCCATGTCATTCTAAAATAGAGGGGCTTCAGCCTTTTTTTTGCTTTATTGATGATATGTACATTCATTGTCATATTTCAGCACTGATAACATTGCATTGGGAAGCAAACCACTCATGAGGTTTAGTAGTATGTCCATTGCTGTTATGCCATGGTTTCCTTTTTTCTGGGAAGAAAAATGCTACTTCCTCAAATTTCTCCCTTGCTCTAGTTTGGTATGCTTTATAGAGTCCCACAAAATATCATCTCCTAACCGATAATTTGCATATAAAAATTTCATTAAACATAATCTACCATGATTTTGATGGTGATGACATTTAGGTGTTTTATGCATTCTATGTGGTTATTGTACCAAATTACAAGGTTTGTTGCAAGCTTCTAATAACAAGGAGTAAAAAAGTTTTTCATTTTTGTCCTTCATCCTTTCTTATGGGAAAATCATTACAATAACCATAATAATTCTTTATAAGTGATCTCAAGGCCATTTGCCCCTCTTGTTCATCATGAGTTAATCCATGTCCTCATGATTTAATATTGAATTATGAGGTGTGTATCCTACACATGCACATATGGAGAACCCAGATCCTCTTGGTGCAAACTTCATGGCAGGTGCCATAGAAATTGATAATTTCCATTGCTCCTTTTCTTTTGTTGTCCCCAAGTTCTAGGCCTGTTTTGCTGCTGTCTGTCATTATGTACGTCGTCCATAGTTTAATCAAGATATCAAAAGTTTTGGAGGTTACTTAATACTTAGTTGCCTATTTATAAGTGGACAGGCAAATATCATAGTAGTAGAGCTAGGATGCTACCAAACACATGTTAGGCAGTACAAATTGACAATTCACACCAAGGATCATGATCTGCACAATGTAACATGCATATCAATCAAATTTTAGTATATGAAGATACCTCCAGATTAAAACTTTAATTGGACCATTTGTGATGTGATTGAAGCCTTTCCAATTTGTGACCATTCTGTGTCTGTATAAAGACCTGCAGAGCATTTGATTTTTGACCGATCTCTTCCAGAAAAATATATAATATTTTTCATTATGTTATTTACTTCAAAAAAAGAATTAGATTAGTCTTGCCTATTCTCTGTTTAGATGGCTCTCCATTTTCTTAATTCCACCAATCAGTTGTAGCTAAACTCTCTTGTTGGTTATTTGTGTATATGCCAATATATGCTTAAAAATTCATAAATTCAACCAAGTTTTCTCTGCTAGTTGTTGAAGTGCTAGCTTACGACTTCAAAATTTATCTTATTTTTTTGTTTGACTTCAAGTGGACAGGGTAGACTTCTTGCTCGTGCATGTAACTATGCTGCTGCTACTGAGATCTTCCAGAAAGTCCTACAGTCATGGTATGTCTGTCATGCCAGTCTGTCTTTAATAAGAATACTAGTTAATTCTTTCTCTAGAAAATTTACAGATATTTTAGGACTTAAAAGGCTAGATATTAGATCATTTCTTCAATGATGTGAGTTGTGATATTTTCTTTAAATTTCCTGTAGCAGAAAGTCAGATGGAAGTTAGTTGAAGTTCATTTCTGTTTGCTGGGAAAAGCATAGTTGTCTTTTTCTTTGCTAAAATGTTGCCAACTTACTGCTTTAAAGAAGTAATGCATTGCTCTTAATGTAGGTTCCTTCTGTAGTTTGCATCCTTAAGACTGGCATTCCTTTATTTTATCTGTGATGGTCTTCTTTTGGTTGGGCAGTCCTGATGATTGGGAGTCCTTTCTCCATTATTTTGGCTGTTTGCTTGAGGACGATATGAACTGGTCCAAAGCAAGCACTACTGATCAAATATGTTCATCAAGTTCTGTTGATTTTCAAGCTTGCAAGGCAAATCATTTGACTGTGGAAGTGGTACCTTCTTTAGTTACTGAAAAAGACTGTTTTCTCTATTATTGTGTTTCCCTGCATATATTATGATTTCTTTTCTTCAGACGAAGATTTATTTGTGAATAATATACATCTCCAGTTTGATTCACGCATATCAAGTGCATTGTCATTTGTACGGAAGTTACACATGGACATCCAGAATGATTGCCTTAGAGGTCCTTACTTGGCAAGTATTGAAATTGAAAGACGATGCCGTCTAAGCGGAAAAGCTGATGATGGCAAATTTATGGAGGCTTTGCTTAATTATTTTCACAGGTTTGTCTTGAAACTTGTTTAAATTGGATACAGAACATGGGCAAAGTGTTTTTCTGATTATTGTAAACAACTTGATATATTCATGAACTTATCATTTGAACAAATGACTGTCCCAACTACTCCCAAGTTGATTGAGACGTTGTTGAGTTGTCCTCTGAAATACAAAATTCTTGGAGGAACTGTACATGGATTACAGAGTAATGAGGTTATTGTATGATGTGTTGCTCCTATTGTTTGTTGCTGTTTGCTTGCTTTTTCACACACTGGTTTATAAATATAGTAACAAATTTACTTTTTTGTTTGAGTCTTCTGCATATCCCTCATCTATAGTCCTTTGAAAAAATTGGTTCTTTTAAAGTGAGAAGAAGATTTGTTTTGTTACTATTTGTTTCTACTATGCCATTAATCTTTGTCAAGGAAGTTCTTTCAAAAGCTTACGTTGAAATGACATACTTGGGTGATTTTTTTGGGGAAAAAGAAACAATTGCTTCTTTCAATCTATCCTTTCAACTCTTGGGTGGCTTCATGGTTTTTTAATGAGTCCCACTTGTCTGCCTGATTTTCTTTGATGTTATGTCTGATGATTCTATTCAAATTGAGCAACTCTGTCATTGTGATACGGTAATTAACCCAACTAGTTTATGACCGAACCATTTCTGTATGCCCTTTTTGATCTGTGGGTCCTGTTCTGATTGTTTGACCAATTCAATTACGTCTACTTAGCTGCCTGTCAACCTGACTCAACCATCGACTTGTAATTCAGGCTCTGGTCCTGCTACCCCATTGCATTTTAGTTATTTGTATGAAGATGGTTTCTGCATTCATAATTTAAAGATCAGCCATAGTCATTGTTGGAGTTCCTGTAACTTTGTTGTCTAATTAGATGGCTGAATGATACAAATTCTATTCTTATAGTGCTCTAACTTCAGCTAACTATCAAAACACTTCTTCATGGCCTTTTTATCTGGGACATGCAGGTTCAGTCACTTGTCTTGCTTCACTTCTGATGTGGAAATGTTCATCTGCATCTTATCTGAAACTGAGAAAGCCGAGTTATTGGAGAAGTTTGTAAAAATTTTGGAAACTTCATCAACATCACCAATAAAAGCACTGGGTCAGGCTATAACAGTTTTTAAGATTCAAGAACTTTTCGGTGTCATGTTTAAATTCCCTATCAGAGGTATGTTACTGTATTGCTCGATATGTATGCTGGTATATTGCTTTGCAAGATATAGCTACAAACTTTATACTTTAGTCAACTGTCATGTAGTGTGCCCTATCCTTGGAAGTCTCCATCTGGCTTGTTATAATACAAGAATCTAGTGCAGTCATGTTGTGGCTTAGTCATCTAGAACTTATAATCAACTTGTGATGGTTTATGCTTCTATTAATTGTGCGTATGCTTAATTTTCACTTCAATGGGGCATTCAATGGTCGGTTTCTTTAATATATAAGTAATTATGGTTAGAACTGGTAACTGAGTTTATATTCTTAAGTTGCCGTTGAACTTGAGAATGTTCTATCAGCTATACAATGTGCACTGACTACCGAGCATGACAAGCATCACAATGATCACATTGATGAATGCTTCTTCCAACTAAGATCAGTTTATGTAATTATTGAATTTTGTCGCAGTTTAATTTGATTATTGTTTATCTTTCTAATCCAAATTAACTCAATTGACAATAATATTGTTCTTAGTTGGTTCAGTTGTGGATGGCAGGTTGGATTGTTGCATAATATATTTCCGAGTCATTTCTTCTCCTAGTTGGATGTGCTAGCTGATTCCATCAATTTACATTCTGCAGTTTTTGGTTCTTGTGGGACATATGTGATCTTCTTTTGCTTTTTCTTTTCGTTTTAAAAGACAGCTGATTATCTTACTTCAATTTTAAAAAGACAGCTGATTATCATATTTCAATTTTGAGTTCCCCCTACAGATATTGGGCTGCATTGTATTCAGTCCATTAGTTTAGTGGATACTTACACCATGGCTAATTATTTTATTAGGTTATCTAGTTTGATTTCTCTGTATTAATTTGCTATTCTGTCATGCTCAGAACTTGAAGGTACTGCTAAAAGAATGGTGGAGATGTACTGTAAAAACCTCGTACTTTCAAGGGACTTGGATCCTCAAGAAAACATGCATGGAGAAGAACTTTTGCCTATGGCAAGCAATGTTCTTGTCCTGGTAATAGTTCAATTACAGACATACATATATACAGAACTATGTTTGTTAATTAGTTGTTCTGTTAACATTAAAATGCTGCACTTATTGTTTTAAGACTAGATAAAGATAGGATTTTGTTGCTTAAGTCCATCTGAGATGATTCATTATAATCAGTTAATGAGTAAAATAACTATTTATTCGTTCTGTCCAGTTTATTGCAGTGTGAGCCAATCCGTGTGCTATTCACATATTATTCTCGAATTAGCAATTTGTGTATTATTTGAGCATTATTCTCGAATTAGCAAAATGTTTTTTTTTCAAAAAAAAATTGTTCCCATCTCTCTTGAATTATACAGAAAAACTTGTCTTTTTTTGACAAATTAAAAATGCACATTATTCGGATGGATCAATGTCAGGACTTCAAATCGTTCTTCTTGGCTGTGAAGAGTCCTGCACTTCTTCCTTAAGAAGCTTCGCTCCTCTTTTTGGTGTTTTTTATATCAGTTTATAAAGGAACTCAGGGTACAGCACGCACAAGTGACCATCAGTCAATGCTATAACCTCTCCTTATTTCTCTCTTAGTTTTAGAGGAAGTGACTGCTTGCCTTAAAGCTTGGCTGCCATACCCATACTTTTTTGTCTTTTTCTTATTGCGATTTAGTGGTGTTTGTGTGGGTGGCCAGGGTGGGAGCATGGCCTTGACCCCTTCTTCTCTCTATTGTTAATGCTTGAATTTCATAATATTTTTTATACTAATTTTGGTGGTATATCTGAATTACTTTATAAATAGATAAACAATGTCACTGAAAAATCCTAAAAAAAAAAAATCAAAGCACTAGAAGTTTTAAAACCACAATTTTTACTAATGTTGGTGGATGTCAAATAGAACATTTTAGTCTATGATCACGCTATGGTGGACTTATAAGTCTTCATTTAAGGTCTCAAAGGACTGCACCGTAGAATAACTTTTTAGTTGATGTACTAGAGGAAAGTTGATTTTACTGGATAATATAGCATAAGGATTCAAATTCCGGTGGTATATCCTGTGGGACATTTGGACAGGGCAGTCATGAGTATTGGGAGTGGACCATTCCACTATCATCCCAACATCTCGTTTAGCACGTCTTGGGACATTCCCATCCCAATTCCCAAGTGTTATTGAATCATTGCTACAGCATGAGAAACTGCTTAAGAAATGAAAAATGTTTAAAAAGGTCAAAAAATGATGGTCCAAATCATGGTATGCTGAACTGGGTCATACCGGCCGATTCAGCACGTACCGAACCGGTCCGATCCCTGACCGGTCCGGTTCAAGCATAGAAAATAGTTATGGGTTGGAATCGATCGGTACGGTTGCGTCCCAGTTTGCACTGGTACGAATCTGGTGCCGTATTGTACCGGTACGCACGCTCGTGCGCGATCCTGCGGTAGACCGGTTTGAAACCGGTACAAACCGTTCCGAATCGGTATTGTACCGGTCTGGTAGGCGACCGGTACCGGTACGGCATGCCTTGGTCCAAATTAAGATGATCTCCTTAGAAAATGCTATTAGCTAATGCTGGGAAATATTTAAAATGGCAATCATCATTATTAAATCATTGATTCAAGTGGCAAAATTACGTATAACAAGATGGAAAATGCTTTCCTGCATTAAAGAGCAAATTTATGCAGCAATTCTGAAAGTCCAGTAATCATTTAACATTGCGCTATTAGGCAAGACAGTTATTAGGAAAGGCGATTACTGAATTATTGAATTTTGACCAGCATACTGTGTTCCTTGGCAATTGAAAGATATTCCCAGGTTAAAAATTCAAGGATCCAGAGTTTCAGAGTCTGGCTGAGTTTCTTGAATTATGTTGAGGTTGATGAGGTCATAGAATCATTAAATGACTATTAGCACTGAAGGATCTGAGTACTGATTAAGTTGTGATTCGCATAGGCAAAATTTTGTCGAGTTTTTTTTTTACTATTTGGTTTAGATAGACAATGCTCGATGAGCAATGCATGCTCTTGGTATCATGGAGTTAATTAATCTCTTGGGGCTAATGCTTATAATTTATAACCACAATGATGGTACCCCCTCCAAAGATACTGAGAAAATTCATACCAATATATGCCCAATATATGCCACTCAATTATCTCTATGATATGTATTGGGCTGTATTGAGGTTTGTACTGTTCTTAGCCCCAATTTCTGTTCCACAATAATTATAAGCAATCACCAAAGAATCCATATCGGTAATAAATATTATTCTTTTACAAAATACAATCATATTTACTGGTGCAATTTATGTGTTTATTCATAATATCATGATATTTCCAATAGGCTGTTTCAAAATTAACTATATATTCATTATATATGATTTGGTCTGTTTATCATTGCATTTTTTTATGATATGCCATATGTTTATGTTGAGGACTTGATTAATGCGAGCTATAGAGTTGATCTAGTAGCTGTATTGCCTGTCATCAATATTTAGCTCAAGAATCTTTTTTTTTTTAAATTCCCTTCATGGTTTAAAATTATGATTCTATCTATGTTATGTATAACAAGTGTCCTGATAATTGGATGCTGTGTAACTTATAAGCTTCATGTTGCCTTTTCTCCAGTTAATCTGTCAATCGTTTAATTGTATATGATATGGTTGTTTAGTACGAATATATGGTCAGAGCTATTGACTTGATCTTCTCTTCAATATCGCAACTGTTGAGAGCTGGCGATACCTTTCTGGCTTTATGAGGCGTAACAGTATCAGCCTGGCAATGATGTTATTCTTATCATACGGTTGAGAATCTACATTAGAGAACATATTGGTTTCTCTATGAATTGTTGAATTCTTCTGCCATGGATTATACTTTTTCAACAAATAATACTTCCTCTTCATTATAATCATCATCAGGATCGTCGTCATTGTCGCTGATATGTCTAGGACCTTTATTCTAGTTAGTGTGAATTTTTTTTTTCCATTGGAAGTTGCTATTTCTCATCATTCTTTTATAAGTATCTTATGTAATTTTGTATGGTTGCTAGCTTCCTCATTTTTTCACTTTCATATCTCACTTATGCTTTTGTATTAAGATCCTATTAAGTATATCTTAGTCAATGAACTCATCTCAGTTTGGTTAATTCATACAGCTTTTCTGGCGTACAAAGAAGTTGGGATACTTGCTGGAAGCAACTATGGTTTTGGAATTTGGCCTGAACATCCGAAGGTAAATTTGGTTCTACCACATATTTTTTTGTATCTTCAATTTGATTACTCAAGTCTGTTGACATCTTTTATTCAAATATCCTGTCCGATATGCACCAAAAATATCACACGTGCACATCAATGTATGCTATCAATTGTGTGCTCTCTCAGAATTGCATGTAACTCAAATATTTTGGTTTTCCTACCATCCTTTCCTTTCTGGGAGACATCAAGTATTTCTGGTGTACAAAGTGTTCCATGACATCTCTTGATTATTTTACTGTTAGAATATCGTGTTCCTCGCTCAAGAGCTTGCTCGTGTGGAATTTCTGGATTGGGAGTTGCAAACATCAAAATTGGAGAGTGATTAACTATATTTCTCGTATCACTTGTTTATGATGATGATTTATCTTTATATAATGTTCGTTATATTTCTAGGTTTGATTTCTGAAAGGTAATAGATATATGACAGATTCTTGTTATTCGTCCTCTTGAGCTCCTTAATACTGAATATAATCCTGTTTATCGGTGATGTTCAACAGATATGTCTGGCAGTACAAGATGCCTTTGATGCATTTATATTCTTACATGGGGGCTCTTCCATTAGCATATGAGTGGTAAATTTAGAATATAGTTGATCTACTGGTTCTGATATTTATTTATTGTATCAAGTTGCTTTCCTCATTTGAGTAGTGATATCACCATATCTCAGTGTTTCTTATTTCTTGTCTGAGGTTTATTTTCTTATGCAGGTATGTTACTCTTGATGTAAAAAATATTCTACTGGAGACGGTCTCCCACCACATCTTGCCCTACATGTTGAAATCACCACATTGGCTGGAAACTGCCAATCTTATGAAAGAGTATCTGAAGTTTATGGATGATCATTTGAGGGAAGCTGCTGATCTTACCTTTCTTGCATATCGCCATCGCAATTATTCGAAAGTATGAAAATTTACCTATACCATGCATCTTTAGATCCTTAAGGTGCCATCTGAGACATGATAGATACACCATAGTTTTTGGACATAATAGTGATGCCTGCAGTTTTTGTTGTACAATGGATGCTACAGTTTTTTTTTTTTTTTACCATAGTTGGCAGACAAGATCTGGTAATAAAGTTAATAGGCATGAACCTGTGAATACGTTTCATGGAAATGTTTATAGCATATGATTTGACACCCTTTCTAACAGAACCTTTTAAATAATTTTACAGGTTTTCTAGAAAAATGTAATTTAAGTTTAAATAAAGAAATCTTCTGCTGATTGTTTTCAGTTTTTCTATCAGAGATACATGTTGGCTGAGCAAATGTTTATACTCAGTGGTCAAGTAATAGATATTTATAAAGCTCACCATGTATCTGCTGCTGGGAACTAAATTATTCTCCTGGACAATATCTAAGACCTATCTTCTCTAAACGTGTGAAGCCCAGATGTGTTTGATGTTCATGGCGTGTTATTCATTTGTCTGTTCAGGTAATTGAATTTGTTCAGTTCAAAGAACGCTTGCAACATTCATATCAGCTTTCAATGGTGAGGCTTGAAGCTTTTATCCTACAATTGAAGCAGAAAGCAGATAATCTTGAGGAAGTAGAGGTGAGATGCTTGTCATCTTTGTCCTTTTGTTCTATATTGATTTTGTCAAGTTTTTGAATAAAATGAATCAAGGTTCGTCTTCCCAGTACTGGACCCTGTATTAGTGCCATCCTAATACACTGTTGCTATGCCTTGTTTGGGGGTTGGTTTGGTGCACCGACACTCGGTATGCTATCTGTATCATGTACCGATTTGGTATTGATATGGGACGGTATGTCTAGTATGCATCAGTACCGACCGGTATGACGTACATGAAATAAACTAATAAGTTCATTCCTTTTATCTGCAGGGCATTCTTGAGAATGCGAACTATGGTATTCATTGCTTGAGCTGTCAAATGAGGATAAACTGAAATTCATGACATTCAATGCGGATCTCCAGACACGGCCTTGGTGGTCCCCTACTCCTGATATAAATTACCTTTCAGGTTAGACATGCCACTCTTCCTTTAATGGCATTTGCTCTATCATGTATCACATTTCTGGTTTCCTTGAATCTGCATCCCCACTTGCTGATTTTCTTCATGAGAATGATTCAAATTCAATAAGTCACGTGCATGTGCATGTGTGCGCACATGTGCTTGTTATTGGGTTGGAGATGGAGTGATGTGCTTGTTACTGGATTTCTTAAATGCTTTATTTTCATTTTACAGAACCATTCGAAGAAGGATCTGCATGCCTCAGAGAGAAATTGGTATGCTTTTTAATGATAGTTTTTCAATTTTCTGTTCCAGATGCTGTTATATATAAAAGTTTTATAAATATGTTCTGCTGCATACTTTTATAAATATCTATTGCATTTTACATATTACACAAGGCTTGATCTATCTGTCTATGTGTACTGTACAGATCATTGATCTTCCCTGCGATGTCTGTTAATTATCAATAGTAATTTTATTTTTGTTTTCTGGTGTTATTGCTATTTTTTAATGGAAATTTTTGTCCATATTTGATCTCCCAACATTTTGTGAACAAAGATGATATTTTGTGTTCTTGCGACCCGACATGATTATGTTTAGAATGTTGTAATATTATCCCTTAATCTCTAATTGCTAACAAAAGTGGCTTCCCTTTGATTAGAGCAACGGATGTGTATCCAGAATCTTGGCGTTTTTGACCAATTCTAAAATCCAACCTGAAAAACAGAAGCTGTAGGGAATACTAATATTACTTATCCAAGCTAATTTCTGTTTTATTCAGTCAATGGAAATAGCATGCTTCTGAATTTTCTCATATTATATCATGGCATAAATTCATAATTGTGTTATCACTTGTTCTATTATATCCTGAGAAAATTTCATTCTTGTTGGGGAGACTAGCGGGGTTATAGTCTCGTTCATTATAGATATTTATAGGTAAGTGGTAATTAAGCTCCATAATGGCGTGCGTTTTAATCAAGAAAATAAAGAAGAAGAAAAAGGACTTATCAAAAAAGTGAAGGAACTATGGAACTCATTATTTTCCTCTTGAAGGTTAAAAGTGATAAAAATAAAAAACTTAATTTGATTGCTGCTCTTGGTTTGTCTTTTGTTAAGGAATGTGCATTTCTCAGGGGCGCAGCCATGTTAGGCACCATTTTTGTGTTAATATAGGAGATAGTGTAGGACCCAATTTTTTTTTGCTTAAGCCCCCTCTAGAGTTTGGATTCCGAAAGGACTCCCCATCTCTGCAATCTCGATGGCCCCCTCCCAATATTGAAGGCCACCCCTTCCTCGGCCTCATGAGATCTCACAATCACGATGAACTTATTATTTTAACAACCCAAGATCCTAATTAAATCTTTTTAAGATTTTTTTTATTCTGATTTTTAAAACCTATTGAAAACTTAGGCCATAGGCCTGCTAGTTTTTCACGAAGCTCTATCAAAATCTTTCTCAAAGGTTTTCCTTCTCTAGATCTTATGGAAACTTGGATATAGAGACCAGCAGATTGGGAATTTTACTCAACTAACCTATATCATACACTCTTCCTCTTACCATCTCAATTTTCAAATCTCAACCTTGCACCCAATGACCGGATCATCACCTCTCCCTCTAAAAGAATTTCTTTTCGCTCTCACGTGTAGCTTGCTTTAGTTTTTTCTTATAGTCTGCATCGAGCTTTTGCAAGTTCTTTAATAAAAAATCACGCACTTTACCAAGGGAAGAAAAGTAGCTCTCCAGCTACATAATTTTTTAAAAAAAGTTTAATGTGAATATGGGAATATGTGACCATGGCTTATTGCATAAGCACGCATCCACTTGTGATCAATTTCGGCTACTGGGTGTAAAAAGAATAAGGAGAAATGCCTTTTATGCCTAATATCTGAATATTGATTAATTGTTCAGAAAATAGCTGAAAATTGAGCAGCATCAATCCATTGTCCCCTAATCAATTTTTTTCCCCAATAGTTCTAAAAAATCCATTTCTTCAATTTTAAATCATAAAATAGATACAAGTATTTTTTTTGTTCAAAAGAATAACAACATTATAGTTTCAGTAAACAATTTTTTTCAGTAAAAACTTTTTAATTGATTGTTACAACAACATTATAGTTTCTTCCAGAAAGTAACTTAACATCCCCCATCCCACATGATGCGGGGGTATTACTATGTTAGAATTATTTTAGTTAAGTTTATGGTTATAAAAGGAAGAGAAAGATCGATAGTATCAGTTTCTGCAACTTGACTCTTTTAAGCTATTCTGTACTAGATGGTTTTCAGCTACTACTCGAAACTTACTAATTCGGTAAACAAGATCATTACAATTGTAGGTTCAGTTCTTCAAATTTGGATATACACCACTACCGCTCTCTCTCTCATACACACGCACACACAAACACACGTGTGCACGCACATCCGCACCCACACACCCATCTGAAATAGCCCAGAAAGTACTCCATGCATAACCAGAACCAGAAAAAATATGCGAAAACATCTTTTTCTTCCTGTAGCTCTCATTGTTTTTCCCTATTTTGAGCTGAATTCCCAAGACTCTCAAAAGTCAAAACAAAAGACAAATTTTACCGATTGATTTGCTATCTTTATTGAGTCTTAGGAATTTTTTGCTTAAGTCTTTAGGGAATGGCTTTTACTTATTTCTTGTTTTCTTACAGTTTTTCTACTAGGTTTTAGTTATTTTAATAGGGAATCTTGAGTCCTAATATGAGTAGGCCTATAATCTAAAGATCCTACTTGGTGTCTAGATGAGTTAGACATTTGGATTGTGATTTAGAAAGATTAATGGTCTTTTATGCGAGATTCAGCGATTTACTATCCTATGGGAAGTATTTGGTTATGTTTCATTAGAGAAGTGAATAGATTTAAGGCAGCAGAGATTTTGGTTGCTGAGTCCCATTTTTGAGTGAAATTATGTTAGGATCCTAGGTCCATTATAAATAAGTTGGGAGTTCTTTTGTGATTAGGAAACATTGTTCTAGGTTGTTTGCATGTCTACAAATATTGGTTCAGGAGGAGCCATGAATTATGTATGCTTTATGGATTTATTGAATGAAGGAGCCCTCTACTGTTGTCTCTTTCTCTCTATACTTCTCCTCTATTCAATCCCCTCTCCTTTTCTCTACTTCTACTCTTTTCGAAAATGACCACACAACTCTAGAAAAACCTTCAAAAAAAGCTCCAAAATAACTACCATTGACTATTCTCTCGGCATTTTACGGGTTGTATGACAACACTGGCTGAACTGAATGTTTATCCACAAATTCGAGGATGCTGAGTCCTTCAAGCAACAAGTGTAAGTACCTGCAATGGTACTGGTGGTTTAAGCCCTTGTTATTTGTGCATCCTACATGTATATGAACTTTCATGAGTCTGAAGGTCCTAACTGTGTTGTTTGTGCATGTAGTATTAATTGATATGATGAGAACGAAGGTGATTATTGAAATGGGATTAGTGGCTTTGCTAGATATAGTTGTGTAACTTTAGTGAAACACAATAGTACCATGGAGTGATATTGATGTCTGATTGAAGTTGCAGACCACAAGGTATCTGTGAAAAATGATTATAGTTCTTTTGTTTTTGACTGGGGGAAGAGTACATCGTCAAAGGTCAGTATTGATCTATTGCAATCATCTCAGCTCTAGCAGTTTGAAGATGAGAAAAATACGGATCTTAGAAACTTTAAAATAATGAATGCATCTATGAGGCTTTTTTAATATGGTGTGTGATGTGGATGCTGATGAGATTTAGTAGAAAGTGTATAAGAACATAATAATGAGTTTGACAGTCGGGAAGAGCATCCTTTCGCATGGATCAGTGTCCACGATGAGAGTGCTGCGTAGAAAGGAAAAGCAGTTTGGATGAACTCACAAATGAGTAGATAGAAAATGAAGAATTGTATTAAAGGATAAGGTTGGTATGGATCAATTAAAATCATTTCATAATATACATCCATAGGAATGCCAAATGTACATGGCTTTGTTGGTTAAAGCAGCTGTGTAATTCATTCCCTAACACATTCCTCCTCTACTTGGTTTTCATCTACACAGCTGTTTAGATTCAGCATCAGTGTTCCTCGTTGCATTAAAGATCTTAGTAGGCTTCTGTAAGGAGAGGTACTTGTATTATTCGGAATGGTCAGTAATGAGAGTGGCAACAAGAGCCAAATGGAAGTTGACATAGAATTTCAGAAAGCATAGTTTGACCGGTGTTTTGGCCTCAATAGCATGCATAAATGCTAATTAGAAAGCAGACTACCGGGACCAACTTCCACCCCTTAACAGAATCATAAACTTCAAAAAAACAATGTGTAATCATTGAGAAAATGATGATGGAAAACAAGTCTGCACAGAAATGCTCAAAATGTGTTGTTTTTTAGGTTTTTCATGTAGTTGTGATCTCACAAAGTTTCTTTCAGAAGCTGAATCCTTCTACATACACGTGAAGTGGTTAGTGGATAAGTTTGACACATGGCACACACTAAACACACTGTGATACTGAGAAAAATATGACATGTAAAAATAAAAATAACAACGATAATCACAATGATGATGGATGAAATTATAATGGTTTTCCTCTCAAAAAATTGAAATTGGTTTTAATTTTGCTCAAATATTTTTTTGGCGATTATCTATAAATATGCTTCAACAATTAGTTGTCTATTGTCAATCATAGTGTTAATTGCTGTGAATAAAATGTGTTGTTCAAGTTTTTATTTCTTTCCAAGTCATTAACATTTTTAAAGTTTGTATCCAGTATCAGCACAAAGTGGCGAGAAGGAACAGATTGCAAGAAAACATATTGAGACAAAGTCTCTTATTCCTCGATTAGTTTATCTGTCAATCCAGGCCTCTACCTCTTCTCTAAAGGAAAATATTGAGCCTAATGGTTCTGTCTCTGATGTGAAAGTTGTTGTGAAATGAAATGTCTTCTGGAGAGATATGCGAGGAGCATTGGTCTTCCTTTTGATGATGCGATTGAAGTGATTCTTGGGATTACCAGGGGCCAAAAGTCCTTCAAGGTATTTGCTTGAATTACTTTTAGCTTTCACAAAAATTTCTCTTACATTGATCACATCCTTGGTAAAATTGTTCAGAATAGAAAGATAAGCATGTCTTAAATGGTCAAGATGTCCACTATTCGTAATAGTTAGTTTATTGTGCTCTAGAATCTACTAAGATATAGTCACGCTTGTTGCATCATGACTAGTTATTGGATGGATCAGGTGCATGGTTGGTTGAGGGCTTTTTTTCTTTCAATCTTTTGCTTTTAAGCATGGATGGATGGTTGGGTTCATATATATATGCATATTCTTCAAAAGAAAACAACAGGTGTCTATATAATTTCAAAGTTTATCAAAATGTTATTGGCAAATGTCTTATTTTATTATAAATATAAAATATTTATAAACATTACAAACTTCAGCTATTTATATGAAAAACCAAGTTTTATATTTTTAAAAAAAATAATAGAAGGTAAGGGACTAGTTCGGGAACAAGATTTCTTAAGGGTTGATGCACAAGACGCTTGAGCTTTTTGGGTCTTCATGGGCTTGCTATCATGTCCAGCCACAGAAGGCACTTGGGTTTTATGTCAGTACAAAGATGCTATTCCTCAGGAAGTTTGATTCCTTTTTTTAATTTGGTAATAATATGACTCATTTTCTAGACTCATGAACATTGGAGCTCTTTTTTTTTGTGGACTAGATATCTGTTAGATGGCATGCTTTATTATTTCTTTGTGAATTTTATCAGTGGATGCCATAGGTTAGGTCTGGTGAACTGTTAAATTGAGTTGCAATTGTGATCTCGATTCAGACATTGTCAGCTGGATTAACTTTGCCATTTTTCAATGCGTGGAATTTGTGCTCCCATCACCCTGGGCTTGTCAATGAAGAAGGATGTGGTCTAACATCATGGCACATTGTAAATTCTTGGTTAAGAGTTGCACTACTGAGCTCTTGATGCAGGCACAACCGATACTAACAAGTCCTGGAAGTAGTCTTCCAGTTCTGGTACAATTGGTAACAGAATCCTTTTCTTGGCATGTTCTAGTAATCCAGTCCTGTATAAAATCAATGCTTCCACTGGGAAAGAAGAAAAAGAAAGGTGGTGCAGTGGATCAAATGAACTCGCCACACTTGCAGGCTATACGTGATTCAATTCAATGTTTAAGTGATGCAATACAAGGAATCCAAAAATGTGTAGGCGATCAAATCAAGAAGCCCGAGGATCAAAATTTGGATATTCTATTGTCTCATGTGCAAAGGGAGGACTGTGTTGAGGGGCCAGGATATGTGCACCAGGCTTTACAAGAGAGTGCATCGGCAAACAGCTCTGAACTTGGTGACAGGATATCTGGAGCTCTACAATCATGGAATTCTGCTCATGTACTGAGAAAAATAATAGCGGCACAAAATAAATTGCTATCACATTTTCATACTATGTGGTTCAAAGTTGAAGCTGTTGGAGTCATTGAAACAGTCACATAGGGAAGAGAATTATGGGGGTACCCTCAAGTGGCTCTATCAGGATTTTCTGCATATTTTCGGTTCTGTTCTGGTGTTTGGTCGGAGAAGTTCCTGCTAAACGGCTGTTGGTATTGACCTCCATGCTCTGTACCTTTACAGTGAGAAGTTTGATTTCATTAATTTATCGTACATTTTTTTTGCGAGTGGATATGCTCCCAGTTGTAAGGAATGAGGTCTGTACAATGAATAAACCATAAATCTTAGGTTTCATATAAGAAACTTGCATTTGCTGACAGCATCTCTCTCATGCTGTGTACATCTGTGCGTTTGTAGCCTGCCAGTACTCCAGCGAAGTTGCACTTTATGAAACCTGTTGCCGTCAAGATATCTCAATCTATTGATTGTAGATATAAGATATGAAATACCCGAATTGGCTATTGGACTCAATTGTTAGTTAATCGAAGGCCTGGACTATCATGGACTAAGTATACAATTTATATAGTTAAGCAGAGTACAGTGGATCCAAGTTGAGCCTAAATATACAATTTTATTTAAAGCTGATTTGCAGTCCAAAGTGGAGCAGAGCTTTGTTCCCATTTAATTTTCTTTCCTAACACTCACTATTACCACTTTAAGATATACGTATAGTACATACATACAGATACAGCATGCATGCATGCAGCATATGCATTGTCAATTAACATGCACAGGTAAGAAGCGATCAACTTGCAGTCAGAAAAAGAAAATCTTTATGAGTGCGAAGCATCAGCATGAAAAATATGAAGGAAATTGCGCGGGTCATAATGCTCTCATGTCTCTCTTCTAGGCAGGATGGGCATGGCCTGGAATATGAGCCCAAATCATGCCAGGGGGGAGCTACACGTAGCCGGTCACAGTCGAGAACCAAGGAGGGACATCATGTGCAGCTCACAGCTCATGGCTTAGGGCCACTCTGCATGGAGCCCTCGTCATCTATCCATGGAGGGATCCTACCATCCTTTTTGCCTAAGCCGAACGAAGTAATCCCAGTTACTTGGTAAACTAAGAATCTCTCTTTCTTTCTCACGCACAAACACGCAACGTGTGTGAGAGTGCCCCAGCCAAACAAGGCTCTCAACGAAATGTGCCGTCTGGATGCACGCCACCTTGGTCCTCTTCCCAAATGAGATGGTCGCGATAGGAGCTGGTACTCTGCGGACTTCCTCCTGATTGGATTGAGACAGTTGGAGGGCAGGAAAAAAGGGAAAGGGTCGAGCTAAGAATGATGATTATTGATTCTTTGAGCTTGGCCGGTGTTTCTTTTGAGTGTTTGAGATGAGTTATTGATTCATCATATCTAAGAATTGATATATGCCTCTGACTGTTGTTAAATATATGTATTATAAAAAAAAAAAGAGGGTCCAAAGATCTATCATCTCTCTTAAAAAAACTCAATTTTGTATACAATAATGATGAAACAATAGTAAAACTAATGATGTGCTGATTACGATGATGAACAGAGGAATGTGGAAGGGAATCCCACTGATGTTCTGAGACAATCAAAGAAGAGTGGAGCGGCTCCAAATGTTTCTGATGCTTTCCTCCGATCATCAAGCGGCCCTCGATAACGAGCTTCTTCACATCGCTAGGCGCAAGATACGGGGCCGCCGAGGCGGCCTACAAAAAGCCATTCACCACCTCAGTGCTCATGCTGGCCCCGCACGGCAACCAGCCTCCAGGTCGCTAACTACATGGCCGCCCGGGCCTGTTTGAGCATCCGAGTCACCTTCGCAACCACACGTGCCTCGACACGACAGCGCGCAAGCAGGGACCCACACAATTCCCGGTCTCCCAGCGCCGCCGCCTACTTCCCGAAATCATCCCGGTCCAAATAAATCTTCTTCAACCGTTGGCCTGGGCCCAATTGCCCACCAACAAGCAATGCGGGGCCCAAATAACACCGTTTTCCTTATTGCATCCTACTACCCGCCAGGCCAGGAGTATTGACATCCCACACACCCCCACCGGTCCAATTCGACGAAAACCTATACGAGGGACCAAGGTGTATGTATCTGTTTCAAGTATGCATCGTGGTCAACTAGTGTTGGGGGCACCAACATCTTCGCCGGCAGGAGCACCCGATGGACATCCATGGCTACGGACTTCGCTGGTTCACGCCATCAGGTGGACCCACTGGTGAGGAACGCGCTCGGCGTGCTGCGAACGGGTGGGCGAGCAATCCAGGGGTGCGGCTTGCGCACCGCCATCTGAATGTCCGTATCACCTGGGGCTCGGCAATGCTATCCTAGTGAGAATGAGTTGGAGAGCTGCAGTCTCTCAAGCCCCTCAGCTACCTCCCCAAGTCTAGGAGATTTTTTACATCGCTGCTCATGCATAAGCATCGCCGTCAGAGTCAAGAAAAAGAAGACGATATAATAGGAATAAATGCAAGCCAGTCTAGAGAATTCTTAAGAAGATGAGCGGCAAAGAGGCAACCTAATCAGTTGCTCTGTTCATCTCTCGATACACATGCACAGCTTGAAAGACACCACACTCCCTCAATAGCCGATGTATGTCGTCTAGTAGTGGGTATTCTACCCCTCCCCCTAACCCCTTCTTTAGAATTCCTTAATCACCACGGCCGAGTTCCCTTCAAGAATGATACTCCTAGCCTATCTCTACCAGCGGTCCCTGATCACAAATGTGACTCTAGCTCTATCTCCACCACCATCAAAATTCCTTTAAGATTGTTATGGGTAGGGCTTCCAAGAAGTAAGGACATATCTGGGCATTGTAACAGTAGAGAGGGAGTCCCTAATGTCTCTAGTCATCCTAGATGAAGCAGCCACAGTAACCTCAGTGCCTTCAACGACTTGATGGATTTACAAGGAAAAAAATGTAAACTGGAATGGTCCTACCTTTTGTTGTATTTGAGCCCATATCACAATGGACCATTGAGTTCCTCAATTAGATTCACAACTGCCAGTTCCTGCAGTGCCTAATTGGAGTCATCAAAAGTACGTAATTGGAGCCAACTTCTCAGATTTTTGGAGAATAAAAAAAAAAGGAAGAATAAAGAACAGCAGGATCAAACTTGAGTACATCTCAAGCAGTCCGATACATAGAAGATCAAGTAAATTACCTTTTAAATCGATCATAGCACCAGTAGCCATTAAGCCAGAAGCTAACATATA
The DNA here is from genome assembly GCF_009389715.1 of Phoenix dactylifera. NCBI lineage: Eukaryota > Viridiplantae > Streptophyta > Magnoliopsida > Arecales > Arecaceae > Phoenix > Phoenix dactylifera. Next base: position 9,304,349 of record NC_052404.1, on the reverse strand, counting down.
GTGATCGATTTGTAATCAGATGATGGCCAATTTGATGGAGGCTTGAATAGTTCAAGAATAGTTACAAAATTGTTTAATCGTGGACACCCACTTGCCATTTATTTTCCAATTTTCGAGAAAAAATCTTCTGGATTATAAGAAGAAAACACTTATGGGCAAAATTAAAGAAAAAATTGCGATAGTTTGAAGAATAACTTTATTTGATGCCGCCTTGACGTCACTCCTCGGTCTTGGACCCTGTCTCGGCAACGACACTCCCATCATGTGAATTCTGTTCCCATCCACCTCTTGCTGTCAATAACTCTTCATAATTACTCGCTGGGTTTCCCTCTGAGCACGGCTCACAGCCTTTGAACTATATTAATTAAATAAAATCCTCCCAGTTCACGAGAATGCTTGCCCTTGCCCTTTCCCAATTCCCACTCGCCCTGCATTCATAAATCAATCAATATTTTAATTTTCTAAATTAAAAAACTAAGCGTAAAATAAAATTTTAATTAAATTATAAAATCTTTCTCAAAAATAAAATATCCTTATACTCAATAATTTTGATATATTAAAATTTATTAAAATATCTTACTTTATAATCTAACAGAATACTAGCCAAACAATTAATATTAAATAAAAAATAAGTATAGTATAAAAAATAATTTTAGATATATAATGGACACATAAAAATATAAAAAATACATACATCCTTATTTTTGTTTAAGTATAATTTTAAGTTTATATAGAAAGTAAATAATTAATTTAATAATATTAATTTAATTAGATGTAAGTATAGATGTTGTAGAACTGTTTGGGGGGGGGGGCAGGCGTAATAAATATAAATTTTTTTTGTAATTTATTCTAAAATTTTACGGCCATGGACTTTTTTTTTTCTTTTTTTCCCTTTTACCGTCTCTCGCACGAATCCCAAAGCCAAAAGTGCGTGAGGGTAATCCGCTGGTAGTGGGTCCCGCTCTAGAGCCGATCCACTTGCAACTCGAATTCCGAGAACAAAGACCAGGGCTACGCCCGGAAACCAAGAAAAGGCGGTCTTCGCGGTCGCTTTTTAATTTCACTAGCAAGTTGCTTTCAGACCAACCAAGTGTCGACGACGTTTAAGGACCATATGTTTACCGGACACAACCATCATTTTACCCAAGAAAAAAAAAAAAAGAAATGTCCAAACCCATCATGACCGTCTCGATGGACCCTTGCAGTTCCTATAAGCTGCAAGCAGGAGGAAGTGGACTTCAGTACATCTTGTCCCGTAAAAGCGGAGAAAGTGACAAAACCAATTCATGCCTAGATCGGTGGTCCGCTTCTCCAACTTTTGGTACATTTCAACTGCTCCCATCTATTCCAAAAACGAGGTTTTCGGCCTAGATTCAAATCGGGAAACTGGGCTCAAGCCCGTTTTATGAGCTCAGGACCTACAGCTACAGGACGGCATTAAAAGACCGCTCCAATCTCGGTAATTCTGGAGCCTGGAGACACTCATTCCACAGTAGATTTGTATGCGTGCTCGTGAGCACATATTTCTTTAAATCATCTCAAAGATAAAGTACTTTTGGTGGTAAGAAAAGAGCCGTAAAAGTGTTGGATTTAAGCTTAATGGAGTGTCTGAAGTCTTTGGGATTATATCCCAAGTCACCTCTCGACTTATTACTCAATTTGAAATCAAAGCTGTCGTAAAAGCCATGCCACATGCGAGATTGCTTTTTTTTTTTTTTAACCTTTACTCCATAATAATCACTTGTTACTTTGTATAGAATCCAAGCGAGATCTTATGACACTTATCATGCGTGCTCTCCTCTCCGTCAAACAACTATAGACTTCTTTATTCGAATTTGAACTTTGAACCCGCCAAAAAAGACGCACTGCGCTGGCAGGTACGCATGGAGTCCGTACGGCCCGATGCTGCGAAGCTTTTGTGACACTCGGCCCGGCTAGCTTTAAGCCCAGTTGGCACGAGCCCACGTTCTCGATAGCAAAGAGTTATGCGATAAATCGGACGAGCCACGTTCTCGATTCCCGCCGTGGTTTCAAAATTTGAACGGCCGGTTGGGTCCATCGGTGGGGGACCCGGAACAGGACACAAGCTAAAAAGGGTTCCCTTTGGGGCCCACCTTCGTGCTCGTGACAGGTGCTGACGATACGGTAGAGCTAGCCACCTCCAGACGGTGTACCACGTACACCAATTGCATCAAACTAGGTTCCTCGAATTACCCGTTCGATGTGCCTCGAAACCGTTCAGGACCGTCTGATGAGTTGCAGTTTTCACCCCGGCTGGCCCAATGCAATGTAGAGCAATTAAGGCAAATGTCACCACCTGGTCAGGTGCGACGGGGCGGCGAAGACAGGGTTTGGTTGGCTGTCTCATTGGAACGGAGACTTCGATTTTGGCCGACCTGGTTCCAAGATCGGAATCCAAATGGAGGGAGCGATCCATATCGATTCATTCTTTAATTGGTGGTCCGTTGTACCGCCAGCAGCTCGTAAGATGCCGTCCCCGGGGCACGGACCACCCATGCTCCCGAGCCGCTCCGGAATAAAAATTCCAACCCTCAGACCCCACGCCTCTATTATAATTGTCACCCCCTCCCTAACCACCGCTATAATTCATACCTCTCACCTCCTTCAACTCAAACCTCTCCTTGCTGTCTCGCGGCATACATACCACCGAATCCCCAAAAAAATCCATTCTTTTTTTGTTGTTGTTGTTCTTCTCTCCTGGTTCTCTGCGATTTGAGATGTCAATGGAGGAATCGCCGGTCTTGCAGCCCGGGCCGTCTCCCAAGCCGACAAGAGGTCACTGATGAGCTCCCTGATGGAGGCAGCCGCTACCACCCTGCAGAGGTCATCTTCCTTCAAAGAGGACTCCTATCTGGCCTCCAATCTCAAGGCCGGAGAGCAGAGAGCTCTCCAAGAGCTCAAGAATCTTCTCGTGTCCGTGTCGTCCTCCAACTCATCGTCGAAGCCTCTCACAATGTGGGGGGTTCCCCTTCTCGGGCCGGCCGCCGACGAGAGGGCCGACGTGGTGCTGTTGAAATTTCTCCGGGCGAGGGATTTCAACGTGGCCCAGGCGCACGCGATGCTGGCGCGGTGCGTGGAGTGAGGGAGGAGTTCGGGGCGGACGGCGTCGTCGACGAGGAGCTGGGGTTCAAGGAGTTGGAGGGGTGGTGGCCTACATGCACGGCTGGGACCGGGCCGGCCACCCGGTCTGCTATAACGCCTACGGGGTGTTCAAGGACCGGGAGATGTACGACCGGGTGTTCGGCGACGGGGAGAAGCTGAAGAAGTTTCTCCGGTGGAGAGTCCAGGTGATGGAGCGCGGGGTCGGCCTGCTCCAGCTCCGCCCCGGCGGGATCAACTCCATCATCCAGGTCACGGATCTCAAAGATATGCCCAAGAGGGAGCTCCGGGTGGCCTCCAACCAGATCCTGTCCTTGTTCCAGGATAACTACCCGGAGATGGTCGCCAGAAAGGTAGATCCTCATTAGTTCCTTTTAGTTTTTTTTTTTTTTTTTTTACTTCTTTTTTCTTGGCCTAGCTTTGGTCGCTTAATTTTTTCTGATGTAATGGGGTGCAGGTGTTTATAAATGTCCCTGGTATTTTAGTATGCTGTATTCGATGATTAGTCCCTTCCTAACGGAGAGGACCAAGAGCAAGTTCGTCATCGCCAGAGAAGGGAATGTGGCCGAGACCCTTTACAAGTAATTTATCGACAAACACATTCTTCCATCTGCTCCTATCTCTCTCGTTTCTATAGTTTGTTTCGGTTTTATACTTTTAATTACGAGCTGCGATCCGGATTCTGGAATGGTATCTGTTTCTGACTTGAATTTGAACAGCATCTATTGTTCTATTGTTCTGTTTCACCGATTTATTCTTAAATGCTGCTATGGAATCAGATTCATCAGGCCGGAGTTTGTGCCGGTCCAGTATGGAGGGCTGAGCCGGCCCGGGGATCTGCAGAACGGTCCCCCCAAACCGGCATCCGAGTTCACCATCAGGGGTGGAGAGAAAGTGAACCTCGAAATCGATGGCATTGAGGTTTTTTTTTTTTTTTAACCCCTCCGAATTACTTGAATTCCGAGACTACCTGCCTGTGTTTTTCCTTATAAAAACTTGCAAGCATGCTAACTTAAGAATCTGCTGTAAGAAGTTTTGGAGAGGGTCTAAAAAATAAATTACGAGATATTTGTGTTTGGTTCTTGGATTAGGCCGGGGCTACCATAACGTGGGACGTAGCAGTGGGGGGATGGGAGTTGGACTACAGCGCGGAGTACGTGCCGAGCGAGGAGGGGAGCTACACGATTCAAGTGGAGAAGATGAGGAGGATTCCGGCGACCGCCGAGGAGCCGATTCACAATGTCTTCACGTCCAAGGAGGCCGGAAAGATGGTGCTGTCCATAGACAACACCAGCTCCAGGAGAAGGAAGGTGGCGGCCTACAGATACTTTGTCCGCAAACCCTCGGTTTAGCTACATGGTTTGGAGTGCTTTTAGCTTCTTGTTTTATTAAGGAGGACAATAGCTTTCATCTATGTTAATATAAGGAAATGTACCCCTTTTCCTCTCCCTCCCTCCCTCCCTCTCTCTGTCTCTCTGTCTCTGCGTTAAACAAAGCGGATAAGTTGAGTATTTTGTTTATTACCAACAAGAAATGCTACTCTGTTGTGAGGTGGTGTTGGGTTGTGCTTCGATGTTCTAATCATTGCTTCTAGGTCCTACGCCCGGAATCAAGGTGTACTTTGACAAGAAAAAGGATTGCCGGGGGCATGTGCTTTGGTGCCAGCATGAGCTAGTTTCATATCCAATTGTCGAGACATGGTGTTATAATTTTAATCATACTCAAGGGAAATGAGATGAGATGACTGTATTATATGATTCTCTCTCTCTCTCCTCTGCCCCACGGATTTCAAGGCACTTGATTTTCTTGCTTAACAGTTAAATGGTTTCTTACTTAAATACGACAGAAACGGGCAAGCAAAGATTTTTTTGAAGAGTCATCATAAGGATAATCGCTGATGCGTACTTGCACATAATTAACAGCATAATTCATGAGCATTTTGTTTGCGAATAATGTCGAAATGCCTGCAGTTGTCAAAATGATGCTACATTCGGGGAAGGCACCTGCGGTATCTACGTATTCACTTTCTTTGCTATCAGCCATGGCCATCTAATCAAACAAAAAGGACAGTAGTGGGTGACGCCTGCCCATCAAATAAAACAGAATCTTTCTTGTTTAACTCGAATCCTTTGTCTAATACTGTAAAAATATATGGCCGGGCGATGCTGCGAGTCTCAACTATGGAGGCAAAACTTTATATCTTGTTTTTTGCGACATTCTCGATATCATACTTTAGAATATAACAGGATGAGATGGAATGTAATAGAAATAAAGAGAGGGATTGGCTTGCCTACTTCCAACAGTCAAAAAAAAAAAACTGAACACTCCAAAACCCGTTGTAACAGGGATTTGATGCAATTAATTGTTACGATCAGTGCGATACAGAGTGAGGTTTTGAGGTGCGAGGAGTTGGGGTGGAATCAGTGGGCAATGCTCGGCAATGGAGCTTTTACTTGGATGAAAAAAATATAATTACTCGTGAGGCCAATAGGGCGACCGACTAGATGGCAGCGTATGTAGCGTGCCATTTGAAAGTACCTTATGGATCGGAGAAAGAGATGCCCGGAGCATTTCGGAATTATAGGATATATCGTACCTGCTATATATATATATATATATATATATATAATATATATATAATATAATTATTGGCTGCGAAAGCAAAAAGAAAAATACAAAGCTCAAAGGATAAGGAGCGGCAGATTGGTGACGGTGGTCAAGGGGGGAGTCACGGGTGATACTAAAAGTGCAGCGTACGGTCGACGGTGGTGTCCGTTTTTGCTCCATCCTCGGGAAGGCTGTGATAAAGCAGCGGAATTCACGGTGGTTTGGTTCACCATTTTGGCATCAGAAAGTCCTTACGTCTCTATCCCAAAGCTGAGCTGAGGGGGGTCTGAAAAAGTATCATCCATACGAAACTTATTCCTACAGCGGATTGAAACTCTACTACGATAGATTGGAGCTTGTCCAGAAACAGCTTTAAACATTCGTTGCTGCAGGGCTGCAGGATATCACAGACTGTCGAGAAATGTATTACCTTCCGGATCCTTATGTATATTGAGAGATAAACAGAGCAATTGATTGGATTACTTCTTATGTGGCTCAGCATTCTATCGACAAGTACCAGCTTTGAATATTTATTGCTGCAAGATGTCCACAGATTCACGAGAGCTTGTATATCTTTCGAAATCCTCATGTACATTAGATGACGAACAAAACAGTTAATTGGATCACTTTTTATGTAGCTCAGCAGGTTGTAGACCAGATACTATTCTTCTTTCTTTGGTTATGTTTTATTTTTTGATTTTTTTTTTGGATGTACTAGTATAAGATGGTTTATTCAAAAAAAAAAAAAAATCCTTCGCTTCTTTCCGGCTTCAACCTGCACTCCTTCTGAACCCACCGAAGGAAATAGGTTTTGATTGCTTAAAAAAAGACTCACCGATTGCCCTGGCGCGGGCTGCTTAAATCCGGTCCCATATTCATATAGATTCTTTGGAAGATCACAGCGAATCAGGCACACGAAACGCCCATTGGGTGGTTTGGTGCAAGGTTTCTAAATCCGAGATATTTCCCACCTCGGCAAGCGACCTATAGATTTTTTTTAGGTTTTGCACTATATTTTAGATTTTGGATATCTAACTCAGCATACAATAAATCCACAATTATCAACTATCTTCAAATAAATTTCAAAATCATTTAGCTGAAAATCTATGTAAAAATTAAAATAATCAGAAAAATATACATCAATATGCGTGTATCATATCAAACAATATCTAAGGTTTCATTGACTTATATTAAATGAGATGATATGACCAGTCATGCCCCCACCTGCCAGGGACGTGAGGCACCCCAGTGCCTATGTGAGGGCTACATGAGGGGAAAAACACGGGACTCCCCTGCCAGATATTGTCCAGTTCTAGAGCTTCACGCAAGCGTCCTTCACCCCTCCTCGATTTTGTTTTTTTTCCAAAACGCGTCTGCATGATTAAGAGACACCCGTCTCATATGCCCAGGCTTTGGAACGAGTCTTTCCAATATGGAATTATTAGGCCTCACACTCTTTCCACCATCGGACAAGAGTCGTCTCGGCTTTGATACCAAAAGTAACGCCCCCGCCTGCGTGAGGCACGTGAGGCACCCAGTGCCCACGTGGGGCCGCATGAGGAGGGAAATACGGAGCTCCCATGCCAGATATTATCCGGTTCTGGGGCTTCACGCAAGCGTTCTTCACCCCTTTCCGATTTTGTTTTCCTCCCAAAATGTGTATGCAGAATTTGGAGACACCCGCCTCATATGTCCAAGCTCTGAAACGAGTTTTTCCGATATGGACTATTGGGCTTCACACCCGATGTTCTTACTCCACCCATGGCTTCCCTCCCTCCAATTTTAATTTTTTGGGGGGTGAGGCTTGGCTCTGATGCCTCATTGCATGTAAATATTGCGGTGGTATCTCCTTTTGCATCTCATCCGGAGGCCTTTACCTTTCTTATCCTTTCATTCCCCTCTTCCGGTCTTTCTTCTTTTTATTTTTCTTCTCTTCTCTAGTATCTGTTCATTTCCCTTAACGAATTGGTGGTGACTTGTCACCGTGTTTCCTAAAAGAAAATGTAGATTCAGCACTACCCTAGAGAAATAAAAACTAAAAATGTCGAGGGGCTGTTTGATATTGCTTTCCTTTTTTGTTTTTATTTTAAAAACCCAAGAAGAAAAAAAATGTACGAGACTGAAACATATAGATGATAAAAAAGTTTTATATTCTTTAAAAATTATTTACAAAATCTTTAGATATTTTGGTAGCAAAGATCAATTACTTTTAAAAAAGTAAAAATAAAAGCAGGAAGGAGCAAAAGAAGTTATGCAAATAGTATACTAATTTTCATATAGTATTTTCCTAATTTGCAGAGAAACAAAAAATACAAAAATAACAACAATACAACAAAAATTCGTAACTTTTGGTGTGAGATCATGAGAATCTTTGATAAGACACAATACACATTATGTACCAAATATGAGCATAATTCCTTTTGTTTTTTTTTTATATAAGAACTCTTCGAGTCAGCTCTACAATAGATATCGATCAGTGATCCAAATGTTTCCAGTAGGTCAAAACAAGCTTTTAACTTGAAAGATTTTGTTCGACGATCGTTTGAAAATTTTACTGTATATATATCTTTATGTGGAACAGTGAGGAGGCCTATAAGCACAAGGGACGAGTTTAACATGAATAAAATGTTTGATACATTCCATTTACAGGACCACGTTTTGCTAAAAGCCAGTGGCAATATATATAGTGGGTTAGGACCATTTGTTAATCTGAGTGCCAGGTGCTCTTGTATTAGAAAACTTTCTTGGGAAACTGAAAATGGATGCGCTAACCCAAATCTCCGCTACTAATATACTCACTGGATCATCGTGCTTCAGATAAACTAATTCATATACTCACTAGATCATTGTGCTTCAGATAAACTAATTCTGCTTTTGCTAAGTTTTTTAAATGCTGCTCATCTTTACATTTCCTCCATAAATATATTTTTTTTGGAGCGCAGACATCTAGAACGGCACGCTACCTGAAGTAAATCGACTGCACCGGTCCAAGATTTGGGAAAAAAAAATATTTTATTAAAAATTGAGTTACACAAAAAGACTCTTGCAAGAGAGGATATTCTCACTTCCTTCCTCTCTCTCTTTTTTTGTCACGCCACATTAAAGGAGACACAAAAAATAGAGCATTATATGGGTGGAATATTTGATTCCTACCTAAATTCAAAAGAAACCAGCATCCACTGAAAACAAACTTTGATAACTATTAAAAGACAAAAATAATTATTTTAGATAAAATAACTAAGTAAAATAAAATTATTTATTCTAAATGAGATAAATAAATAAAATAAAATTAGGAATAGGATCTTAGTATAAACGAGCAATGATTGCCAAACATTTAGCAGATTTCTTCCTTGCAATCAAAATTTATGTCCCAGTTGCAAACTTGCAGCCGGTCAATCTGGGAAGAGTCTCATAGGATGTTAGTGAGATGGCTTATTGAGCTTTTGACATTTCTACCGAAATAGATCTCAACCAAAGTGAAAATAATCATATAGGAAACTTATTGTCAGTCAGTTGAAAGTTCTCATTTGCAAGTAATAAATCCCTCAAGAAGGTCTTCGCCGCGAATTATGATCAGAGCTGCATGCAACTTCAAATTTTTTTCAAAAATGAAGGAAAAAAACAAGGACATGTTTACAGTGCTTTCATTCCAGCTTGCCAAGATGTAAAGAGTAATAAGAAAACAGCTCATGACAATGATAATCACGCACATCAATAAATGAGATTTACCAAATCAGCTTGTTGCTATCTTTGTCTATGTGTTTACTATTGTACAGTTTAGTTAGCTTGATTTTAGGACATGATTATAGCTATACCGTGTATATATTCCTATGCGAGTAACAGTAATAGATGTTCACAATTATCTTTAAAGAAAATGTAGTTGTTCTAACGATCATATACAATTGAGAGTCCTTATTCTTGGAGGATGGCAGAAAATTTTGAGCAAATCAAGGATGACCGCCAATTTTAAAGGCAATAAAAAAGAATATGATGGCACAGATTGCCATTTTACTTTTTCTGATCTCAAACCACACCATTCATGTTCTGATTTTCCCTGTCGACACTTTAATTTCAGAAAGATCTAAACCTGACCCCCTAACAAAATATTTTTGACAAAATCTGCATAATTTGTCTCTTAAGTTTTGATGCTCAACCAAAGTAGAACTAATGATAATGTTTCATCTCCAGCAAATATATAGTATTGGCACAGGAATTTTTTACAAATTCACGTTATCCTACTGGATTTGCACTGATGATTGTTAAAACAAATCTACGGAAGACTGAAGCTTGTTAATAAAAAGAAAGAAAGAAAGAAAGAAAGAAAATCCCATCGTGGATGTTGAGAAAATAAATGACAGAAGGATATGATTAATGGAGATACCGCCATCTTGATCTCTATGTATATTGGCAAGCCAATCATTAGTCCATTAATGGAGTTCCACGTCTTTTGTTCTCTCCAGCAGCTTCTCTCTCACAGCCTTGAAGGCAAGATCCAGCTTGTCCAGCTGCTCCATAATAAAACACAAGCTTAGATAGGTAACTATGATTAAGTGGCCTGCAACTGTGCTTAATTAGGTTAGGGCTCATACTTCCTGTCTCGCAAACTTATTACGTACGAACAGCCCGCAGTACAAATCAAAGCTATCCTTCGTGGTGTTGTCTCTCTGCACGGTCTCGGTTAGCCAAGATGAGATTTGTCACTCTTACCTCTCATCTAAGTACAAGTGTCATCCATTGCAGCATAGAGCTGTTGTTCTAGGTTTCATGGCACTGTGTCGCAATGGATTCCACTTCTTGCAACAAGTAAGAGTTCCATGCAAGCATCAAAAAGAGGAGTCAGCGAGTCTAGATGGGATCAAGTTATTGTTACCAGTTGAAGAAGTGCTTGGAAGCCTTTTGTGTCCATTGGTGTGGGCTTGATTCCCATCTCTGCCAATATCCTGTGATGAGAGAATAGGAGTCGAAAAGAATCGAAAGACATGTTTGAATGGTTAAGGGGGGGAAAAAGAGGTACCTGCCAAAGGTGTGAGCCAAGAATTGGCTCTTGGCTGCCATCTCGTCATGCTCTTGGCACGACATTTCCACCATTCTGCAGCCCTACGAACGAACCAACACATCAGATATCTTATACTTCGAGGAATAGAGTATAATACTTGAGTATAATAGAAAACCAAATCATAATTCATACATACGTCGTTAGTGCTCTTACCTCAGCTTGGAATATGCCCAAATAGTTGTCACAAAGAGCATGGTCCCTTATGCGGACTTTCTCATAAACCAAAGGCAGCCCATTCCACCCTTCTTTTCCACTCTCCGGGCCGAACATGGGGTGGGTGCAAAGCACATCAGACTCTTCAGGTAGTACCTTTGGATTAACATGACACGCCAAAGGAAAATAAACAATGGCATATAGCACCTTATTCCTATTAATATCGGGAGGTCTACGGCCATTGCCCGGACAAGCTAAGAACCGGATATATCAACATACCCGTAGAAGGAGGTCTCTTGGGTATTCCTTCACGGATAGCACATCCACGAATAGCAGAGGCATTCTGAGACGACCCATGGGGATCGACCGGATGACATCACCCAAGGATAGGATGGATGTGCACAGAAGTATCACCTGGCCACCTGCCTCCATCAAGTCATCCATATCCCTACACAATCAAACAGCATTCCATTCCATTTCCTTTTCCCTGGGACTAATTCTAAATTTTAGAACACGATATTCCCAAGAAGAGCAGTTTTCTTTTGTTTTTTTTTTTCCGGTGGTATCCACGAGGAACGACGAAGAAAGTGACAAAACTATAGGAGTGAAAAACTTTACCTGAAGAAAGTGATGCCCAATTGGGAGCAGAGGAGGGAATAATCGGACCGAGACGTGGCTGTCAGGATGTGGCCTTGCTTGACGAATGTCTTCGCTAGAAATTGTGCGAAAGGGCCGAAGCCTATGATGGCTATCTTTAGTGGTCCATTAGGAAGGGGAGTGGAAGAAGAAGAGGAGGCCATGGCGAGAGAGAGGGAGGGAGGGAGGGAGGGAGACGAGCCGACTAGGGTTAAGGGCCCCCAGTGGGGAGAGGCGTGCAATGGATGGAAGGGAAGGGCAATCTTCGCGCTTACGAAATCTTGTACCATGTGCGCCGACCGGAAACGTATCCACGAAACAGATACGGTCGGCTCTCTTCCCGGGATCCGTGGGCTGGTCCCGGAGCACACAGGAAGGGCCAGGCCTGATATTGGCCTATGGATTGAAACCTTGGGCTAAGCCCAGCCGAGTGGCTGCCAAACTTGATACGCCCGAAGGCTCTCAACTTAGCTTCGGATCAGAGATTAGAGATATAACTCTCCCAACCAGAGGGCTAGCTTCGGCCATTAACAGCAGCCCCTTCTTTCCTTCTATGATGCAGTCTTCTGGCCCAGCTTGTTCTGGCAAAGCTGTACTGGGCGGGATAAAGTATTGAGATTTGTTGTATTGGGCTTTAATTTTTGCGATAAAATATTTTTCTGTTGCAGTTCTTTAAGATTTAACTTTTTTATAGCTTTTTAATGAGAAAAAATAATGGAAATTCTGCCTTCTGGGTTTCGGACTAAGGATATAATTGCATGCATTAAGAAGAGAAGAGGGTGATGTGGAATGGAGATTGCCAGCTGACCTACAGTGGCCATTATATTAAGTAATTATCAAAAATGGCTATTATAATGGTATTATAACGGGAACAATAGGAAGGAATGAAGGGAATATCTTATCGAAACGATCATATTTGTTTCATAAACAATTAATAATAATAGAAAAATAATGGTATTGTCTTTTCCTTCTTTTTTATTGAATATATATTTTTTGGATCATACAATCATTTTTAGAGACAATTTTGAAAAAATATTTTATTTAAAAAAGTACAAATAAAAAGTTGTTATTTGTGTTATAGCAGTATTTCATAACAAAAGATAAGATTATAACAGGAAATAATGGACAATAACAGTCGTTATATTTTTTATATTATTTAACTTAATATGTAATGGGGGTGGCCAAAATTGCGATAGACACTGTTATAATGCTTCTAATATCTTTATCTAAAACCATTTATTGTTTCATGACCCTCCACTTTAACCTATCAGTAAACTATGTATTGCTTTTACCTGTTATTGTTCTTTATGTGCACTTTCAACATACAAAGATATAGAATTGCAACTACGCAAGAAATCAATTGTTTTCATAATTTTATGTATCCAAATACTAGTCAGACCCAACTTATTAAACCCTCATATTGAATAATAATTTCACTATTTCATCTATATAAAAAATATCTTTATAAGCCATATGATATGATGTTGATGAAAGAAAAGATAAAAACTCGTAGCCTCTCCATATTTATGTGCACACGGGTGCCACTTGTTTATTGGTAGCTTCTACTCTTTTAAGTTAAATCTAAACTTTGCCTATGGATTCAGTCCCAAGTAAGCCCAGCCAATCGCATCTACATCTAGCTCACCAAACTGCCATGTGGGCTGTAGCACTATAAAGTCCTGGGCCGACCTAATTCGCTACCAATAAATCACACCTTTATACTGCAACCACACAAAAAAAGAGAGAAGAAAATCACACCTTTATACAACTAGATTTGATTCCCTTCCACATATGATTCTCACCAAACCCTCCCTTGCCTCCCACCCTTCAAATCCCACAAAGTTCTCCCCACCCCGGCCCCAATCTCCCATCAAACGGACACAATGAAGTCATCCCATACAACAACCATCCCTTCATCCACAAAAGAATGTTCCCCGGGAATATATAAACTCAGATAGTAGCAAACAAAAGGTTACGACAAATCCAAAAAAAAAAAAAAAAGACAAGGAGGAGAGAGGTGATAGAGAGAAAGAAAAAGGGACAAGAAAAAGAACAACCGCACTAGAAGCCCAACCAGGGTGTGCCAAGCCCTTGTTCTGGCTCGGCGGTCTTGAATCTTGGAATCTAACAATTGCAAGCGTGTCTGGTGGTGTCTGGTGGTGAGCCTGGCATGTGCCGGCCATTGGATAGAGTTTGGACAGAGGGAATAAGACGACAAATGGGGCCACAGGTTAGGTGGCTATCAAATTCATCAAATACTTAGTTCTCATCCATTGATTTATAATTATTGTCGGAAAATGAAAGTATTTTTACGTTCATCTAAAATAATGCACATTTATAAAAAAAAATTATTATGAATTGGATGATGATATTTGTGGCCAATTACACATATTTATAGGTATTTTTATCGAATTTTTATATATTTTACTTTTTGATTCTTATAGATATATTTGCTCTAGATTGGTTTAATAAAAATCGATTTACCAAATACAAACCCACTGTCCGACCTTCAATTGCCGCCAGTTGTCTTCATTAGTAGTTCATGCGCATTAATTACAATCCCGGATGGTCGTCTAAGCCAAGGCTTAAATACTTGTATTCATATCACGTTGTGGACAATGTTTGTGAGAATTTTATTGGAGAATTGATGGATATGGAATGTGCATTCAATCTTACCAACCGGAATTTGTGCAGATTTGTTGCACAAAGAAACAAAAGATTTTATTAAATCACAGAGGTCGAGCCATGAGCAACACTTAACAAATGAGAATTGATCGGCTGGTTAGGTGTGTCTGGTTTTTTTTTTAACCAAAAAAATAGACCGTTCTATAAGTGCTTTTTTTTGCGACTAATTTATTTGAAGGGTAGATTCACCTATACCTCCATCATGAAGGAAATGAACCAAAATAATGAAACCTTTAATATTGCAAAATAGTCTAACTATTCATCTCGAATATCTTGGCATCTTACATTAAGTGGGAAATTGGTTCTCATTTATTTTGATCCATCATCTACACTAGATAGATGATAAATTGTAATATTTCTAGTTTTCTTTTTTTTCACATGAATAGTACTTTACTCTCTAAGATTTAATGAAAGTAGATGAGGTATCATTCATTTAAGTAAGATATTTGAATGGTATAGAGCTGAATCCGGAACAAAGGTAAAACAATACTAGATAGTTACTATCCCCCTCCAAGAAGTAATTCCAGCTCTTTCCTCGGAGAAAAGAAGTAATACCAGCTCTTTTACATTGTTTCACTTCTCCAATTGCTTCATGATTTCGAAAGCATTTCTCATTCTCTTTCTTGAAACCTTGGATTCACCACTTCTCTAAACTAGATTCAAAAGCGGATGCGTCCACTTGCCTGTGCAGGTGAAGAGCTTGCGTGCACTATGAGCTGCATGCACAAAGCATTAATTGTCGATCGATTTTATAACAATTATTTGATTGGATAGGGAAAAAACATGTTCCAAACCATTGTGCCAACGACTGTGCCCCTTAATTTCTCATGGATTCCTCGTAGAGCCTAGTTTTAGGTTTTGTAGGAGTCGCCACCTTTCCCAAGTATAAAGAAGATCCGAGCTGCCCTCTATGAAACCTTTTTTATTTTTTATTTTTTCATAGATATATGTTTCTATCAAACCTGAGTTCTACAATGCTACAATCATCCATTCCTGTAAAAATGAGCAATTATTATTGAATCAAGCTTGATCATAACACCGCCTAGGAACAATAATTTCAGAGCTCAGAGGGGAGAGAATGTATGATGAAGAGCTATAAATTAGCATATAATTATTAGAACACACGTAGTAATACACAACTATGCTCAATTATGCTATAGCCTTACAGCTGTTAAAATTAAAACAGTTATATAGTAGCTAGGCCACACGTTTATTAGTCCATGACCTATGAAATTTTTTTATGCACCACTCGAGCATTGCTCCTTCCCAAAACCCTAATTAAAGTTGATATTACTAAAGTGGCTCCTTTTGATTCCAAAGAAGGGGTCTCACCAGGCTTGAACCGTTGTAGGTTGGCTGCCTCTCCTTTTTGTATCCATCCCCTGAAATCACTAATGGGTGTTGGAAAGAATAGTTCGTGGTGTGATTCTCTGGTCTTGTAAAAGATTAAACATCAAACAGTTTTCTATGTCAAATTATAATTTAATCAGTGGCGATGCACCCATTTAAGCAATTAAAATTGTGCAACAAGTTTTGATCAGCACGATTGCATCTTTATACAAATCCGACCTTCGAAGAGACTTCTAGTCTACAAATTAGCTGAAGGGAATATCAGTTTCAAACTCTTGGCACGGCATTTAGAAGTCGAAGCAGCGATAGATTTAACCAGATTTTCTGCTCTTCTTTTCTAAATCCATCTAGGCTCGGTCACCAAATGAAAAATTAAATGAGTCTGGCCACAAACAAATGTGATAGTAGCACACAATAGCGAGACAGATATTTCGTAAAGAGATGAACAATTGGCTTCTTCAGTTTCAAAGGGCATACGCTGCTGATCAGATCGCTAAAAGTATAGCATGATGCAGCCCATTGAAAAACTATATAATGCTGCTATTATTCTCAAAGTTAGACCTCGCAAAAACATGGAGATTTACTTAAAATTTATTGATAAGTATTGATGGAGAAATTGTTGGGGACATCTATCTCGACTTTGGTATTAACGAAGATGAACAACTTCGATAAAAACTAAGGAGCCAATTTGCATGTCTTAATGAAGACCGGCAATAATAGCAACACTACTGTCAATGCATGATCAGCACGATCGCCATCGTATGCTGCTCATGCGAAACGTTTTCCATGTTGTAAAGTGCAGCTAGCCATTAAAGCACGTTGTTGCTAAATCAATAACCGATCAAATTGATTACCCTATATAAAGGGACAATCCGAGGGTTCTTAAATAAGTTTATTCAGAGATTCTACTCTGCAAAGATTTCTTTTTTTCATACTGTTACCTCACTGTTCTAAACGTAAGCATCGGAGGGTTTTCGCCGGAAACTTTTCGGCGAGAGAATTTCTTGCAATCACCCCTGGAGGAAATCAATTGTTCTGCACCTTGGTCAACTCGTTTAGTTCGGTTCACGTCGATCTCAGAGTCATCTGAACTGCACTCCGATCTCGATCCAAGATTATATGGTAAGAGGTGCATTTATATTCTTACTAAAAAGAGATATATTTCGGGTGCCTTCGGTCAACCTGACAGTGATTAAACAAAATTATGAACACATAATTGAATCCCAATACATTATTTGGCTAGGCCATTACTTGGCTGGTCTCTATTCACGGTTGGTAGAACTGCTTTCCCCATACTTGCAAAAGGTAAATTTGTGACCACCAATAATTACTTGAGGTAACCTTTAGAACATAGAGATCAGGTCAAGGTATAGAATCGCCAAAAAAGCACTTCAAACTCTAGTGAACGTGGAGAGGTGCTTTTGTCCTTTAATTAGTAATTAGATAAGCTTGGGAAACACATTAGCCCACCTTTTAATACGGATTAAGGTGAAGTGCATGGGACTCCACCTAATCGAAGCAAGGGCTCGTTCGTCCTTTTGGATTCATGGCTTTCATGCCCGAGTTATCGGCATTTGAGTTCTTGCTCCTATATAAACCATAGCCGTTTGGAAGAAAGAAAGGAATAGGAACGGAAGAAAGAAAGTGAGGAAAAGGGAAGGTGAACATGGGCAACAGCCTTAGGTGCTGCTTGGCTTGCGTCCTTCCCTGCGGCGCGCTTGACGTCGTCCGAGTTGTCCACCGAAATGGCCAGGTCGAGGAGTACAGTCGCCAAGTCTCTGCAGGTGAGATCTTGGCAGCCAATCCTGACCACGTCTTGAGCAAAGCCGTGTTCTCAAGGTGCTGTTCGCCAGATTCTACTGGTCTCCCCGGATTCGGAACTCAAACGAGGTAACATTTACTTCCTAATCCCAGCATCATCAATTCCAGAAAAGAGGAAGAAGCATCAGAAGAGGAAGCATACGAAGACTAGCACAACTGCCCAAGTACCAGATGAGAACAACTATTTAGCTGATATCCTCTCGGAGAAGAAGACGCGCCACCGTCGCCATAGAAGCGGTCGAGTCGGGGTGCGACGGCCTCATCTCGAGAGCATATATGAGGAGCCATGAGGCAATCCGGCATGGGAATGACGGCAATTCCTGGCCGGAATGTGGCCGGCGGAGAGGCCAAGTATTGGGTCGGTTGCACCAGGGGCAACGTCTTCTTTATGCCATGGTGGGTCTTCCGTGGATACCCATGTAATATTCTTTTCCCTTCCCACTTTATGGAAGTGAGCAGAAGCCGTGGAATTCTTTTTATTCTACGTAGATCTTTCTTTTTTCTAAAAGAGATGTCGATCGGCTCGAGGTGCAAATAAAAGAGAGAGAAGATCTAAACCAATGGCCATGTACTTAAACCAATGCTAGGTTGTACGAAACGGAGTTGAAAGCTGTGCTTCATTTTGCCATGGTTCATTACTTACCATTGGACTGCTTTTATTATGGCAAAAAAAAGCCCACTTAAACATCATTGCAGCTACCAAGTAATAGATCAGGAACACAGCTTAGGATACGCGCATGCCATGGCTCAACTAAATAGTACTCTATGAGCAGTAGTTTGTTTTTGCTTTTATTTCTTTGAGCAGAATTCATAAACAGCGACCTGACCTTTGTAATGAGCTACCAACATGATGCTCTATCATGACGAGGGGCTGCTCATACCTCTCTTCTTACAGATAGGAGGTCTAGGATTCAAAGACTTGAAGTAGTGTTATTTCCAAAAGATTTCCTTTCAAGCAATTGTATTACAGGGAGGACACCCCAATAAATATGTATGTGTGGGAATCAAGTATGTCTATGGATAGTTTTCATCTTTAAATTAGTGCAAATCATATGAGCAGCAACATAACAACTATCTTGGTTGGTAACAACTACCTCGTTTGCATCTAAACCTCACAAATATGATATATGCGGTAGTCGAGGTAGGCTTGGTATTGCTTGATTAATAGTACGACCATCTCAAGATGCAATTGGTTACTTTGTAGCTGCTGAAAGTACTACGACCATGCTAGATCCTATCTGGCAATGTCTTGAAAAGATAATATAGACGATTTTTTCCCCCTATCGTTTGAGTACCATGAAATTTGTATTATAAGTTTAGAATCCTAGAATAAAGAACTGGTCTAGTAGGATATTGAAGTAAAATAATCAAGACAAACTGAGTGCCTCCACCCTGCAAATAAAGCTACAATCAGTGGTTATTTTTTCTTCTTCACATATCTGTCGGAAAAATGGAAATATATTCTTTTCATCGAAGATTTTGTGCTCAAAGCTTGGAGAGGTGTTTTTCTTTTTTATTTCAAGCGTTCAATATGCATAATTCTTCCATCATTAAATGATTTGATTGGTGGTTGTAAGTTGCTTCAAGCATATATCGTCATATATATGTAGAATATTAATTTCCCACCTCTTACCAACTCGGATAAAAATTAATTTTACAGGAGCATGAGTTTCTATATAAATCTTTTATAAGGGAATTAGAGTGGGCATCCTTATAATATATGCCTGTATTATTTCTGTTTCATTTAACTATCACTCTTTCACCAACTTGGATAAGACTAATTTCACAGAAACCTTAGTCTTCTGTGGAGTGTAGGAGTGGGGCTCCTAGCTAGCTAGTATATGGCCATGGCTGCAGTTTGATTAACTATAGTCTATTGTGTAAGCAAAATTTCTAATGAAGGAAAGAGATCAAATTCGGCTCTTCTACCAGAAGTCTCCCCTTGCTTGGAAGAAAGAGCTTGTGTAAAAAGGATAAGGATGGTTTGTTAGCTACAGCTAATATGTTCTTTTCTTTAGTAGAAGCAATTGACCGAGACTCTTGGATCAACTTAATAGGAGAGAAGCCATTGGTAACATCCCCGACAAGAGATGTGCATCAGAATATTATAAATGAACATGATTCGGAGATAAGAAAAGGGGTTATTATACATAGAGACATCTAAGAAGCTACGAAGATTTATAAACTTGAGGCATATAGTAAATATTATAGAATTTTGGATCTTCTTGAACGGCACAAAGAACTCAATGATTGAGTCTAAATGCCCAGGTGTAATCGTAGAAGGGGTCTGTAAAAATACAGAATGTAATTAGGATACCCCATTGACCATCAAGGCACAAGAGTATTTCTTCTTCTCACGTGCAGGCACGCGTGATTCTCTAATTTGTGTATGACCCGCTAAGATATGCATGCACTGCATGAAGTGAGATCACAAAGGAAGGGGTGGTACATCCAACTCTCATTGAAATACACTGATGGTTCCATGCAAACCACATCGTATGCATTGAGATGCACAAGATATGCAATGAGTTAAAAAGTGATGTATATTGCAGAACTACATTGGGCATTCAAGTGGCCTTATGAGCATCAGATTGACTCACCTATGTGTTCCCATGAGTCATTTTTCTCAAGATTCTTTTGGTTGCCCAATAATTTCCTACAGACTACAGTGGTAATCTCTTGCTAAACTCATGCAATCTTCTTTGACAGAGGAAGTGTTGTTTCTATAGATCAAGAGCTGTTTGATAATTCAGCAGGATTGGGTTAGATTTCCTACATGGGATTTATGAATTGGATAGCCTATTTAGGCATGGCCTGTGTCAACCCCACACTCGGAAGGAATAAAAAAATAACCATGGATTTCTTTTTATTTGTTCAGACGACAGGTCCACAGGCCGGGACTTAGGCCGAGACACATGGACAACCTCTTAAACGGTTGCAGGCTTGGTGGGCTAACAAGAAGACTCAAATAGGCCTTCTTAGAAGCCCATAATAGACAACATGAGCTTCAAATTTTGGCAGGCTCTAACAGCACTCTGAACTTAAGACCAGCCCTGCCTGACACAAAACCCAGCCCGTGTTAGGATCAAGGCCCGATATCACCTGGCCACATTCAGACTGGACCACATTCTAGCCCAACACGTAACTTTACCCCAAAATTGGATCTGGGTCGCAGCCAGCCCACTGTCACAAAGAAGCTTAAATCAGTAAATCAGTAACAAATCAGTTGCCTTTGCAGTCATAATCATGGATATCAAACGCTTGGACTATGGATGTTGCAAATAGCCAAAAGATAAAATAATTCCTTCTTGAAAAAAAAAACAATTAAAAAGAGAGGATGGGCATCCTTTGTCTGAGACCAAGCCTTTTTTGGATGATGCGCAGGGGAGCATCATCAACCAAGCTCGGCCTCCACCTTCCCGCCAAGCCCCTGCTGCGACCTCTACTGTCCACCTCCGCCTCATCCCCCACCCTCGTCTGCTGCCTGCACTAGAAATCTGGGAGAAAATTAATGAAGATGTACGATTAGGAGTATGTATGTGTTTAGTCTTACATTGGTTATTTTCTGAATAGATCTTGTATATTTATGTAGGATCAAGAATTCTAAAAAATATCTTCTGGCTAGCTTTTTTTGAAAGAAGTCCCGAGTTATCATAGAGTGGATCCAAGTCAGGTATATTTAAGCTGACCACAAGTTGATCATAATGAAAAAAGTATGTGAGGATCCGTGCAGACATATATTTAGTCCCATATTAATTATTTATTAGATATATCTTGAATACTTATACAGAATCAAAAAATTAAATAATATTTTTGGCTAGTTTTTTTAGGTGACCTCTGAGTTGTTTCTTAACTTAGAGTTGAAAGCTTGACTGGTCGTCCGCTGCAGCCTAACAATTCATTGAATGATGCTCCTGTGAAGGGGGCAAAGCACTGCACATGAGAGTTGTGCAGCACACCGGTCTTAAAGCAGGACGTAAGTAGCTCTATATCCCAAGACAGACCTCTCAGGCACATGGCCAGTACACATGCACACAGGCCTTAGACCAAGACAGGATTTCTGTCCAGAGATATGGCCATAATTGTGGATATGGGAAAGATGGGGCTTGTCCTATTGTTGGGTTAGCAGCACACCTCACATTCACCTCAAAGAATATGGAATGGGGACGCAATAGAATGGCTGGCAAACAAGCAGAGATTTCTCCCAGTCAAGGCAAAAAGGGATTCATTTCATCAATAAGTCACATAGTCATCCACTAACCCTGCCTCCCATCCATAGAGCCTCTTAATCAGGCCTCTTTCTACTGCTCTGCCAATCTCACTGGTAGAGAAGGCCAGGAATTCATTAGAAAGGGGATGCTGGATCCCAGCAGGATCTGTTACAGCATCAGGTAAGACAGAGGAAGTGCAGTAAATGTAATGGCACTGCAGCAGCATATACTTCTTATATGGTGACAGAAAATTAGATCTGTCTCAAAGTAGGTGCCAGCAAATAGCAGTGACTCAATCTAGTCAGGAGACAGATTAACCCTTTCAGGTTCTTCAGAAGAATAAACTCGTGCTGGGATCTAAACTTTATTCATTGTTCGAGGAGCTGTCAGGGTCTGAATGATCTGGACACAATGCCGCTGCTCATCTTGAGACTAACCTTAAATAAACATGAAGCGTCTTTCTTATGAGAAAGCTACAGTAGGTGTAGTTCTTTTCAGTCATGAGCTTTCTTGCTTTTCTTTTTCAAAGAGAAACCATCATGGGAGATTCCTGAAATATCAACTTTCCAGAGGAGCTCGCCCTCGAGTCCTCGACTTCAACAATTTTCTTTTTAGGTTTATTTGTTCAACAAAGTTTAGATGACCAATGTAAACTTTATTGGGACTCAATCTACCCAACCGTACTAATAACGTATTCAATTACATTGATTATTACAATGGCCACCTTCGTTTTAAAAATTCAATAATTTTACCGTGACTGCTAAAAAAAAAAAAGGCTCCATTGCATTTCATCATGTTTGCAGAAGGAACAGAGAGCATGGTCATAATTATTAAATTAACTAAAATATTTCAAGACTAATCACCACCATTCTATCAATGGCAGACTTTAATATTTCTCCCACCATCCTTTGCCCATGAAATGAACAGAAAAAGCACAGGGCAGAATTGGGAGAGTACTAAAGCTGTGTCAGATGAACTAATAAGCTTCACTGATAGCAATGCTGTCTGTATATAAGTATTGCCAGCCCTTAGTAAGTGTAGACCAATATTTTATCTTGCCCAAAAATTAATATTGCAGATTTAGATCGATAGATTCCAACGCTGCATGTGGCCATTGCATGTCAACTATAAGATCACAAGTATTCATAGCCCAAATATTCAGTTCGTTTTACACAAATTTAAGACCAAGAATTGTCATGGGACTATTACTATCATGCAAATTTATTGTGATGAATTGACCCTAAAATATCCAAAGACTAGTGATACATGTAATCCGATACATGAGGCCGTCATCTTCCCAACAATCCAACCATTTCAAAATACTGTTTGTTAAAAAAATAAATGCGTATTTGTCCTGCTTCTATCTATTTTTCAGTACAATTGATACAGTGGTTATCCAACAAATCCTACATTAATTACAGCAAGCTTTAGGACTAAAAAGAAAAATAAGATCAGTGCAAAAAGAGCATGATAAGCCATTCCATCAAAATAAGATGAACTATTTGATGTTTGAGAAATTTCAATTAATATAAAAATATAACAACTCTACATTTTACTGTAAACATTCCCATGTAAAATGCAAGCAAACAGCAAGAATATGTTTAAATAAAAAAATAAATAAATAATGCAGCTAAATGAACTGAACCAGAGAAGACCCATTACAAAATGAAAGAATATTCATACTGATAACGTTGCAACAAATTGAAATCTTCATTTGCTTAAACAATGCTACACATTTTCTCAATTACTGTGGAAGCATTAAAAAGAGAGGAGAAAAAAAAAAAAAAGAAGCAATTCCTATGGAGAGCAACAACAAATGATACAGGAGCACTATATGTAACTATGCCTGTGTGAGTGTTTTAAAGCGGTTACCGGTCACCACCACTGATGAACAAGAACCCCGCTCTTCCTGAGCGAAGTGAACAGCTTCAAGCACTCCCCATAGGTCTTCCTGTACTTCGGCGTCCGCTCCCCTGGGCAGCACCGCTGCCAACGGTTATAGTGGGCACTCCAGAAAGAGCTCATCGATCAAACAGATGGCCCCGGTCTCGAACAGCCTCGGCACCAGATCGAACTCCGTCCCCTCCACGTCCATCTTCATCACCACAAAATCACTCTCCGACACCGTCCTCTTCAACCACTTAGCAAAATCAAAGCCATGAATTGAATGCACCTCGCCGGACGACACACCTCCGGAGAGCCTGCTGACCGGCCTAATCCGACCCATCCCGCGGCCACCTTTCTCTTTCTCGACATCATGCTGCTCCGGGTCATGGTTGATCTCGAACGCCAGGGTCTCATTGCGCACCCACGCAGCGAAAGGCAGCAAATTGACGTTCTTCTTGGCGGCGTACTCGTCGTGGAACGCCGGGTCGGCCTCGATGGCATAGATATCGAAGGTGTGGTTCTGTTTGGGGTACTGCTTCCTGAACCAGCTTCCGATGCTCGAGCCGTAGCTCCGGGCGCCGACGTCGACGTACACGTACCTCGGTTTGAAGCTTATATCCACCATAGATGGAAGGTATTTGATGTTCTTGATGTTTCTCTTCAGGGCGATCCATGGCTTCAATGGCTCCTCTTTAATCAGAGGCTCCGCAGATTCTAGAAGTCGGAGCTTATGCTCGGGGATGGAGCACGAACTGCTAGGACTCGAATCCTCCGCCTCCTTTCCGTCGACGGCAAGAATGTCACCGTCTAATTGCTTCTGGAAAACGATCTCGTGGATGGCTGAGGACGAATCCGGACCGTCGAGCTTGCGGAAGCGTAGCTTCCAGAATGAGGGGAAGAGATCGATGAGGGAGTGGAGACTGTACGCGTTGCCGGCGGAGGCGGTGAGAACGGCCAGGAAACCATCGGGCTTCAGCGTCCGCACGATTTCCGAGGCGAGATGCGCTAGCCGCTTCGATCGGTCGAGGCTCCGGCCGGCGAAGACGAAGTCGAAGGTGCCGTTGCGGAACGGCAGGTGGAGGAGGTCGCCGCCAGCGACCACCAGCGGCGGGGCCTTCTTCTTGGCGACGCCAACGGCGTCGAGTACGCCGATCTCCTTGAGGGCGAGGACCTCGTGGCCGGTGGGGGTGTCGACGCAGAGGGACTTGGCCGTCGGGGAGACAAAGCCGTCCACGAGGAGGTCCTGGAAGACGGCGGAGTAGTAGTCCACGGCCTTGCGCCACTCTCGGGTGGTCCAGAGGGCGGGGGTGGCGCCAGTGGAGCCATCGGCGACGCGGACAAAAGCAGCGGAGCCGGCGGAGGCGCCGCCGCCAGCGCTGGTGACGCTGAGGCCCTCGCCAGGAAAGGGGAGGAGGCAGAAGTCGCCGGAGTTGCAGGGCCCACCGTAGACGGTGACAACGTAGACGAAGCGGACAATGAGAACGAAAACGCCGAAAAGCAGCACGCGGACCACAACGTTCTTCACGGAGCTCGATTTCGCCGCCGATTCCATGGATGAAAAAGAATAGAAAGAATCAGGATTATAAAAAACATACGAATGCAAACCCTAAATCCAGCGCTGGCCGGAAACCTAACGGATGAGGTGGGGACGGTGAGGCGTTAGCGGGAGCAGAAGCGGGCGGAGGTGTGGTTAGCGCCGACGAGGGGGCGGGGGGAGGGCGAGGAGGGGAAATGGGAGGTTTTGATGAAAGCAAAATGGGAAGCCATGGGGTAGTCCGTTGCGATCGCTAGCCGCTTCTTTCTCTCCTGAGATCGTCGCTCTCCCGCTCTCGCCTTTTCTCGCTCTCGTCGCTTCCGCCCCCGCGCTCTTCGGTGGGCGGTTTCTTTACCGCTTCGCATTCAATAAGACGGCAGAGGACCGGCACCTTTATTTATATATGAGCCCCTGTACGGGGCGAGCCGCTTCTTATACCGTCTATATAACCACCACTGCCTTTCCCGTAAATACCTAAAGTGCCACTGATTTGGGATCCGGTCCGGGTCACGGGAATTAATTTGGGCGTCTGCGTTCTGTCGTCGCATCCGATGACAGTTAGATAATCTTAACGTACGACGTCAAAAAGGCTTTAAGTTATAATGAATTGTGTCGTGGGGTCCACCGCGTGTCCGTGATGCAACTCAGATGGACGGACTAGATGGTGTTTTTTTAAAACAGGATCCCGTGATCTTGATTCACGAGGATGCTCTAACGGTTACCTGGGAAAAGGCTGCGAAAAGCCAGAGCGAGACACGAAAAGACAAAACAGAACGTGCAAGCCGAGGGAATGGCAGTTCGGTAATTAAACAGAAGCGGACGGTTATTTAGTAATCGACATGGTGGCATTGAGGAAAGCATTCGGGTAGTTCTAAATACACCCCCGATTGCTCAGGACACCCCCCAAAAATTAAAAAAAAATTAAATACTCTCTACACCCCCCCATTTGCTAAGGACACCCCTAAAAAATTAAAAAATCCTAAATTACCCTTCACCCTCCCCACCCCCTCACCTAAATTGCTCTCTACACCCCCCAAACCCCCCCCCCCAAAACCCCGCTCTTCCCCTCCAAAACTCCACTCCAGCCGGCTTCTCCCTTCCGCCCAAAAAACTTCGCCTCAAGCACCTCAAGCACCTCGCCGGCGGCCAAACCCCCTCCGTCTCCCCCTTCTCCCTCGCCCAAAACCCCCCCGTTCCCCCTTCTCCCTCTCGTCGCCGGCATTCTCCCCTTCTCCCTCTCGTCGCCGGCATTCTCCCGGAACCACCTCCCCGGCCATCTCCCGAGCAACGAGCACCTCGCCGGCGCCTCCACGACCACGTCGAGGTAGCTCCCCCCCCGCCTCCAGTGCTCCGTTCGGCACTGGATCGCCGAACAGAACCCTTCTGTTCGGCTGAACAGTGCCGAACAGAAGCCCTCTGTTCGGCAACACTCAACCGAACAGAAGCCTTCTGTTCGGCTGCACGGTGCCGAACAGAAGCCTTCTGTTCGGCTGCACAGTGCCGAACAGAATGGTTCTGTCCGGCTCTGAGCAGCCGAACAGAAGCCTTCTGTTCGGCTCTGTGCAGCCGAACAGAAGCCTTCTGGTGCCAAATCGCGTGCCGTGCTGAATTTTGTGCCGAACATTTATGTATGCAATTAAATTATTTTCTTTGATATAGCCTAACATTGAATTTCTATATTTTCAGACATGGATCCCCGTCCCGCCAGAGTTAGACCTACGGCGTCAGCTAGGAGACGTCGTGCTAGGATTGCTTCTCCCGAGCCTGCTCATATGCCATCGGACTCTCCTGAGTCAGAGCATGATGATATGCCCGCTAGGGGCGAAGACGATGAGTCCGTTGGACCATGTCCAGGAGGTCCAGAGGATGAGTCCGTCCTGATCAGTTTCAGGACGCATATAGCAGCTTCCATCTGGAGGCAACAGGTATTGTTTATTTGTTATAGCATTATATTTTGTTTATTGATGTTTTATAAAGTAGTAGTAATTATACATTTATATTACAGGAACGAGCTCCACTAAAGTGCATGAACCATACTGCCAAGGTTGGTGAATGGAAGTGGTGGTCTTCAAACCAACCAAATACCAGGTTCAGAGCACTATTGAGGCAGTCGGGCCTCGTAGAGTTAGTACAGTGCTCTTATCGATTCATCGATAAGATTCTGATTTCGGGCTTC
Source organism: Phoenix dactylifera (assembly GCF_009389715.1). Taxonomy (NCBI): domain Eukaryota; kingdom Viridiplantae; phylum Streptophyta; class Magnoliopsida; order Arecales; family Arecaceae; genus Phoenix; species Phoenix dactylifera. The sequence goes on along the minus strand of NC_052404.1, from coordinate 9,277,113 downwards.
GTAGAGAGATGGCAGCCCGAGACGAACACCTTCCATATACCATTTGGCGAGATCACTATCACGTTGGATGATGTATCCGCCATTTTAGGGATTCCTGTCGCAGGTTCCTCAGTATCAGTTTCTCCTGAGAGGATGAGTGATCGGGATGCTGAGGAGCTACTTGTGGAGTTGTTGGGGGTGTCAGCTGGAGACGCGCGTCAGGAGGTACTGTCATCGCGCGGTCAGTCTGTGAGGATGGAGTGGCTGAGGACTCAGTTTCACTCTGTATCTGATAGAGACAGGCAGCAGAGGATAGAGTGTGCAGCACGAGCCTATTTGTTATTTTTGTTAGGCTGCACACTCTTTGCTGATAAGAGTGGGACCAGGGTGCCTATAGCGTATCTGTGTTTACTGCGGGATCTGGATAGGGTGAGCACATATGCCTGGGGTACAGCTGCCTTAGCATATTTGTATCGGCAGTTGGGGATTGCGTCGAGGTCATCAGTGAGACAGATCAGTGGTTATATGACGCTTCTGCAGGCATGGATTTATGAGCATTTTCCAGCACTCAGTCCTCACCCGTCGCTCGAGTATACTGATGCCAGTCCCCGCGTGCACCGCTGGATGCCCGGTACTCCATCCCGTACCACGATGGACCATTTAGTGGTTCTACGTGAGTCATTGGACCTTTTGAGCATCGATGAGGTACGTATCATATTACCATTTGCTTGTGTTTGTCAGTACTTTTAATATGCGATATAGTATTAAACTGAAATGGACCTTTTGTTTTACAGGTTATTTGGGATCCCCATCATCGGCTTCGGGGAGATCGCCCATATATACCCGTCGCATTTTTTAGTGGCTCCATCAAGTGCCTTGATATCGTAGAACCCTATCATCCAGAAAGGGTTCTTAGACAGTTTGGTCGTATTCAGACCATCCCTCGAGCGCCACTAGCCCCTACGCGAGCCAACAGAGGTTCCACAGCAGGCTCGTACCGGATACATTACTCCTATATGGATCAGCTTTGGGAGCGGTGGGAGGACCACGTGCTGAGCCAGGCGAGCAGGAGCCACCCAGTTACCCGGCCATCAGACAGCGTACCGGGATACATGGAGTGGTATCTCCGTATCACGCACGTTGCAGTTCAGCCTCCTCATCTGCGCTCGAGTACTCATTCTGGAGCTAGGGGAGGTCATGATGATGCTGACATGCACCGGCGGCGTAATGCAGCTGCACTCGGTATCAGTACCGACATTGTACGGATGGGTCCCTCAGAGGCTACGTCACTAGGTGCCGGGCACCTATATGATGCTATTTCTCAGATGCATCAGGTACTTCTGGGTGATGAGCCTGGCCCGAGTACAGCACCCTCTCATTCGGATCTAGGACCCTCTCATTCGGACGTACAGCAGTACACGCGTCGACGATGGCGTCATAGGGATTGATGATGGAGCCTTTGTAATCTTTGTAAAGCCTTTGATATTAATGAAAAATATATATTTTTGGTACATTTACGTGTAATCTTTGTAAAGCCTGGCCCGTTCTATTTTACACAAATATAACAGTGCACATAACAATCAATCTAACAATGCGAAGACAGATATTTTTTGATTTATATTGATGATGGAGTTTCACAGTACATGACTCTAAGAGGCCAAAAAAATTTACAACTTTCAAAAATTGTACATATATAAATAATCAATCTAACTCTACTGTCTCGCTAATTATAACATTAGGTGAGATGCTCTCTTTGAACTGTTGAATCCGTGCTTCATATGAATTTTCCCATCCGGTAGCACAAGGAAGATGATATTTTCGCCAGTTGGTCGCTACTGGCGGAACGGGATGTCCCGGCAACAAGAACACCTTCAAAATTAGAAATAAGAAAATATTAATAGCTACAAAATTATAAATAAGCAAAATTAAATAAGCAAAATTAAATATTCGCAAGTGTTGTGAACGTAGTACCTCAACAAAATGATTTCCATTTACGAATCCGATAGCGATATCTTTGCGGGATAGAAGAGGTACTGGCACAGAACGGAGAGGTAGGAAGGTCAGACATTGTTGCAACGAGAGATGGTATAGGACAACATTATAGCAGGATGTTATAAGATGACCCATGTCCGGCATAGTCATCCATCTGTCATATGGTGGACAATCATCATAATATGATAATGCATGAGTGATCTCAGCAATCGTCCCTTCCACACCATATAATGTGCGATAGTGGTCCGAATGACATTGCAACTCTTGCAATAAATCCTTCCTAACACGCACCCAGTCATCTTCTCCAAATCCCAGTAAGTCAGCTATTGCCCTAAATCCGCAATTCCCATCAGCTTTTACATCCTTGATATGCTGGATGTATGGTCTCAAGGCAGAAGGAATAGCATCAATATAGATAATGGGCGTATGTGACTGGGCTCTAGTACGAAAAACCTGCAAATAATATCAAATGATAGAAAATATGTAACAATGGCAGAACATGTCCCGTATCGGCACATCTCGGCACGGCACATCCCGTATCGGCACATCTCGGCACGGCACATCCCGTATCGGCACATCTCGGCACGGCACGTCCCGACATGTCCCGTATCGGCACATCTCGGCACGGCACGTCCCGACATGTCCCGTATCGGCACATGACATACCGGCACGGCACGGACCGTCCCGTAGACGTTGTGATACCTATTGTAAGGAAATAAATATTTGGTACTTACCTTTTGCTTGGGCCGTCTCTTTTGAATCTGAGTAGATGGATTGCGGATGGTAACTTTCTCAACACCAGGTGAATAACTATCCTGTCCAGATAGAACCAACTCAAACGCAGACGGGTCACGTCGAGTAGACGTATCAACCTTCAGTGAAGCGCGCCCACGTGAACCGGTCTTCCATTTTGCAGGCTCTAAAAGAGGTGTACTATCTGGACTTGCAATCTCTCGTAACTTCTTGATCATCTGCAATTGAGAAGCCCCATCTAACTTCTTGAATCGTAGCGCAATCAAATCTAACTCTGCATCACAACTCAACTGAATTGGCTGCACGGGGGGGGTAGGCAGAATATCAAGTTTCCTCCAATGAGGATCTATGCAGTCGAGAGGAATGGGCCGACCTTCCACCCTGTACCGCGCAATCTGGTGAGCACATGGTATACCATGTGTGCGTCGAATAGCGCACCCACAATTTGAATCATCAAATCCAACTGAATTGGCTCGTTTCGATTGGGCGAGGACATGATTTAACGCACTTATAGATATGAAACCTCGCAACTCTTTGAATTCAGCTGGCTTGAAGTTGTGCTGCACTACCAATAAACTCTTCTCCAATGAGGCTTTAACGGAGCTGTGCTGCAACTCAATCAATCCATGTATTCTAGTCCAAGATGACTCGAAACTTCCTTGGCTTGATCCAAGCTGCTTTTTGAGCTTTGCATGTGCACTCTCGACCCTAGTAAACAAATGAAAGTTAGATATAAGAATTGAGGCAAATTAAAATTAAATGAGTCTTTATTTGTGATACCTATTTGTCGTCACATTTCCGTAGTGCCTGCATGTATCAGTCCACGCCGCAACAAATCTTTCCTTGTATTTGCTCAGCCAAGTATCTGACACATACTGTAGTGCATCTGGATAGGTACCGAACTCTCTCTGCAGTGCACTCCAGCGATCATTATACTCGTCTTCCGTGGAGGACAGCACTAGTACATTCCAACTCATAATAAATTTATCCCATTTCTCCTTCAATTCGAAAAATTTTTTGCACTTGGCCAAAACATTCCTACTAATATGCCATCTACATAATAAATGTCTAGCAGTAGGAAATACTCTATGAATTGCATTCATCAAAGCCAAGTCTCTATCTGTAACAATCAACTCAGGCAAAACATCATCAGCTATGACACTGCGCAATCTCTCTAATGCCCAAGTATAGCTTTCTTCCCCCTCAGAATTTAAGTATACAAAAGCAACTGAAAATGTCATGTCAGTAGATGTCACCCCCACAATCTCTAAGAGCGGAAGACGATACCTATTCGTCTTGTACGTGCAATCCATTATCAACACACGGGGAAATGCACGGAACAAATCAATGCTGCCAGGGTGTGCCCAAAATAAGTCATGCACAACATCCGTATTAGTACAATTCCTATGCCACTCAATATATTTAGCCTCTGATAATTTACCTAATAGATGTTGCATTTCAGACCTCCCGGCTTTCTCTGCAACCTTAAACCGTTGACGTACATTGTAGATAGTCTTGATAGTCGTAACATTGAGGGCATCTCTTTCCTTCAATGTGGATAATATGTCCTTTGGACGAACCAAACTCTTCGACATATCCACTAACAATTCCGTCTCCTGCTCAGATAATCTCCCTGCATATGAGTGCCCCTCCAGATTCTCTGCAGCGGGATGATTGTGCACTCCACATACGACCAGTAATATCCAATCATCCGCAGTATCCAATTTCTTTCCTCTTAATGCAAAAGGGCATCCACACTTCTTTGTCCCACAGGCAGTCTTTATTCGCTTTTCTTTTGTGGTTCGGTACGTCCCACCCCTCTCACAACCTAACGTAATTCTGGGTTTCTTAGAAATGGTACCTGCATCGGATGATTTGATTACAACAACAAAACCATTTCGCCTCCCAGCTTCACGACACCAATTACACAAGTCCTCTCTACTCTTGAAGATCTATACATTAAACAATTTATGTAAGTACACAGTTGTAAAAATAGCTCGCTAAACTAATACAAAATTGCACAATATATTATAATACCTCGTAAGTTGTAAATTCGCTTGTGTAATCCAGTACAAATTCTGATCCAATTATACTCGATTCGGTTGTAGCATAGCCCTACATATAAAATAATTTATCACCAAGAATTAATGAATCAGAGGATCTGTTCGGCACAAAATTCAGCACGGCACGCGATTTGGCACGAGAAGGCTTCTGTTCGGCTGCAGAGTGCCGAACAGAAGCCTTCTGTTCGGCTTCAGTGTGCCGGACAGAAGCCTTATGTTCGGCACTGTGCAGCCGAACAGAAGCCTTCTGTTCGGTAGAGCGTTGCCGAACAGAAGGCTTCTGTTCGGCACTATGCAGCCGAACAGAAGCCTTTTGTTCGGCGATCCAGTGCCGAACGGAGCACGAACCGTGAAAAAAAAAAACTTTCGAAACAAGGTGGAACACGTACCTTTGCGGCCGATTCTTCGTCCCAAATCACTAGTTGCTTGTCCATGCTTCGAATGGGGCTTAAATCTCCTTCAAAGATCGCCTAAACGATGTAAATGGATCGAGGGGTTTAAGGGGGGTTTGAGGGGTGGTTTTTTTTTTCCTTTTCAAAACGAAACGGAGGAGGAGACGGAGGAGGAGGAAGGGGGGTGTACTGAGAAAATTTCAAGGGCAATATGGTAATTACACTAAAGGTTAGTTTGGGTAATTTTTTTTTTGGTTTTTGGGGGGTGTCGTGAGCAATCGGGGGGGTGTATTTAGAACTCCCCAAAGCATTCTCAGCGCAGAAGCGATGAGGGGCGTGAGAAGCCAGGAGCGTTGCAATATTTGGACCCGGCATCACTCGCGTTTTGATCCGTTCAAATTGGCGGTGTCGCACTAGGCGATGCAAAAGGCGTTGCAAATGTTCGGGGCAGGGAAGAAAAGCTCCCAATTTCTTTCCCCAAATCTAGGGGTCAAAGTGGGCCCGGCTGCCCACGCGTCGTCGGGGGGCCTTTCGGCTCTTTCCGCATTAACCCACGCCTTCCCCCTTCAGCACGCGGATCTAAAATGCCCCCGGTTTTACCAAAAAAAAAAAAAACCCGGAATATGCTATCTCATATTCCGCCCATTCGCTGCACCTTTTTCTAATTCTTTTTTTTTTTTGCTTTTCATAAGTATACACGATCATTTACTCCTCTTTTAATTTAGCATAAAAATTGTTATAAATATGAGATAGCATTACATAGGTCTTAATTAAATGTTGCATTTCCGCCGTTCTCATGATGGATATCTGGTTGGCACTAGCATGGGTTCCAGGACGGCATAACGCCTGTAGTTCTCCTCTTTTTATCCTAACCCCTTATTTTGTTCGGGGGACATGGAGACCACCTTTAAGGCATATCATGGCCAAGAAAAAAAAGGGTTAGATCTTGCTTAAAGATTAACATAATTTATTTAGATCCAAATTTAGCTTCTTCTGGCTTTTGGGCCTACCCTTCAGGCTCAAGCCTAGCTCGAGCTTCAAATTTCAAGCATGATCTTTAGATTCATGATCCATTTTAGATTTTTGAAAAAAATACTTGAAAATATTTTAAAAAATACTAAATATATAGTCAACAAACTACACTAGATTCATATATATCAACAAGAATTATTAATTAAAACTACAAATGTATAAAACATAAATAACTAGTAAAAAAAATTTATTTCATATGCTGGTTTCTGTTATGGAGCATCAAGATACATCCTGAATGAATGAAACCTACATAAATGAGCTGTCATTATTGGCTATGTGCACCACCATATGGTGCATACGATGTAGACAATAATTTCTCGGTGGACCACCGTCAGAGATCCACTTTGGACTAATGGGTGGAGATTAATCAGCAGAGCCACGTCACTTGTTGGTCCCCTTCAATTTAGGTAAGGAACTAAGAAACTAGGCACTCAAATTTTAGGCCTTTTGGTTGTCTTGATTTATATATATTTTTTTTAAAAGATCATTGGCCCTAGTAGAAAACATAATCATACGCAGTGCTGAAAGTTTGGTTACCAGTTAAGACTTCAATGAGCTGTCCCATCTGTTATTCTTTTGGAATCAATTTTGAGAATTATATTTTCGGATTACTATTTCCATCTCATCATTATTAATCATATCTAAACCGCATAATTAAAGAATTTCATTACCATTAGCAATCACTTCAGCTGAAAGTTCAATTTCATTACGCAAGAGTATGCTAATGAGATTTTATCAACTGCCATCTCTTAGTCAAAGAAAAACTTTTTGATGGAGCAATTGGCTGATAGCTTTCATAATCTTGAAACAGAAAAATATTTTCACTATAACAATATGAGTGATATATTTTTTTTATCTGCTGGCATCAACCGCTTTTTTTTAAAAAAGAAAAATTGATGAACAATGCTACATAAACAATTCATCAAAGAGTATGATAAAGTTGTCCTGATAAAAGGAAAAGGGGGTCAAGTCCTCACTTCAATCGAAAATTTATTGCATGGGTGACCAAGACCTAAACATGTGCTCCTTCATGCCATATGTGAAATATGAGGAATTAAATAAGCATGCATTTGACCAGAAATTCATCAAATGTGTGGTGCGTGACGCCAATGTCATAGCCGATCAACTAACCTTATATTTTTCTATGATGCATGGAAATTCTTTGCAAGGTTAGCATATTATTTACATTTTCATTTTGCACACCTTTGCTTCAATTTTCTTATCGTTATTACGTAACTATGTGACAATTGCATGGTACGGAGCTTTAAGCTGAGGTGGACAAAATGAGCAAAATTCAGTTGAACGAGACATCAACGAAGCAACATGCATGCATGGCATCAAACATCTTTGGGTTGGCCTGGCACGGGGGAGGGCCCTTGTAACAAACACATGCATGTGGATGTGGGCGACGAGGGCGGAGTACCTTTGTTTGCTGGTGGCGTGGGGTTGCCTTTTTTTCTTTCTTTCTTTTTCTTTTTTTTTGTTACATCGGCACCTCACATATAATGGGTGTAAGTGCAACCCATAAAGTCAAAAAGCATAAAAAAAATATATCGTACCGATGCTTGAATGTCCCAAACAAAATCCTCGGAGTAGTGAGCTGCAAAAGATGCTATCTAGTCTGCTGCACTGTTGGCCTCTCGAAAGACATGAATGGCCCTCTGGAAGGCGCACTTCCCCAACATACTGTGGATGTCGTGTATCAGCCGCGACCAACCTGCTGCATGACCCGCACCCTGGATCTACTCGATCATTGTGGCTAAATCTTCTTTCAGAATAATACGATCCGCGCTCAGCACTCTTCTCGCATAGAAAACACCCTTCCATGCGGCCCTGACCTCGGCACTGATCACAGACTAATCGAAGATTCGTCGGCTCCTAGCCGCTATAAATTTGGCCTCTTGATTCCTGATAACAAATGCGGCACCTCTCCTATCACCCTTGTTGCTGCCGTTGAAGTTTAAGTCAGAAGGTGGGGTTGCGTTTTACTTAGGCCTTTCGGATGAATGAGAAATGAGATCAAGGATCTATCAAAATTTTGGACCCATGTCATCACTAATGCATCAGATCCAATGAGAGCGCTGCAAACAAGCATGGGCAGGAATAGTATTAGAATGGCTGACCCTGGAAGGGGCCTTGTGTCCACCCTGGAAGGGTCCTTGTGTCCTTAAGAAAATAAGAGAGAAATGAGATCAAGGACCTTTGTGTCCTATTTTTAAGCCCACCTACGACCAATAGGTACCTCTCAAAATGCACTCACGAGTTCCCCGCTGCCCTTGGGCCCATGGAAAGCCAACTCGTTTCGTGGGTCCACTCAGAACCCATCCTACCGGCAGTTAAAGTGCCTCATATATCGGGCAAAGTAGCATCAAATCCATTGTAGCTTGGAATCGACCGTTTGGAAAGCTCGTTTATGGATGCGACTTGGTTGCCGTGGGCCCATCTTCCAAAAATGGTTGATGCGCCGCTTTTAAACTCAGACCACTCCCCCACAAATAAATTGTAGGCCGGCCCAGCATCAGAACGCAGCTCGAAGGCCCGTCCAACTCAAAACGAAAGCAGAGCTCTGATTGACGACGGCGGAGAAGAATCTCCTCCATTTCGAACTATGCCGGAGATTAGGTCTATTCACTAGCTGATCTTTAAAACAATATTTTGTTCCTAGGGTCCTGCACTTGTGATTGGCTTACAAGCTCCAGCCTTAAGCTGATAGCTTGGTTGACTTTTTATAGTTTATTTAGAGGAACCTCGATAAAATTGCAGGGATTTGGCAGACACCAGTTTATATGGAAGCAAATGAGGATTGATCTTACACTGATAGAATACAACACTGCAATGCCATGCTTCATAAGGGGATGTACGAACTAGTTTTGTGCCAAGAGTTTCTTGCTTGATAGATTATTTATAATAGCTTTTCTACTTGTGTGATATAAAAAAAATTGTTGGATAATGAAGCATTAAGCTACAAGTAATAGTCCTGGTAGAGATAAATAATATCTAAGTAAAGATGAGGCTAGCCAAAATATATTATTTTGGCTTTTATATCGTATATAAGTATCCAAATCTATCCTATGTTTGGATAGGATTTGGAAATAAGATTTGTAACATCCAAATCTCGATCATCAACTAAAGTTGGGGGGCCTATAAATTTTAATATGAAAGAAATTGACAATGCGATAGAAGGAGAAGTTAATATAGGAGTTAAGATCTGTCTTCAATTCCCCCAAAAAAATTATTGTAATTTCTACTTTACAAAATCTGGTTTTAATTAGGAAAGGAGTTCAATTGATATTGTGAAATGGCGAACCCCGCTGGTTTAAATTGAGGCTTTGTATTGGATTTATAAGTATTGGCGGGTTTTTCTTGCTTTCCATCCTATTTTCCTTTCATCTTGAATCTCACTAATATAAGTAGAGAACTTGTATAATGATTCTATTTATTTTTAGTAAACAATGGCTTGAGCTCTACTGTAAAATATTTTCTTACTTTATATTTATCGTGGAGTGGTATAAATTGAGCAAGTTAAAAAAAAAAAATTCTACTACTTAATCATATCAAGTTGGTATCGAAGAGCAGAAAAAAAAAAGCTCCCATGTTTAAAGTACATCGAAATATAAAGACGACGATTACTTTTACTTTTGCAAATGATAATGTGAAAGAACGTCTATTCAATTGAAAGAGAAGGTCATGATCTTGTAACTAGGGTACTCAAAATCCAAATGAAGATTCCAAAGTTTCTTGTTCTTTAATTTTAATTTAGCAGCGTCTAAATTTGCAAACAAAGGGAGTCCCTATCTAGAAAAATTACTAAACTATTATGGTCTTATTTAGCCGTTTTAAGTAGGTTTGGATGAGGTTTCAGATATGATCCACCATATTGAGATCCCGATCGCCGACCAAAACTTTCTAAAGCCATAACAGATTTAACCACAAGCCAAACTTATAATTTTTAAAATATTATTTTATTTTGCAAAAATACAACCCCAATTAGAAGACTACTCTGACCAGCATTACGAAAGGTACACCTCATGAGCCTTTGGAGCATGCTTATACCTATATTATAATTTAAAAAAATCAATTAAGACTCGAACATGGTATAAATAAAATATCAATATAATAGTATTATTTATTTTTAATAAGAATAAAAATATATTTTTATTTTTAATTATATTATTACATTATTTTAATGGATTCCAATAGAGCGGGCCCCGGTCGGAAGTGGAGAGCATTGAATGGGCATCGGAATCACCGTCCAACTAAACAGAGGACATTGAATGCGGTCTCTTTCTGGAGCCTCGAACATGGGCACGCGAATCATTTCCCATCACTCCCCTCGCACGCGCCCGACCACGTCACTTAAAACGGATAAGAACAGTGACGCGTCCCGGATAACAACAAATCGCTTTCCCCCATGTCTCTTCGCTCTGGTTTCGAACGAACCCACCTACGGTTTTCCCCAGTACACAGTTTCATCCTTCTTCCGTCCGTTCTACCTCAATCACCACCGTCCAATTTCAATCCTCCCTAGGATTCTCCGCCAATCACGCGGATGATATCGCGCGGCTGGCTGGGGTACCGCGTAAGGTCCAAATTACCCCTGTATTTCATAAAAATAGCAGGAAGCTCATCCATCAGGTAACCTGTCTCAAGAGTAACATAGTGTCATTTTAGTTATTTTCTTTCATCTTGAAGGTCTTATTATTTCCGAGAGGTTTATATATCGACGGCTTATCCCAGGTATCCGAACTCGTATCGGGCGCTCGAAAGGGGAAGGGGATTTACCTGTCTGTCTATCTATCTATCTACCGTGTATTGGGCGGCGATGGCTGTAATTTCGGGGAGAATGGGGTCGGTTTTGAATCCGGAGGCGGCGCCGTACGTGCCGGGGGCGTACCGGGCGGTGGAGGACTTCTCGGCGGAGTGGTGGGAGCTCGTCCACTTCTCCCCCTGGTTCCGCGACTACTGGCTCCGTGAGTGCTTCCACGAGCCCCAGAATGACCCCGACTCTTCCGACATTTACGACCCTGCCCTCCCCGACGACATCGACTCCCTCTTCTACCCTCCCCACCGTAAGTACCCCTTCCCTTTCCCACTTTAGCACCAAATCTTCATCATTTCATCTAAATCAAACGGCCGATGGATGCTCTGCAGAGGAGGAGGAAGAGGAGGAGGAGGAGGAGGAGAGGGAAGAGAAGCGTCGTGATGATAAGATGAAGTGGGAGGTGATGACTTGGGGAGCGGAGAAGTGGAAGGGGCGGCGTGGCTTGTGGGAGGAATCGAAGTATGCGGAGAAGGCGCCTAAGATTGTGAAGGTTAAGGTGAGTCCGAGGACGATCCAGCAGCCGACGAGGTAAGAGCGTGGCCGTGCAAGAAAGGAAAGGATGGGAAGTTGGGAGCTGAGGACTGCGTTGCTTGTGTGCATTTGTGTTGGATTTGGTCTGTACATACGTTTTCTAATTGCTTACTCGCAAATAAAAGATCAAGGAAAGAAGTCGATTCTTGTCCCTGGCCAATCTTCTTTCCCCCTATCGCCCTTTTCTACTGCTGCTTGCCCAGCCTTCTGTGGCCATGTTTTGTTTACTTGTTAGTCTCTAATGTATAAATTATATAAAACACTTGTTTTGGACATCCTAGTACTGTGTCTTCAGAAGATGAATGGCTATTGAAACGAGAGATCGCGAAGAAAGTTTTCAATCAACGGATAGCGATCGCCAAATGAGTCAAACCAGAAGCCAAAGCTTTTTTTTTATTATTGATATTTCAAAGCAATGTGGATGGATTTGGATTAAAGAAGTGTAACAGATCCAATCTGGAAGGTGCGCCCATCAGGCATGAATCGCATCCACATGGGCTGATGCAATGGCGTGCTTGATCTGCTCCATCAGATTCATGGGCTGTCATCGACGAATTGGGCCCATTCAGTTTAACTTCGAATCGGAGAGGATGTTTTGGAGCATCTACAAGAAAAATTGGTGTTAGACCGAAGCATTAATATTTCAAGCATGGACTGGTCGGTCTGATCAGAAACCTTGCTAGTTTCAAGAAGATGTTTTCGGGGTAGAGTTAGTTTCGGTTGCTGTAGGCATTAGGTTTCAATCGGGGGCTCAAATGTGATCCTCGTTGTAGGCATTATGTTTCAATTGTGGCTCAAATATGATCCTTTGCAGTGCATAGGCTGCTCGTTGGTCATCATCAGAAGATGGATAATCATTAACAAAATAGGATGTCATATGTGGAATGTGTTGTTTGATAGCATAGATGGTGGTTATCGAGAGCTGCACAACACTTTTGATAGCAGCTATCAAGAGCTGTATAGCACTCTGTGGCACGGCCCTGGGCATCATAGAAGAGCTTTCTTGCCGAAGTTTCAGCTTGGTCTAGAACCTTACCTTTTTTGAGTAGTTGGGTTGGGTTGGGTTGTGCTCGGGTCCACCACACTTGTTTTCGACCACGTTGATTCAATTCCTATAGTGGATTCCGACTTAGACCTAACCCGGTCCATGGACACCGACGGATGGTATATAGGGTAAAAGGGGTCCATCCGCTATCCGGTTGTTGGGAATTAGGTTCCAGAGTTCGCAGCACGGCAAGCTAAATGAGATAAGTGGACTGAGCTTATAGAATCATCAAATCAAAACATACCTTATGGTTACGTGAAGTCAAAGATATGTGGGAACTAGATTTGTGAGAACCGATCACGACAATGATTCATATACAAATCTGTACCCACTGGTCCACATTTGAATCATTCGATCGGTAGTCGATAACAAGGGCATAATATTATTTAACTTGGTTGTGAACACATTTTTATGCAAGATTTAGCACATCCTAGGAAAGTGAACTTAAGATGTAGCCTGGTCGCTCTTGTATAAACCGCAAAAGTTTTGGCTTATTGTTTATGTAATCTTAAGTAATGACTCTTGACCTAGTTGTTTAGTCCAAACTTATTGACTTGACCAGGTTCATCAGGTTTTGATAATGAATTGCGTAGGTCAGATGGTTTTAAGACATTGTCCTGCTGGTTTTTTGGGTGGAATTGAGAACATCACTAGTTCCTGTCAAACTCTGTTCAACTGGGTAGTCTAGTCTAGCTTTTTTTGTTTTTTTTTTGATACTAAGGGAGGCAAAAGTCTTCCAAGACTTTATTAAAAGAATTGGTAATTACAGAGCGGATGAGTTACAGAAAGTAAAGAGTCTGTCAGATCAGTACTGCATGTATCAGTTGTAACCAAACAAATCTATAAGAAAGCAAAGAAGATAGCTATTTGTTAGCTATATATAAGTCAAAATAGAAACAAAAAGAAAGGACTTTATTATCTTTTGAAGAGCAGACACTATATAGTAATGGCTAAAGCTCGAGACTTGGCAAATGACAGTAAGCAGAAATCGAGTACTCTAGTCTAGCTTGCTTGTTATTTGTTTTGATGTCATGCATCCTCGTGTGCAAATTTGTGTGTGGCAATAATTTGAATTCTGGCCTACATTTTTATAGGAATAAACTTTGAATCCAAATCCAATAAGAGGTTCAAGTGCTGGAGTACTCGATGCTTTCATGGAGTGTGCACCCACAAAAAAAAAAAAGATATAATTTTTTAACGGTCATCTCTTTCTTTCTTCGTGCCTGCTTGTGCTCTAGGTATTGTTTAGATTTCAAGCACTAGCATTTTCTTCCATGATTTTATTAGCCTTTTGCTAGACATTGGATCAATACATGAATGTTTCCATCTGATCTGTTCATTCACACACCAAAAGCCGAAATGACGCTGCTCTGGACAGCAAGTAATGACATTTGACGACATTTAACTTGTAGAGCTAACTATCATTTAACTTGAAATTGAGGCATGTTCCATTTTTTTCCAATCCAACCATAAATTACATGTAGTTGGTTAATTCAAGTTAAGTTACATGTCATTTTTCCCTTTTGCTTGAGATAATAAGACAATGCCTCACATACTTTTATGAGGATGAAAGCTTAGCTTTAAACCCAGGACACTGGCACGCAACCTGCAACTCCTGGTAACTTCACCAACTTTGTCCTTAGTGCCTTCTAATTAAATGTCAGATTTGAGTTAATGCAGCCCATATCACATTAAATGTGTAATTTGAGTTATTTTTATTCATCGACAAGGACACTTTGGTTCTGTTTTTCCTCCCAACGATGGCACTTTGATGCACCTCTCAGCCTATCCATTTGCATCTTTAGGCCTTCCATTTCGACATGATGGTTTGGTGTATCTCCGCACACAGGAGACACCTTCCATATCAAACAGCAGTTTGGACCTGGTCATATGCTTGACCTGAAACATCCCTAGGTAAAACGACGCTTTCAGCTATTCTACAAAATTATCATGAGGATCCTTGGAAAAGGACCCCTGTGAGAAATGTCCATGCTCTCAACAACAATCTGGCTTTTATTGATCAATCCAAATCACCAGCTCTAATTGCTGTAGCATAATAAGCTAAATGAACAAACTTTGAGCTACTTCTCCGATGTTTCGAGAGAAAGCAGCAGCAGCAGCAGCAGCAGCAGCAGCAGCTTCTTTCACACAATCTCGATAAAATGGTGGATGATTCGGGCCACCTAAACCCGTCGACCAACCAAGACCACAAAACGTGCCCCGCAAGACATATCTTGTAACATTAAAAAAAGGCATATTTTGATAAACTAAGATTCTTTGAAGGAAAGATATGATCAAAATGTCATCAAACATGTCGCCAGGCCTATCAAGATATGCATAGTTGATCTGAAAGTTATTTCAGCTCTTAATTTCTTACATACCTCTTTAGAAAAGGTCGTACTCTTGATCCTCTTTAATCCCTCCAATAGGAGTCGCTTATCTTTTTAAGGGACAGGGAAATTTGATCAACTGGATGGTGGTATTTTGGCAGCAAAAAGCTAAAAACATGAAAGTTATAGCAGAAGCTTCTCATGGGTCAGAAATAGGACTAGTTGACCGAATAGAATTGCGAAGTAAGAAGACCGTAAAGAGGTGCAGGATCTATAGCCCACGATCTTTGACCTTTCAGAGTCTTGTATTCAAATGAGAGTTGGTTGCAGCTGTTTATTTAAAATGTCTCACTAACCATACCAATAAATATAATCAACTGTGACTTGGACGCATCATTCAATTTCGTGTGTCGCCTAGCAAGGAAACCTCCAAGGTGATAATAACATAACATCTGATCCATGGTTATGATAGAAGTAATTTATTCGGTCGTTTTCTGTTTTTTATTTGGCGAACTTGTTTCACACGGCTTGCTCTTTTCTATTGACTCTTCTTCCCTCTCCTTACTAGCTCTACAGTCTTTTATTTGCATCTTCTGCTTCTGATCTCCAAGAAAAGCAGAATAGGATTTAAATGCGAATTCATGTTTTTCTGAGTTTAAAATTACGTGAACAGAAGTAAAGTGAAGTTTGTCAGCAGATATTACGCCAAAATTTAGAGATATTTGACTCCAGAGTACATGACTGACAAAATTTACCATTTCAAAACAGAATATGCATGGATCTACAGATACTTGATTCTAGTTATCAGAAAGCAGCAAAACGAAACAAATTCATCAAACTAAACTACATGCTGATTCTAATGCCAATTCCCCGCCTCATGGGATATATTTAGGTTTTGCATGAAGTAATTTAGTATTCTTTTTTTATCTATTTAACAATTTCCACAGATCGATATTGATATTATCTTATACTTGTACTGTATGAGACTGAGGGCAAACGCTTTCTTCGGTCTATATTTTAAATGGTGGAGGTCTTGCTTTCTCTCAATACTGTGTCTTAGATCTCCTTTACGGGGACAATTTAAATAGGATGGACCCCATATAACATATTCAAATTGCTCGTGGTCTCCTTCCTTCTGTTTTAGAAAATAGTGATACAGAAATGTTACAAGAGTATCAGAGGCCCGGTCTCTAGTGCAAAAGGGCCTCAAACAAATGAACAAATGAAACTTTCACTATATCACTGGAAATTTACACCAACCATGCGATATACAGCATTATTCGAATCACCAGAAACCGATCCTTTTCAGAACAGCAGTGACTCCAGGAACAAGTCCTCTCTTGGTTCTTCTTTAGTTTTAGGGAGCATTCTCTCCATGTGTCTCTGCTGCTGATGCTGCGGCTGATTCATGAAGGAATTCATCGAATTCTCATATCCAGAGCAAAAGAAGCTCGGCGGGGACTGCAGCATCTCTAGTGTAAATGGAGCCTGGCTTTCCGATGCATGGAGCCGTCCCCCGAAGAGAGAGTTAGCAGTGCCGTGGTTTGCATGGTTGGCTATGGCTGAAGGCCTTATTGCCATGCTGATGCTGCTGTTGGTATCTGTTAATGGCCTGTTCATTGCGTGCCCCCCACTTCCCCGAGCTGCAGGAACATCATGGTTGTGCTTGCCCTCGTACGTTGTGATGACCGCCCTTGGATCATTCGATGCCCTCTCCACGTGTTTCCTCACCGGGCAACCCACAGTCGTGCATTTGTAGTAGCTCCTGTTGATCGTAACAGAGGCATTTAAATGATAAGAAAACAGAACCAGCTTAGGTAAAACTTCATACGAATCTGAAGATTTGACTAGCTTGCACGGTGGCCACAGGGGCTAGTTTGCGCCAAACATTTCGCATGCTAATAGCTAGATTCTAAGTGCTTCCTCACCTTGGATTTGGATTGCCCTTCACCACCTTCTGCCCATATTTTCTCCACCGATACCCGTCATCGAGGATATCGATATCACTTGTGGTCTGAACCACCACCCTGGGTTCCCTCACTGTTCTATTTCCTGAAGCTGATGTCCCTTCATTCTCACCTTCTTTCTTCCTGGAAAGAATAAAGAGGACTGATTAATTTCGATTCAAATTTACAAGACTTCAAGTGACTTTACCATCAGAGTAATTCGCATGGAGAAGCTTACCAACGCTTGGCATCAGGTTCGTCTTCATCAAAGTCAACACCCCCGGGGTTGCTCCTCTGAGAGCTCATATCAGCATCGTCCTCACCAAAGGAAGCTGAGGAATTGTCGGGCGTCATGACGGAGTCGATCACGGTGCCCGATCGCCCACCGAACGAATGATCGGATGCTTCAGAAGGGAGACAACCCTGAATTGCCTGAGAAGAGGCAGAGTTTCTTCTATTGGGTGGAGGCTTTGGGTGGTTGTGGGTTCCCTTGTACACAATCTCAGTGATCTGCCCGTCGAAGTTCTTCTCCACCTTCTTCTTTGTTGGGCAATTCGGGTAGGTGCACTTGTAGTAGCTCCGTGGATTCTCGCTTCCTTTCACCTGTTTCTGCCCATACTTCCTCCAATTGTAGCCATCATCTGACTTTCTCTGCTCTCTCAGGGTCTGAGCAGCTTGGTTGGAATGGTTGTAATCCGGTTGGTACCCACCGTTGTTGTTGCTTTGTGAATTGGCCTGCAGAGTTGGAATCTCTGAAGAACTAGTTCGGATTGGTGCCATGTCCACAGCGCTGATGTTGGTCTTTTGTGAAGCTAGTTCGGAATTATTGTTGCCGATCTCATGGTAACTCCATGGTTGAAGTCCTTTGAAGGCCTCTTCCTGTAACGTTAAAAACCAAGACATCATTAATAACACAAACATAGGGAATTAGATATGGAAATCACTTAAGAAGTTCAGAATTTTTGAAGCATTGTGTGCAACTAATCATGAATAAATTGAGAATTTTGGTATGGAGAAATCAGAACAAGTACCGTAGAGACTGCAGCTGAAGAAGGCTGGAAGGATGCTAATTGGGAGATCATAGGCTTTGTGTGGGGCTGGAAAGAGAAATCAGAGTAGGCCCTGTCTTCCTCCTTGACGCCCTGTTGAGGATTACCAGAGGTGGACCTCCAATTGAAAGCCTGTGAAGGAAAAGTCCCAGTGGTTGGAGATGGAAAGATCTGTCCCCAACCAAATGAACTGGTCAGCACAACGGAGGAGCTCATATCCAACTATAGAAGGAAATTGGACAGTATACAGCTACAGAAAAAATATTGGATCCACTTATAAAGATCCATCAGCTAAAAAAAGAGAAGGCAAAAAGAACCCTGAAAGATCTCAAACAGATGAGAAGAAACATCTTCTTTTGCTCCATCTTTATCCAAACATGAAATAAAATAACAAAACAGCACCCCGAGATCCATCTTTATGAAACCCGAACCATTATTGGTATCAAAAGCTACCAACTTAATCACTATGATTACATCGAGGCTGAAGAATAGAAGACAACAGCTGACCCATCTGATATCAAGCAGAAAACTTCCAAACTATATGATAAAAGAAAGCGCTAGGTTCTTAAAATTAATTAATTTATACTTACGTAAGAAGAGAGGAGGACTGGAGAATCCAGGAGCTCAGCAGGGCTTAGACCATTCGGGATGGCAAAGTAGGAAGAGGGAGAGATAGGAGGAGGGGAGATGGGCAATGAGGGAGGAGGTATAGACTTGAACTTGGGTATACCTCCCCTGCCCTGACCTGCCAGATCTGAAAGCCCCTCGCTCGCCGGTTTTCTCGGGCGGTCCACGCTGTTATCATCGCCGACTCCAGCGAGGAGCTCAGTGAAGGAGGTTGGAAACGGGGAGGAGAAGGACAAAGAGGTCGAGGTCAGGTGAGAATTGGCTGAGGTCTCTAAACTCCCTGTGGAAGAATCCATAAGGAGAGAGAGAAAAGATCAGACTAAGGGAGAGCAAGAGGGGAAGGCAAAGGAGTTTAAAGAAGTTGAGAAAGGGTGGGGAGGGGTTGATTTAAAGAAAGTGTTACTATGTATGCATGGGCTTATGAGGGAAGAAGAGAGGAAAGGGGAGGCAAGGGAGAGGGCTCTACGTATTGGACGGGCTGGTGGAGGAGGATGTGAGGCATCTACTGAGAAGGGGTGTGCGCGCGGAGTGTTTGACCGTGGAGGGCAGTCAAAGCTTGTGGGTTTGACTTGACCGAAGGCGGCTGAGCCCTTCACAAGACGAGACCGGAGGAGCCGGGGCCGCGTGTCTCCACGACGATTTTATTATCTTCGTGATAAAAAGACTTAGACTGCCCGGGCCTTTTGTTTTATGACATTCCTGTCGTCTGACTTTGTCCGGCTGCGTTTAAGTTGCTCGTAAAAATCTAGAGAAACTACATAAAATTTAGTAATAAAGAAACAAAACCGCTAACGATTGTTAACTCTGTTAGTTAGCACCTTTTTCATAAATACTTATCCTTGAAGGAGATTTGAGGTTTAAACCTCATCGACCTTATATAAGGTTTCCATCTATCCTTGTCTTGTCTCAAGTAATTTATAATAGATACGAATATTTTATTTAACTTTGAAAGCAAGATTAGTATTAGAACCCTCTTACGCTTGCTGAGCTTTTTCTCTTTAAAATATGCTTAAAAAGCATCAATCCCTTGTCTTTATCCAACATGGCGAAAGAGTAATATTATAGTGGTGTTCCATGAATTGCTCGGCTCCTCTGGAAACTCTTTTCTGAGATTGTTATAGCAAGAGGGAGTAGAAAGTGCTTTCACAGTAAGTGTAATTAGAAAGGTCTTCGTATTATAGTCTTTAATTGATGAGAAGAAATTTAAAAAAAATAAACAGAAAAATAACCATAATGATCGCTATTAAACCTTTTCTCAACTATATAGCATTGGTTTTATAAACCTTTATTTATTTTGCATTTTTATTTAAAACTGTTTTTGTTGTTGTTGCAAAAGAAAGATTATTACAGCAGACAGATGCGTCTAATGTAATTGTTCCATTGTTGACTTCCTATTTTCTTTTTGGTAGGCGTTCTTGATTATGGAACCTCCTCTAAGCCACTTGATTTTGTTTCTTGATCTTTTCGGGAAAACAAACTTGTTTTCTTCTAAAATATGTATTTGATTCCGCACATGCACCATATGCATCAAAAACATATAAGATGCTGTAAGAGTCGGTCATTCAGGATGCAGTACATTATGCCATGCTATATTTTCTTCCATCTGACGGCAGTGATTTGCAGCCGATCCTCTACACGATGACTCATCCCGGGAAGGTTGTATCCTTTCCTGATAAGAAACGTATTGGTCCTTGCCACCTTATTTTTTCAGGTCACAAAGTCAGCATATTCTTCTGGAAGATGACCTCCATGCTAGGCCGGAGGACAGCCATTCGAGAGGACAAGGCTGCTCCTACGGGGCCCAAGGTCGGGTTGTATCTTGGGCTCAAAAGAGCCCATCGATGTTCTTTCGCGATATGAACCATTGGATCTCAACTAGCACATATCTAAAAGCACTCCAAATTTTTTCATTTGCCTGCATATGGCTGGAAAGCAACCATTGCGTGATCCAGCGGTGGGTTCGCGCGAGGAAGGAGAGTTTTTTTTTTTTTTTTGGGTATATCGGTAGCTCATACATAACGGGTGTATCATCTAATAAGTTAGAAAATAAGACAGACTATAGGGCAGACGGAATAGAAGTCTGGTCTATTTAGATAAAATCTTCTAAATGATAAGCCGTATAGGAAGCCACTCAATCTGCTTCACTGTTGGCCTCTCTATAGATATGTGAGGCTCAGTAGGAGATGCATTCGCCTAGCAGACGGTGAATATCGTAGATCAACCTCATGCTCCCATCAGTGCCCCCAGTCTTCTGGATCTCCTGAATCACCATGGCAGAATCCTCTTCGATGATGATGCGATCTGCCCTCAATACCTAACTTACAGAGAAAATTTCTATCTATGCTACTCTCAATTCAGTGTTGTCAATAGACTGGTTGAAGACGTGTCTATCCTCGGCCGCCACTAATTTAGCCTGCTGATCATGGATGACAACCAACACTGCAGCAACTATCCACGTAAGTGCCGCGGTCGAAGTTTATTTTGAGAAAACGGGGGATTGGGGGCTCTCAGGAGACGAGAACAACGCCATTAGCCCTTGCCGCACTACTCCTCCTCCCTTGGACTAGGTCCTCTTCAACTTCGTCCCTTATTAAATCAATCACGTCGCCCCGCGCGTCAGTGTACCGTGTGGATTCCTCTGCCTCATCGGAGCCGCAACCATTGCCTTCTCCTAGCTGGCTGTGGAGCTCGCTGCAAGAGCAAGCAAGTCGAGCTCGAGAAGCTCGCTCCCGACTGAAACCAAGCAAAGCCCATGCAGCTCGCCGCGCTACCTGTTTGGGCGCCATTCTCGCATCCATTGCCTACCACCCCCACGAGACCCAATAAGCCTTGCCTTAGATCTTCAAGGCCAACCAGCTCGGAGCCTCTTGGGGCCATCGAGGCGAGTTGATGGTCCAGGGGTGCAATGTCGTTGTCGTCCTCGAGCTCCAGTGGCTCGCACTGCTCGAACCCCTCTACCAGAAGCTGGTACTTGCTCTCGATCGGCCACTCCCCCATGACTGCTCCGCCAAACATCGATCCAAAATGCGACTATATCTCTGTGTGGCTGGATAAGTGGGAAGCTGGCATGATGATGTACATGGCCTTGGCGTTCGGTTAGTCTGAATAGAGAGAAAAGAGATTGTCCATGGCCTGGAGCTCTCCGACCTACCCTTCCTATGGGCAGGTAAGAAAAGGATCTTGGTGGAATTCTTAGGAACAAGGAGGTGCAGGATGGGTATTTGAGAAATTTCTTCGAGCACCTTTAAGGCAGCAGTTACAGCGAGATGCCTTCGAGTCGTCATCTTCTCTCTCTCTCTTCCTTTCTTGGCCTTATTCTCTCTCCCTCGCTTTCTTTTTTTTAAAAGAAATGAACAGCCCTTCAGCTTCTCTGAAAAATACTTACATCCTAAAATTTCTTAATTTTTTTAACAAAATTCAAAATTTAATTTTTAATAATAATATGGACGAACCATCCATCCAAGCTTTAACATCGCCAATGATGTATATGAAATTGGTAATTTGCTTTAGAGAAGTATCGGTGGAATGAAATAATTAATTTTTCTAAATTTGATTCTATTCTTTGGATAACTTCTAAGGATAAATAGTTAATTTATATATACCATTAAATTCCAACTAAAAATTAAAATTTGTAATTTAATTGTAAAAATTAAAAATTTTAAGGTATAATTTTTTTCGTGGAAAGTAATAAAAAAAAAAAGGTGTTGCTGTATCTTTTTTAATATACACCTGCAGAAAAAGGTCAACCGATGAGAACACGATCCTCTCAGCAAAGACTATTTTGGAAGAAAATAAAGGCACGTGATAGTCCCTTACACAAGGGGATGGATGGGTGATGTTTACTCAAACTGAAAGTTAAGAAGAAAAAATAACTAGGAAAATGATATCGTAACAATAAGCAGACTATATTGTAAAAATATCTGTCTTTGAAGCATTCGTCCGGAATCCTGGTTGGTGGTTAGCGGGGCGAGAGCGATCTGGTGCGACCCAAGGAGGCAAAATTCGCCAAACCGGAGTCAACGATAGGAGCCAATTCGCAGTCTAATCGATGCACTAATGCACTCGCCTGCGATGCACTTCATCCATCAGTTGCTACCCGTGGTCCTTTGATCAGAGCCATTGATGACCTGATACGGGATAAGGTCGACCGATCTACGGCTCAGATCTAGAGAAATCTGGCCCGCGAGTGGCTCCAAGGATGGCGATACGGGAGCTGGCCTCAGATGCTACGTCAAGGGAATCCGGTTCCTCTAGGCACAAAGCCGTAGAAGTAACTTCATGGCGTTGTTTGGGTCAATTCGGAGATGGTCCCAGTTCCTTGCGTGTTAGGCCGGCGGGCGTCACGGCACGGGTGAGCTGTAGACTTAATTTGCGTCCTTATCTATCTTTATCTTTATGTCCCAGTGTTCACGGCACTGCCCAAGGTTTAGCTTGCCAGGATGGGAAACGTTACGAGGATGGACGGTGATCCAGAGGGCCACGCATATCGTACCGATGAGTGCGAAACAGAGGAGTCGATGGATGCCAAACGTAGCCATCCTCATGAGGATTTACTTGAGACTTGAGGTAGGGATTTATGGGGGAATAAAAAAAGGACTCGGCTAATTAGTGCTCCACACGTCACCGATGCGGTACCTTGGACTCGTGATGGTTTGGAGACTTTTTTTTTTTTTTTTTCCCGATAA
Source organism: Phoenix dactylifera (assembly GCF_009389715.1). Classification (NCBI taxonomy): domain Eukaryota; kingdom Viridiplantae; phylum Streptophyta; class Magnoliopsida; order Arecales; family Arecaceae; genus Phoenix; species Phoenix dactylifera. The sequence continues at coordinate 9,253,867 of NC_052404.1, read as the reverse complement.
AATGGTCGTTAATCTGGCATGAGTGCAACCGAGTTAAAAAACAATATGTAGCATAAAAATGAAGATACAATCTCAGATCATGTTCATGAGACCTCTTCAAAATGATGGGCAGCAAAAGAATCAATCTAATCAGCCGTCCTGTTCGTCTTTCGATACACATGAATAATCTGAATAGAGTCAAAGTCTCTCACCGTCAGCTATATATCGCTGTTTGGAGACTGTTTTAATGGCTATTAATGAGTCCTAAAATGACTTGGAGTTGGGGCCAACAAGTTTGCTTCCATTCCGGCAGAGCAGAACTAATTGGCGCCTGTTTTCATGACTGGTAAATTGGGACCACCAAGTTTGCTTCCCTTCCGGCAAAGCAAGACAAATTGACACCAAGGCTGCCTATAATTGGATGTGAGAGTCCATGAGAGGAATTCAAGTTGACAACACAAAGCCTCCCTGTTCTACAGGGTTTCCAGCAATTACATTAAATTTTTCAGAGTTTTTGACATGGAAAAAGAAAGAGAACTGTTAGATGAAAAAGCCATGCATGCGAAATTAGTAGTCGATGGATCCAAAAGTTTGTAATGGCTGCTTTAATTCTCAGCAACAAATATGATTTGTCGACAGAAAGGTCATGTCATTCGTTTATCGATAAGCCTGAACTTGGAATTGGCTTAGATTTCTTTATATTATACTGAACCATTGGAAGATAAACTAACAGCGGCTAAGCAGATGAGAAGGAGCAATCCTCCTGTCATTAATCAGGATAGTGGAAAAGTTAGACCATGGTATTGCCGATATAGCTTGATTCTTACTCAAGGGAGAATTCGTTACGAAAAGAACTGCAATGGCCACCAAGGTGGTAGCACGGTTGGAATAGAGCTAAGATTCTACCGGAGTGGCCTAGGTTCGAAATGCGCATGCGTCGATTAAATGTGGAGACTAGATGCCCCATGCCTGGTCTATCCGGTGGAGTCGCTATCTGGTCCGCCGGTATTGAGGTGGCACTGGGGTGACGTACTCATACGTGGGGCAACCCACTGGTCGGAGAGAATATGAGTAAAGGATGGCCATCTCGTCTACTCTCATTGAACATTCCCTGATGGAAGGAGGGCATAGCGGGGGCTGCTACGCAGGCAGGATTTCACCTCTCCCCCTCCTATTTTTTAGCCAAAAAAAAAAAAGGACTGCAGTGAGGGCAACCATGCAATTGGCATACTTGCAAGTGGGGAAGGAGGGGAAATAACCTTTGGCTATGCTTGATCTGTCTTATTGTGAGATGCTGCAGTGTCCATTTGTTTATTCGGCATATCCAGTGGCTTCCGGTCCACAGCCTTGCAGATTTCAAAAAAATCTAGTTAAAATATCCTGAAGCACATGATTTCCACTCTGAAGTCGATGACTAAGATAGTTCAACTAAGAATAGGAACCGCTGGAAGAAATCATGAGAGTCAAATGGTATCGAACATTATGAAGTTTTTGTAAGGTCCATTTGTTTATATTTATTTATTTTTGTATCAGTGGAACTTTGACATTTGATCAGAGATACATTGACCCAACTCCCAACAGGGTTACATTCCTACCTCTTCTGATAAGGTTCCTCACCTTCTTTCTCGACAAGGTATTAATGGATTCTAAATCCTTAAAACACCTTCTGTGATGCACATATTATTCCATGAACAAAATTTCTTTTTGATCCAGTACATAATTTAAGTTGTATATCTCCTCATCGGTACAAATTTCTAGTCATTTTCGATACATTTGGCTGTAAAATTCTCATTCGCAGCACCTTTTTAACACCAATGTGTTCCTAGGCTTCCTTGTCGATCAGTATTATGATACAAACTGCACTTCCGACCTTAGCTCATTGTACCCACCTGCAATCTTGCCAATATGATGCAATAACAGAACACAACAAAAGCAGCCAATTCAAATTAATTTTATTTGGCACAGCCTATTGCTACACAATGGAATGTTGAGTTACCAGGCATCATGGATATCAAACCTAATATGAACATCTGAAACATTTTAAGAGTCGTGGGGTCATAGCAGATAGAAGAAAAGGATGACTTGAGTCTCACATAGAAGAGGGAATTATTAAAACAGAGCACAAGTTCCAAGGTATAATAATGCATTCCCATTGAACCAATCAGCAAGCTGCTTTAGCTATCTTAGGATAACAAAGCCTTCTTTTTGGATCTTTCACAATATCTTTTTCCCAGTTATCTGATGATTAAAAGAGCCTCTTAATTTTCCAAAAAGCAATGACCGATTGAAGTGGTGCCCAGATGATGGAGATTTTAGATAGAAACGAAGCAATTATTTCTCACTTTAAGATCAATTTAAAGTTTGACTTGCTTAAATTGTCACCTAAGCCTTTCTCTGGTACCTGGAACCTGTTCATGCCTGAAAAACATTGTCTAACATGCTGTACCTGCTTTTTAATTGCTGATTTGCATGCGAATCATGGAAATTATCCAGTTCATGCAGGCAAGAACATGCCCATCTTCCAACAGAAAAGCATACAAATATTAATGACAAACTTTGACAGATGAGAGAAAGTTTGTTTATTTGATAAAAATGAGATAGAATTATAACATCCAGTATCCCAAAAGGGATGTCAGAAGATGATCCCAAGGCACATGTTGATTAAGGACTGCGAAAAAGGCACACGTTGATTAAGGACTGCAGAAAAAAAAAATCTTGATTACTTAATGGGAGCATGCTGACTGATACACAGTGGATTAAGATCTGGAATTGTGTGGCCACAGAACAGGCGTGCATTTGCTGCTGGCAATAAGCAGGCACTGAAAAAGAAGTATAAAAGAGAATTAACTGTCACATAATATGATAAAACCTTAAAAATAAGCAGAAATGAATTAAACAACATAAATACAAATTACACAGATGAATATATGATTAAGTATAAAAAATTGACATTCTTTAATTACTAAAACATACATAATGTCAAAATTGAAAATTTTTTATTACTAAAAAAATAGCGCAGTCAAATTTTCCCCCAAAGCCAGATGAGATGACATGACAGCATAACACTAAGACAAAAAATCCAGCATACATGACAATGTCAAACAATCGATATTGGCAGACAATGCGGTCTCTAATCCACATAGGGCACTTCGCCAATTCCAGCAGTCGGTACTGTTGTGTTCAGGTTTCGGTTTCAGCTTGTGGTTTTCACATCCCGGATGGCCCAGGTACATTTTGGGCAACAATGATGTTTTTCTGTTCCATCTCATCCATGGTTCACTATCACATGGTATTTGGTAATACAAAAGTCATGAGACATTAACAAGGCTCTAGGAAAAAGCAAACCTAGGACCTAACATATAGTAACTAGTTTGGAGAGACCCAGAGAGGACAAATTTAAGTAGTTTAAGACACTACAGTGGATAATATCTGAATGATTTGCTTCAAACCAATATGCGGGGCGCCATAGGTCCCACAAGTAGGTTATTATGTGAAATATTCTATCTTTTCTTGATGAACTGCACAAAAGAATTTTCACCATTTTCAAAGGAAAGTGAAAGGAGTGGTGGAGGTATTACTTTATTGAACCAAAATCTAAGATTACTGACTCAGACTGGCAATCCTCATGTTCTTCTAAGGTAACAGGAAAAATCGCCTGCATAGAACAACAATGAATTGGCTAATATTGCTGCTAGATAGTTTCCTACAGGGAAAACAAAGCATATGCAGTTTACCAGAAATCTTGAGCCTCCCACACAATGCAGAATGGCAGTCCACTTCCGCCTACGTTGCAAAATGAAGTTTGAGCAGATAAACCGAAGGATGAATACCTGATCTGCCAATTATGGTATGCCGGTTTAAGTGCCTATGGACAACGACTCCACTAATCAATAGTGCTTCTTTCAGAGAATAGAAGGCAAGTGCTTTCTTCTATGAAGATAGGCAAGGATATCTTCACCATCGCTATCATTGCTAATAATAATTTGTGGTAGGTAAGCGTAAGATAGATGGAAGAAATTTCATTCTTCACAAAGATCTCTTGATGTCCGTCCGTAACCTCCCTTTTCATTTCCACTTGATGAGCTTCAACAAAACAGAGGGTCCGAGTTTTCAAGAACTAAAAGGGTCAATGTCTGACCTAGGTAGTCACCATTGTGGTAGGTCATAGAAATTTTTCATGCACAATTTAAGTGTTTGTATTGGCAAAACTCTGACAATGGTTACACAAGAGCTATAGTTAATATGAATATCACTATAAGTTTCTAATATGGCAGTCATCCTCAATTGATGGAATCCACAAAATTATTGTCAGTGATGATATCCCCCATTGGTACCCAGTTCGGGTAAAATCTCCAACTCTATTTTGCACAGGAAGATATCTTATCGACAAGGTATTTTATTATTTCAAGGGAGGGATGCACCCATAAATTAAATGAATAGCTAGATCTTATGCACCTTCACTACCTTGTTCTTGAGGGTACTTGTAACAACAAGAGGCACTAGTCATTAGTAAGCAAGCTGTTGGTACATAAAGGTTTATATCATATTGCATATAGTCTGCCAGCCAAGTCTGGACAGAATATACAAGGGCATAAACTGCTGTATCATGCACATCAGTCCATGCTAGTGTGTATAAGTCAGCATGTGCCAGCATGGATTTATGGATTCCAATGTGGTCATATTTATAATGCTATGAGCTCAGACATCTGACTGGCATGATCGGCACAGTACCATGCTATGCTACCTTGTGACTGGCACAACTGCAACATTCGATACTCTGATCCTTGCATGTAATTTCTTTATGTTCATTAACAACAAAACTAGTAATAAAGCATTGTCTAAAGTTTCATCACAGAAAATGCAATCTCCTCTCATAGCCCAGCAAGCATCATTAGTTTGCAGGCAATCTTTACAAGTAGATAATCTCTAGGCCAACACTGCAGATCTCCTCCAGGTTATCATGGTTGGGCTCCAAGGCAATACCCAGGGGAAATAATAAAACTCCAGACATGCCAACTTCTGCTCTCCTAGACAAATAAACAGTTGGTCATATAAAATTCCTGGTTGAGGCCTTCTTGTGATTCTACAATCAATCTAGAACTCCTTTGAGATTTGGTCACTTAAAATTTTCTAAGAAGATTCCTAAGTGACAGATTCTAAAAACAAAGATGCTAGGAGGTGCTCATTTTGTACACACAAAATTCATCCTGCGACATGGCATAAAGAGACTGGTGTGACTTGAAAGAGTTGGTTAAATGCATAGGGTGGTTGAATACTGAGTTGCCAAACCAGCAGGTGGCCCAATAACATGTACTACATGCATTTCCCTTCGTAAAAAGATCTAAATATTAACCAAATAAGATTACTTGCCTCTCATGCGAAGGGCCAGTCAAAGCCATTTTTGACTAATGACTATAGTGATAAGGGAGCCAGCAAGGGCTTGATTGAACTAGTTCTTTCCTTCTTTTGGATGCACCACTAGAGATAATATTGGAAATGAAAAGGGTTTAGTAAGTAAGAGACCTTAACAAAAATATGTAGTGAGAGGGAAATCATGACTGACCATGCAATATATTTTGCTCTTATTTTGACTAAGCAAAAAATTAATTAAATGATAAAGACCAAAAGAGAATCTTCTCAACTAAGAAACAAATACACATTGAGGCAGTAGTAGTAAAATATCAACCAAACCAATTTTAACCCTTCTCATTCATGGAAGGGATTACAAATGACCTGGGTAGCATGATTAGGTGCTAGTGCCCTCCTCCAAATGCTAACAACTGGATTATGTGTTGGCTCTGAACATTGACATGTGTCTACTAAAATTTAGGAAATTAATGAACAGATGGTAGCCTATAATGTAAAGGACATGTCACTCGTGGAGGCATCTCTTTTCAGAACGATTGCAACAAATGGGGCATAGTATCATGATGGTGCTATCTAAGTAGTATCATAAAGCAGTTCAATTATTTCTATAGGATGATCGGCATAATTATTGGCATCGGTAGACATGGAAATTATTCATGTCTCATCCTCTTAAGGTAGTAGCTCCAATTTCCTCAAATTAAAAGGTAACACCATCACCAAGCATTTCCAATTGAATCCCAAATGATGGTAAGTTCAGTCCATTCATTATTATGATTAATGTCACCTACAGTCAATTGAAACACATTCTTAAAAATGTTTCCATTTCATTCCAAGTTTAAAAAACCACAGAATTTGGCAAGATAGCAAATCATATTAAGCCACGAGCATTTTTAACAAAACCTCCAACACTAACACTGAACAAGCTTCCAAGACAAAATCAGAACCAACATTAACCCAATTGAGTACTCTAGGCAACCATTTCAGCCTAGAAACAACTTTGCATGAGTGAGAGAGAGAGAGAGAGAGAGAGAGAGAGAGAGAGAGAGAGAAAGGGAGAGAGAGAGAGAATATTCATATTCTATAGCCACTGGCAAAGAATAAGGCTACGTTAGAAAATAACCAAATCAAAGATAATCATGTCTTTTTATCTTCTCATAATTTCCACCACTGAGTCAAAGCAGCATCTATCTCTTCTATGTTTCTTCCAAACCATCTTGGTTAGACTAGCAGCTCATCAGTGACAATGCATGTTTGAAGAAAAAATATGATGATTAAATTTTAAATTATAGAATATCCAAATTATGAAAAATGTTATTATTATATAAACATGATTGTCATGACTTATGGGACGCACACAACTTTTTTGGTTCATCCTAACATTACACACTTGTCCAATTATTGCTAAGCAGTTTTTGGATATCAAACACACAAGGGGGGGAGAGAGAGAGAGAGACTTAAATGGGAAAGGTAACCATATTGGGATGGAATATTTTAAATTCAATAGTTCTAAAAATCAAAAATTTAGAACTTAAATGTTGATTAATCTTGAATGGTTTAATTGAATCAGAGGAGACTTTATTGAACTGCTGATCAAGAAAAAAGGAATACAGTATGGGTATCCATATCATATCCATATCAACACCCTACTAGTACGACACAGATTAATATAGTATGGGTACCAACAACATACTCCTCTTGCTGTTGGACTAGCAAAATAGAGGCGCAAACCATGTATCAGTAATGGTACCTATACAGACATAGACTAGTACTAGTATCCTACAATACGATCCAGTAGGGTTGACAAGGACTGACAAGCACCAGTATTTAAATCCTTGATTGATCTGCTACCCAGCTATTCCTCCAAAAAGGAAGGAATTTATTGATTGGCGAAGTCTCCATTTTAGCTAAAATACAATTGAAGAAAGACTAATAACTTGACAGAATTCTAAGGATATTTTGATCTGAAATTTTGGCATAAAGAATCTAGAGATAAGTATGCTGAAATTCAAAACTCTCATTTTTAATAGTAGTACAAATAGACATCTAGCATTGACTCATTTTTCATTACTAACCTCCAAAAGAATGCATCATGGCAACTTCACACCTCAAAAGCAATGTTAATTTTTTTATTGCATGGCTTGATCATCTGTGGTTTTTAATAAATAATGAAAAACCTCCAGACATTTAGAAATAAACTCTACATACATTATAACAATTCACCATAGAAACATGTTGCCACTAGAACCTAGACAACAAGTAACAAAATCAGAACATTAAGTCAAGAAATGAAACTCTCTCCCAAACTTTAATAGCTTCACATGAAACAAAACATGGCATATTTAAAACACCAATATACAGCTTGTTTTCTAGCTTGAAGAAATGAGAGTTCCATGATTCACCTTTACAAAAATAAAAAAAGAAAAAGTAGACCTCAGAATGCCAAATGGTTGTGGACCTTGAGATTTCAATGTAAGCCAAATGCAGCCCTAAGCTATTGGAAACCTCTGAGTATCACAGATGTGGCAGATTTTTTAAAACTCACTCTTCCATATTTTCGTAGATTCAAATTGGATGCATTCATCACTTCACATCATCCTTCGCCTCATCAGAATCCGAGTCACTAGCATTATAGCCTAAAGAAAATGTATTAGCGAGATCACAAGAAATTTTAAACCAGCAAGGAATTTTGAAAACTTTGATGATGAAGAATATCTCAGGCAAAGAAATTGGGAAGACTTTTCTTTAATTTCATACATTAACTTTTGCAGCACCTTCAAGGAAACCAAAATATAAAAATAAAATTATAATAAGAACAGTGACTACCTGGATGCTTGTAGCTAACCTTCCAAGCTGCTGAACGATACCTTGAAGCTTTTGCAATCCAAGCCTTTCCCTGAAAACCGAATGAAGATCCAACTCCTCAATGCAAAGTGGAATCCAGCAAAACAAAGAAAATTGTTGTATTATCAACCATGAACAATTAAACAACACTGAATCAGATACATCTAAGGCAGTAAGAATCAGATACATCTAAGGCAGTAACAATAAGAGAACATCAAAATAAAGCAAATTTTTAGTTCAAGATTTCAAAGACATCCATGTAAACCCAATCTCCGAAACAGTAGTCCATGTGGATCCCATGCAGTTTGGTGCATGGTGCATGGATAAGTTTTACAAGATGCACTTGAACAAGATTATAAAAGCAGGTAAGTAAGGTATATCAAAGGCCATGATGGATTCCCACATCTTCATGAAAGAAAGATCAAACCGTAGGGGTTATTTTTCCAGTGCAATGACCCCTTTGATTGATGAAGTAATGGGGGGCTAAGAAGAATCTTAAAAAATGGTAACAACAGAAGAAAAATGTTTGGAATAAGCATCATTTATCATTCACACACAGAAGACACGCACACACACACAGAGAATTATATGAGTATGGAAGAAGATTTCCCACCAAAGTGATCGTTTTCTTCCCTCATGGGCCTCATCCCATTATTATTTTATTACAAATCATAATTATTTCAGTGCAACGAATCAAACTCATTCCATAACAGAGGCAGATATTAGGTAAAGTAGGGCTTTTTATGCCTTATCTATTCTACTAAACGAAAATCGAAAGAAAAAGTCTTCCACCTAAATACTGCCTACAGGAACCCAAATTAATATCAAAATTCCTCTTTCTGCAGGTTCTCAGCTGCTGATAGCCTGTCTTCAAATCGCAACAGTTAAAACCACTGGAAACGTGAAAAAAAAGAACTAAAATAAAATCATCAGTGAAAGAATTCTTCAAACCATCCGCTGTCCCCAACATAAACCCTAACCATCAAACTTTTACAAACCGCACAAATTTCTGCCAAAAAGATAAAACTTGACGATCATAAATCCCATGACCAAAGGCCCATAACTTCACTAAACTCACATCTCCAGATACCTTAGAATCCAAAAAAAAATCCTAACAAGACAACTACGCCCACCAACGCAATGGCAAGAAACTCCCAAAAAGATCCCACCTTTTGCTCATTCCGCGGGCAGCCGTAGCCGCTGTGGTACATCTGGCCCACCAGCACCTGCATCCCCGGGTCCCCGGTCCTCGCCTCATTGAGCGCGTCCTGGAACCACCGCCTCACGCAGTCCGACACCACCTCCGATAGGGGCACGCGGCGCTCCTGCCGCTCCCCATCCTCCATGACCCGGCCCACCGGGCGCCGATCTTCGGCGCTCGCCCGGGCGGCGGCGGCGGCGGCGGCGGCTGCTGCTGCTGAGGCCTCCTCCTTCGAAGCCAGCGATCTGAGGCCAGGCTTCGAGTGCTTCGCCCTCCTTATTCTCTCGGTGGCGATGCGGGCAAACTCCACGAGGCTCGTCGCCAAGGGGAGCCGTTTGCCCATAAAAGGGAGAGACCAAGGCGGAGAGGAGAAGGAGCTCGACGAAATTTTGGAGACAGGATGGGGGTTAGCTGAGAAATTGAGGAGCGGTGAGGGACTTCGTAACGCTTCGGAAGCGAACGACCCCACGAAGAGAGAAGAACAACGGCGTTGAGAGAAGCCTAAATAAAGGCGGCGGAAGGGCGTCGGGGCCACGGCCGGAGAGGGTTTAGATTCTCAGATGGCCCTGGGACTTACGCTATTCGTTGATGGTGGTGGGCCCGATTTATAATAGCCATCCGATCGAGATGATGGGTGACAAGGATCCGACGCCTTTATCCTATGAGATTGGAGCAATCTTTGATAGGATTACTGCTTTCCGATTAAAGAACACCTGAACTTTTCTAGATATCCTTGGACACGAAGGAACTCAGGAAGTGGGGAGTCTCACGTATCCCGTCCCTAATGCTCGCTGGCTGATTTAGGCCAGCATGGTGGCTGAACGAGGATATATGGGTCTTAGATCAGTTGGCTTAATAAGACACAATATAGCTTAATATTATATATAAAATATTAAATTAATAATATATATCATAAATAAAAATATAGCGTGTGTATATATATTCGAGTAGGTTCATGAGCTTTTAAATCGAGTATTTTGCTACTCGAGCTCGATTGAAAAAATTATTCGAATTACTCGGGCTCGGTAGCCAAGTCGAGTCGGCCTCGAGGAGCTCGTGAGCTGCTCGGCTCATTTATACCCCTAAATAGATCAATGGGCTGGCTACAAGTTGGTTGTTCCCAATGCGTTGCATGATTAGGGAAAATTTGGATCAAGCCCTATGGGCCTTGGCATTAGAGATAAACGTGACCCGAACCCAATTTAACCTCCTGATTGCCACTCCTACTCCCTGTATACCATATTGGTCTTGTTTGATGACAGAATTTTCGCATCGAAATGCCAATGTTGTACAGGATATGTTAGCTCACATATCTATACAACAAGGTGTTTTCTTATTCTCACCTAATTTCATTGCGATCAATGTCAGATATTTGCAACCCACAGACATTGTTCTCTCTTTCTAGCTGAGCATTCTGATGCTTACTCGCTAAGTCACTCTAATAGTACCTGATGTTTTATGCCACTGATGTAATGTATCAAAACCTCCCTTGCATGGTCTTGGTACTACAGTAACATTTTTCTTTTTGGTGCACAAGCAATTCATATTATTGATCATGTCAGGCGGCTGCTGAAGTCTCATTTTCTTTTCCTTAATTTCATATTAACTAAACAGAACAACAAGAAAACATTAATATATAATGAGTGTTTATCTATGGAGACATTGCATCTAATCTCAGACATCTTACTGGTTGATGGGCTTGTGCACATCCATTATGAGTACTTATTTGTCTTGAATCAGTCCTATGTGTGTACGTGAGGGAAAGCATAACAGAGGTTGTCTTTTTTTACCTTAACTTATTTATGTAACTTTATCGATACAAGCTCACTCTTGGCCAAAGCATTTGTCCTGTTTCTTTGCCCTTCTCAAGCAAATGCTAAATGATGGAGACATTTTGTTTGAAGGATAGATGAATCCGTAGACATATAAAGAGGAACTGTAGAGAGTTGTGAACCATAGTTTGAGCAATAACAATTTGTCATGGTAGAAGAATCTAGGGTTGCGTATGGATCACATTGATTTAGGCCGGAAGCAAACCCAGGACCAACCCAATCTCAATTGGTTCTTAATTTTTGAAATTAGAACTGAACCAAATAATGCTGGAACCCACCTAATCCCACTCAAGCAAGATTAGGTTGGCACTACTTAAATGTTTTTCTAGAAACAACAAAAACAAACAATTTATTCAACACAATAATGAATAATAGAAGTTGAAACTACCAAAGGTAATGATACAATATATTCAAATGCATCTTATGATAAAAAAAATTCCAAATATTTATAAATCTAGAACATATTACAATTAACAACCATGGCAAATCAATATTCTTTTTAAGGAAGCAATAGTTAACAAAAGAATTTAACATTTACATCACTTGGGAGTTGCCCGTATAGAAGGTCTAAACTACATTTGAATTAGCCTCATTATTGGGAGTGCCAGGATTAGATCATATTTCAGATTGGACAGAAATTTAACGTTTACATTGCATAGGGAGATGGATGTAAAATTGTTTATCCAGTCGGTGCCCGCTTCCTGCTGGGACTGCCATAAATTTTACACGTTTGCTCGGATATATTTTCATTATATAGGAACGTATATGTAAAACTGTCAAGACGAAAAAATTACACATAAAATTTGCACGAGGAGTTCCATGTAATATTACACTATTTAGGAATTTTCGTAAATAAAGTGCTTAAACTTTAATTGAACTTGTTCCGGCAACAGTAAGTTACCGAAGGGGCCGAACCGAACCGGCGTAATTCGGGCATTTTTACATATAAGCCCTACAATATGTTAATATTCGCATCTGTATGGGTCGGGGCAATCTCCAGCGATAAACCACAACGCGGTTGGACGATCTGGCGCTTCGGCGAAGAAAGGACTGCGATCGATCTCTCTTCCTCGCCTCCGATGGCGTGTCGAGCCCTAGGATTTCTAGGTTTTCTCCGCTCCCTCCATGGAACCAGGTACCTTCTCTTCCCTTCTCTCCATCTTCCTTCCCTCGTTTTCTCTCCATAGATCTCCTCGACGACCCTTTTGAGTGCCCTATAACCGTCTTAGACCCACCGGAAACGGCCACCGCGCCATCCGAGCGATTCTTCGACGAAGAGCTCTCCGATCTCTTCTCTGTCGATTCTAAACCCTTGAATCCTCGCCCTTTTACTGAGAAACTAGCTGAAGAATTGACGCAAATTCGTGTTTTCGATCGTCTCTTCTCGCTTGGAGGGGTGCAGCGGAGAGGAAATCTTTGCGTATGTAGTGAGTAGGGGAAATTTAGGTGGTGCATTGATGGTAATGCCAACTTTGGGAGCAAGGAATCTTTTTTTGGTTTCTGGAAGAAATATTGTTCTGGATGAAGAACAATAGGATAGAAGTCAAATCAGAAACTTTGGAGATCCTAATGGATAGCTTCGTAAGGGCTGGTCAAGTTTTCCAAGCAATTCAATTTTTAAAAAAGATTGGAAGAGGCTGGGGCTAGTGTGATTTGGAGTCCCTCGATATTTTGTTGAAGTCTCTGGCGTTGGTCTCGTGTCAAGCCTGCAGGCTCTTTATTTAACACAATCAAAGGAAATTACCCATTCATAACATGTCAGATAGTGCAATCGTTGATTAAGTTGACGAGGCGGAGAGTTATTGGGGCTGCGATGATGACTGATTGGTTGAGCCCTGATCCTGTTACATGGGGTCACTGTATCGAGGAATTAGGAAATGATGGCTGGATAGATGATTCTGTTAATGTCTCTTAGAAGATGGAGGAGAAAGGCTGGATTCCTGATCTTGTGAATTACAATACTCTGGTTTCTGATTTTATTTCAGTTGGAGATTCAGAGAAGTGCTTTGAATATTATAAGGATATGTCCAAAAAGAACTGTTTGCTGAACATTGATACTTTTTAACAATTTGACGAATTCGTTTCTGAAAGTTTGAAGAGTGACAGTTGCTCTTGAAATGTTTGATGAGGTGTTGTGTTTAGGAGTTTTGCTGGTGCCGGGATGATTACTTCATTTGTTGAGCCTTTGTGTAGTTCTGGATCTCCTCATGCTGAAAAGTGGGATGTGGGTTCGCTGAAAGCTTATAAGCTTTTACTTATGAGGCTGAAGATCTGAGAGGAGATGCAAGAGCGTGGTTATTTTTCTGGTAAGGAGGTCTATGAGTATATTGCAATGGAGCTTGCAGTATAAGGCATGTTGACAATGGTGTGCTTTCGTTGGAGGAGTCAATGTGGAAAGGCTTTTGTCTTGGAAAGCTTGTTTGTAGAAAACTGAACAGCCAGTTGCTTGGAGATTTATAAGGTTGAGTGAATACAAGCTTCTTTTGATGGTCAAAGATGCATGCACAAATGCAAACACAGAACTTTTCCTGTGCTAATGGTTGGCATTTTTAAGCTTGTGGTTGAACTCAACTTGTTCTTCTGCGGTCATAAGTGGTTGGTATCTTCATTAGATATGAAGAAATGATTCACTATTCTCTAAAATTTCAGCTGCTTATGTTGGGTTTCATAGGTATGTTTCTTGAGAGATGTCTGCATCAGACATGTCAAATGTGAAACCATGATTTCAACAATTATCTGAAGACACATTTTCAATTTAAGAAGGAACTTTAGTGATAAATAAACTAGATGTACGCTTCAAGTTTAATTCATTAATTGCTTATCAAAACCTACCCCTAGCAACATTCAAGTAGGACAATTTAAAAAAGGGCCTAATTTCCCTTTTGGAATTTATGTTTAGTAAATTACATCTTTGGGTTGTCCATTTCAATGTTAACTGTGTGCCAAGATGCAAGCTTCTGAAGACCTGTTAAAGATAGTTCTCTTCTTCCTATACCTGCTTTTTTAGAATTTGCCCAATGTTTCTATGCCATCAAAATGACTTATTTTATAATATATACAAGAAATGCTGTCACTGGTTATCTCTGACAATCATGGATGCTGATATTGTATTTATGGTAATCCCTGCATCACCTTTATGACATGACAATGCCATGTGACAAGTCTTATCTAGTATTATCTTTTGGGATGCCAATTTTGTACAAGTAACATCTATTTAATGCAAACTGACACATATATTGGGATGCCAATTTTGTAAACCTTTTTTTTCTTAAGAAAATTATTGCATTCATGCTTTGAATGTTATCTTTATATATCTACTTTCCTATAATAAGATATACTTATGAGATATCTGTAACTTGTATGCATGTATTTCTTATGCACACACACACACACACACTCTTCAGATAATTCTACTATTTCTGAAATGTGAAGTATTTTTTCCAAGCATATCCTATCCTGGAAGTATCATTGCATTTTATATTCAGGAATTTAACGGAAGCTTTGATGGGACAAGTATTTATGTTATATAAGTTTTAACCTGTCTTAATCTTTTGCAGGTTTTCCCTCTTGGTATCTATTTAAGCTAGAGGTAGCCTACTCCAGATCCATATTGACTGATATAGCATGCATCGGGGCTCGTTTTCTCATAAAAAATATAGTTATAGTCATCATAACCAAAAGGGTCCTTCTCAAGCTATTGATGTTCATGATATCTTTATGAAGAAGAGCAAAACACGGGTTATATTATCATATGTGGGCAATCTCGTGTTTCTTGCTAATACCTGTTACTCGTTGCTGGTGAAGGTATCTTGTAATTACTCTTTTGCCTTTTTGTTTTATTATTTTCTAATATCCTACAGCATTTTGTACTCTCACATTTTCCATACAACTATGTGGCTGGTGCCCTATGATTGGTATTGTCATTGTAGGATACCAAGATAAATTTAGTCTTCTAAAGGCATGGTTTCATGCGTGCGAGTATAATGTAGCTGTCATTGCCTGTGATGCCAATGTATAACATGACTTCTAATTAACAGGAAGAATTGTCTACCAGCTCTTTTTGGATTATTTTTGTTGGTGTTCTCTTTGCCAAATGTCTGCAGTACAAACCTGTTAAAAAAGGTGAGATACGGAAACCTTCTCATGGTTGCTTTGCAGAACAAGTCTTCTCACTGTATCCTTTGCATCACACCCCTTTTTGAATTAACTGAGCATGAATAGAAGCTAGAATTGGTTAATTTGATACGTTCTTCTTTATTATATCAGGTACTGTGGCGACTATATCAACTTGCCCTGTAATTACTGTTGGCTGTCTACGTTTTGTATCATTGGATGTTCATTTTTGGTTATTATCCTTTAGTTATAACAGATGAAACAATATAAATTTTTCTATTGCAAATCCCTTTAAATGATTCTGAGAGTTTGTTTGATTCATGCAGAGTCTGTGGTGATTATGCCAACATTTGGAGTGCAACTTGAAACTCATTTTTGGAGGTAATTTGTAATGTTGTTGAACTTTGCATATTAATTGCTTTATCTTACTTTAGCCTTCTCTTTCCTTCTTCTAATCTTTATAGGTATTGGATGGATACTTTTCTTTCAATTTCAACGCTTTGATTGAAAATGTGTTTTATAATATGTACATCTTCCACACTTTTTACTTCTAAAGAATATTTTGATAATTGCAATCATTCTATGGCTGGTAAGAAAGCAAAGTTGGTTTAGGAATTCTTGATTCATATAGCACTTTTTTATAGGATTCCTATCCTTCCACTTATGGTTTGTTCTACCCACTTGTGGGTTAAAGGTCCTAGGAGATTGATCTTGGCCTATGGAGGCATTTTTGTTTCAATCAGGTTATATTTTCCCAACTAATACGTCTCCGCTTTAAAGAATTTTACTCTTTTTACAAGTTGCTGCATTTCTTGTTGAAAATTAGTGATTGACCTATTGTTAAATTGAATGCTATGCTTTGGTGTGAATGCATGATATACCCTAAAAGATGATAATGAGATTTAATTTCAGCAACATATGGAGCTCCCCTATGGTTTTTCTCTAGACTGACTAAATAGATAGTAAATATTTACTTTTATTTAATTTTCATTCTCCTATACTTTTTTGTATATATATATAAGGAGGCACATCTCCATTTTAACATCCTTTTAGTTTGATGATAGGTGAAATAAATATATTTATGGATTTAATCTAAATCTGGTCGAGCTTATAGAGATTAACTGCAGCTCTGTCCACTGTTTGTTTGAATCTCATTTGTCCTACATTAATTATAATGCTTTGTTTAGCTGAATAAAATATAATGTCCACATCTTTTTTGCTACAAAACATGGAAGTGCTTGCATTAAATACTTATTCTATCCGTGTCATCAGAGATGAGAAAATTCCTGTTTCTTCCATTCTTAAGTGTCCATTTCTAAAGCTACCAGTAGGGTAACATCTATATGTTGTTATTGACTTCTATTATGGGACAATAGCAAGGATATGTGGCCATGATGTCACTTGCCCTGTTTCTCTAGGTCTACATTAAGAATTTTTTCCTTTGAATCAGCACCTGGTCCTATGCATGCTAGCTCTATTTTTTAGTCTACGACCATCTGCAGCATTTACAGACACCTCTCTTTATATGGTTTTCTAACATGTATCTCTCTCTTTTTTTCTTCTTCGCCCTTGATTAAGTGGGAGAGTCATCCACCGCTTTGTCCCCATAGGGAAGATTCTGAGACCAGTGTTAAATGAATGCGTGACCCCTGTAACTTGTTACTGGAGTTTGGCTTTGATGTTGCGTGGTGAAGAGAATCTTTTGCTAGTTTTCCAGGTAAATCATGGTTCTCTCTTACCATGCATGATCGATTTCATACATCAAGCTTTCTTGGGATATTTTGTAACTTTTAAAGAGCTTTAATTAAACCTGCAGGAATTGCAACCACCTGTGAAAATGTTGGTTCCAGTGTGGAAGGCCTTGTGCGCTGCAACCAATGGCAAAGAAATAAGCAGTTCTTGAAGCTGGCATCCCATGTGTATGACACGTTATGAATTGGACAAGAAGAATTCTTCCAAAGAAATGCTTACTCATGTGGATATACTGTGAGATTGGTGCAGAAAGGGCTCATATATCAGATTTTCAAGCAGTGCTATATCCTGTGCAATGCAATCATAAGCAAACATATTTCAGAACTGGCGCTGCATAGGCGAAGAACCTGCATTCAATCTCAAACCATCATATGTTGTTAAGCTGCTTGCCATGATGGTGAGCCTCAAGAAGGCTTGCTTCAGAAACATCCTATTCATTGTCCGTGGGCACAAAAAGGGGAATGACAGAGAGTGGCAAAGGAAGTCTATTGTTGCTACCAAAAAAGGAAGTCTTTAGAATCATGATATCTCTTAATGATTATTCATGGTTGTAAGATGTTATGGAGGCCGTCTTCCTGGCCACTTCTAGCACTTCAAATACTGGGTCTGATGGTTTTATATATCCTTATCTCTTATATTGTTATATATTTAATAAATCTTACTCAAATTTCAATTAGAGAAAAGAATATTTTTTTTTTCAAAGATACATCCTCTGATAACTGGTTGATCTCAGCAAAATGCAAACACAGTTTTGGGTATGTTAACTTACATTTCGCTCCATAAAAGGTTTTTTTTTTCCAGTTCTTGTATGGTTGTGATGCAATCAACTTTCAGGTGTTGGAGCCATACAACACAGGAACGTGAATTTCTTGATCTTCAAGTCAGCATCATGGACGCTATTCATATAATGCTTGCCTGTTTTATGGCATTGCTGTGGATGGAACAAGAATTGCTGAACTGGTATCGAGTGCTGTATCGGTCGGCGACAAAAAAAAAAAAAAGGTATAGTTATAGTTAAGAACCTTTGTCCATACTCTGTAAAAAACTTCTCTACCAACTTAATAAAATCTGGGTGCTTTAATCCTCCCATTATCGTCAAAAAAAAAAAAAAAAGTCAAGGACCTCACTGCTTGGCCAATCCCAGACTCTGCGAATGAAGTGGCTCCTCTCATATCACATTGGCAATCTCAAATAAAAACCTTGTTACATCTTACAAGAAGTGTTTCTTTGTAGGAAAGGACATAGCAGAATCACCAACAGGGTCTTGTTATGACCATCATTTAGAGCGCAGTGCTGAAGACCGAGATCCTTATACTTCCTCATGATGGGCCCAAATCTCGCATAACTAACTCCAATGTTCGCACTAGTGGAATAATGCCTCTTCTCACTTAAAAAAAAAAAAAACATTATTAAGTCATCGACCTTGAATACTGAAGCTATTACAATCCTTTATATTTATTAGGTATGGAGCCACGTCTCCCCAAGCAAACGGGAGTATGGTACTCCAAGCCATCGTTGTCTATCTATATAGTTATGGGCTGGAGGATTCAGCGTATAGCATAAAGTATTCTAACTATTATCTTCAGGTTTGATCGGTATTCTGTTTCTTTTTCTTCTCTTGGGCACTGCAGACCCCC